>NW_011493551.1:1352337-1402855 GCF_000754665.1 Bison bison bison | reverse complement strand
GGCAGGCCTGGCGCGGCCTGGACGGCCCGGCTGCCCGGCCGAGCCCCGCGGCCGCCTTCCGGTTGGGCCTGGAGGAGCAGGAACCCCGGGAGCGGGGAGGAGGCATTTCCGTGTGTTCCCGGGACAGGACTCCACTCTTGAGTGCCTGGGCCTCATTTCCCCAACCCGGACCTAATGGCGCCGAACCTCTGGGTCCAGGGGCCCCGGGAGCCGGGAAAGAAGCGGAGTCTGAGGGTCGGGGCTTACTTGGCCGCGGCATTGAGGGCCGCAGGCAGCCAGTCTCGGGGCTGGTGTCCCCCAGGGAAGGGAGCTGCGCCCGTGCTGCTGGGGGGCTACGACACGGCGGAAGATGGATGCACCACCTATTACTCGTCATACACTAACCAGGAAACATCCACCACTTACTGGTGCTCACCGGCATTTATTTCCCCCTCCTGCCCAAACCGGAATCTAACCCTGGCGTGGGGACAACCTTGATAAACTTGAGGTGAAGAGCACTTTACACGTGTACAGGCCCTCAGCCACCCGCATCCGCCTTGGAGGCCTTGTAACTTTCTCCTCACCTCTTGTGGCCCCGAGATGAGGCTCGCGTCCCAGTGGTCTAGGGCAGCTTCCGATTGTGCGGAGTCTTAAGTTGCCCAGCCCTCTTGTCTTGCTGGGAACAGTCCGTTTTTGCATTTAGCCTAAAATTGACCGACTGTTTGTTTAATTGGCATTTTCCACATCAAAGCTTGGATATTAACGACTTCTCTTGTGACTTTCACTTAGGAATGTAATTCAGTGACTTTCTGAATGGTAGATGTGAGCAGAGCAGTAAAGTCATGTAAATTAGAGGGTGAGTGTGAGTAGTTTGTGTTTTTAGACCTTAACTCATGATACGACTTTGCATCAGAGGTTGTGTAGTACTAAATCTGAAAGTCTTCTGTCATTTCTGACAAGTGAGGAAATGAAACGGCCAGAAAAGTCTGTAGGTTAGCTGTGCTCTTCATTTAGTAAACACGAGTTCTAAGCTTTCAGGTGCAGCGACTTGAGTCACAGCAACTTCTTATCTGTATATTTTTTAAGTCCTGGGCTCGGTGACATTTTTGTACTGTATTTGTGACTTTTCACCTTAAGATAGTTTTATTCCCAGGTTAAATAGTTTAAAAACTTGTCTCAAAGAGTAAGAAGTGTTCATTTCCAATGGGCATTCTTTTGGCCAATGAGTACTAATATTTTTCCAGTTTTTTGGGGCACTTTGGAAAAGTTACCATGTAAAACTCGGAATTGTCTCTTTAGTTCCACCGTACAGGCATATAAGCTTAAGAGTAGTATTTTACTTTTTTAAAGTGAAAGTCGCTCAGTCTTGTCGGACTCTCTGCGACCTCGTGGAAATTATACGGTCCATGGAATTCTCCAGAACAGAATACTGGAGTGGGTAGCCTTTCCCTTCTCCAGGGGATCTTCCCAACACAGGAATCGAACCCAAGTCTCCCGCATTGCAGGCGGAGTCTTTACCAGCTGAGCCATAAAGGAAGCCCAAGAACACTGGAGTGGGTAGCCTATCCTCCATTGGATCTTCCCGCCCCAGGAATGGAACTGGGGTCTCCTGCTTTGCAGGCACATTCTTTACCAACTGAGCTATCAGGGAAACCCCTTTTTATATTGTGTTTTATATAAACCGCTGTAATAGGGAAAAGAACATATTAAAATGTTACAAATTGGATGTGAATAAAAATATTAGATTAATTTACAGGTTTAAAATGTAAATGGCAATTTAACTGAAATTTTATGGTAGGAACGTTTAATATTTTAAAGCTAGAAATTGAATATAAAATACTTGATAAAAGGTTTTTGAGAGAATATGTCATGTATGAGAAAATTGTTGGACAAAAAAATTTGACTTTTATTTCAGTCATGTTTACATTGAACTGCTCTCACTTGTTAATACCTATTTTAAAAATTTAGGTATTTAAAAATTATAGGAAAAATAGCATGAAGATATATGTAAAAAATTTAAGTGTCATTATATATTTTTTGGCTATTAGCCAAGATATTTTATTTCTTAAAAGTTTCTTGAAAATATTTTTGAAAACTAGGCATTCACCTCAAACCAATAATAATACTGAAAAGGCTATGGTCAAGTGATTTTTTTTTTTTCCACCAAGAAGGCAGAAGTAGCTAATGAAGACAGAATGATACTGAAGGGAGAGAAAAACTGTCAAGGGAAGGTTACTGAGTAAGTGTTTAATAAATACTTGTGAAATTGGATTGTTAACCAAAGAACCATCTAGAAGTTAAAGTTTGCCCTTCAGATTAACTTTCTGTGAAGACAGTTTCCAGATAGAAATAATAGCTAAGCTTTAAAAAAAAAAAAAAAAAGAAAGAAAAAGAATACCTAAGCTTTTGTAGCAATATGTGGTAGGTAGTGTCCTAAGTACTTAATATGTGTTAACTTGTATTTTAAACACATATTGATAATTTTGTGAAATGAATGGGATTATGTTCTCTGCATAGATGAGAAAATGGAATGGTGAAGAAGTTACTTGCTTGAGGTTGCACAACTAGTAACAGGTAGAGGTAGCATTTGAATTTAGGCAAACTGAATTAATAGTCTGCTGCACTCTCACAGGATATGCTCTACAGCCTTTTATCCTTAAAAGACAGGACAGTAAAACACTTGGTATCAAATTGAGTAATTTTCTGTGTTGATAATACTTTTAAGTGCTTAAAAGAAATGTTTGGGTAAGCCTGGTTTCATAGGGAATTGTTACTGAGGTTGTTTCAGTGAGGTTGGGTTAGTGTTAAAGAAGGATAGAAACGGGCATGTGACCCATGCAGCCACTTGGTTTGTGCAAGACATAAAGACCGCTTAGCGGAATGCTGTGCTGTCACCATTTGAAGTTCTTAATACTTGTTTAGAAAGGAGTCTTGCATGTTTATTTTGTGTTGGGCCCCACAAATTATGTAACTGATCCCAAGAAGGAGCAACTACCTACTTAATGCAGTTCCTCAAAGCCCTTGATTTCTCTTACTTTACCTACTGGATTAGGATTCAGCTGACCATTTGAGTCATATGGTATTTTTTTATGTGCTTATTTGTCCAATGCTCTTAATATTCTCAGAAGAATAATGGGAAGGAAACATACTGCTGGCTTCTAGAATATATACACACGCAGAATATATAAAATGAGTTCCTTTCAGTTTTTAAAGTACAGAACATACTCTTAAGTAAAAATTAAAGAACACTTTCATGAAAGACAGGTTATTAATAAATGATTGAGGAGTCATAAAAAGAACACTTAAGAGTGAAAGGTGTATAGGGTATGGCTCATGCTTGTTTGGATTTCTGAAAGTTGGAGCACTTGGAAACAACTAGAGTTAGATTATCATGTCTCCTAAGATTCCAGAGGACTCGTTAGAAAGATTGCAAATTGAGAATAGAATTTTAGAACTGGCAAGACTCAAGACTCATTTTCCTAATGACCTGAAGAGGCCCAGTGGCTGGCCCAGGGCCACAGGAAGAGTCTGAGCTACATGATTTCTAGTCCTTGTTTTTTTTCCACCTGTCTTGTACATATAATTTCCATAGTAATACTATGTAAAAATATCAGCATCAAAAAATCAACAATCAGTGGCACAGGAATCTTAAAAGCATTTTATCATTTACACTGAAGCCTTGACTTATTTTGGGCTCTGTTTCCTCAAGGTCACAAAATCAAAAAATTTTTTCTGGGTCTGTCATATACCAGGCTCTGTGCTTGGCACAACAAGTGGTATTTAATCAGTGCTTGTTGAGTGACTTGAGTAATTGGGGAGCCGCCAGGGGTAAGAATATGCAAGGTTGGAAGTTTGATAACCCTGTTGCTTAACACAGACCATTGTTATTTAAGATGCATGGTCTTGGGGGTGCCTGTTGTGTTTTAGGGGCCCTACTAGGTTACAGTTCCATTTCTTTGTGGCCCATTGTACCTCCTATGGGTAATGTTGGAAGGACCCACTCTGTGCTTAGGATAGCCTTTGCTCAACACCTGCCATAAGCACTATTACACCACTGGGTTAAAAAAAAAGATGTTTTGTTTGGTTAGACAAATGAAAGCCTTTAGTCTTTATCTCTTTTGGGAGTATGGAACTCTTAAAACATGTGAAGATTTATAAAGAGGATAAACTATTTACTACAAGTGAATTTGTGAGTGTTTTAATATAGATCTAGTTTTAGGAAGTGCCAGAATTCATTGTCCTATTTTCAGCTGTACTCTATGGTAGACTAAAAGTTTATTTAGGAATAGAGTTATTTTGAGAGAGGGCAGTTATCTCAAGAGATTATCCAAAAATACACTAATAATTTGTTTGTATTCACATTCTGATGTATGTGTTTTAAATAAAAGTCATTGAAACTGTGATTTTTGAAACATTTCAGAACTGGATTTTGCTTTCTCAGATATGTGTTTTAAAGTAAGCATATATCTTTTCCCTCATCTCATAAAAGTAATGGCATTTGGGAACTTAGTCTGAGTCTTCAGTTCTTCGCCTGTCTACAGAAATTCTGATTTATTTGGATTTTACATGAGATCGTCAGTAACCTTATCTCCTGAAGTGTTCCTCCTGAGAAAAGGTAATTCACCATGTCTATCAAGGAGGGAAACTTCTGTACCTGCACTTTCCCAGCACATATGCTGTGCTGTGCTAAGTCACTTCAGTCATGTGCGACCCCATAGATGGCATCTCACCAGGCTCCTCCCTCCCTGGGATTCTCCAGGCAAGAACACTGGAGTGGGTTGCCATTTCCTTTTCCAGTTCATGAAAGTGAAAGTGAAGTTGCTCAGTCGTGTCGGACTCTTCATGACCCCATGGACTGCAGCCTACCGGGTTCCTCTGTCCATGGGATTTTCCAGGCAAGAGTACTGGAGTGGGTCTGTATTTAAATGAGAGACCCAACATTGGTGACTTCTTGAGAACAAAGGTCATTACTTTTGAGATTAGAGCACCAGGAGCTTCTTAGGAAGGTTTTTTTTCCTGTTGGGCAGTTTAAAGGCTCAAATGGAAAAGATGTTCAGTGTTTAGCACTTCCTTAGGTGCTTTGTACAACTGTACTTTTCCCAAATTCCTTTATTTAGTTTTTGCTCTTCAGTTAATGAAGCTGATTAGGGATTAGCAAAAGTGTAGTCCTAAATTTATAAATGCGATGCAAATTAGAATGATCTTGGACAAATTATGTAACATCTCTTTTTAGTTTTTTCGTATCTGTAAAATGGGGAAAATCATAGGAGCTGTCTTATAAAGCTTTGAGAGATTAAATGTTTATATATATAAAGACCTTAGAACTGTGCCCAGCACATGGTATGTCCTTAAGAAGCCTCATGGAAGGAACCACCCCCATGCCCAGGGATCCTCTGATCCACTGCTATGCTTTACTTTTTCTCTCCCCTACTTCTGATTACACCCTGCAGGTAAGTTATTAAATTCCATCTTGCTCTTTGGCAATTCAGTTTTTCCGAGGAAAGTATTTATAAAGAGCTTGCTAAGACATGGGATGTTTTGAAAGCAAATTAGACTAGCCTTTTGGCCGCACCACTGGTGTCTTAGATGGTAAAGAATCTGCCTGCAATGCCGGAGACCCGGGTTTGATCCGTGGGTCGTGAAGATCCCCTGCAGGAGGGAATGGCAACTCCAGTATTCTTGCCTGGAGAATTTAATGGACAGAGGGGCCTGGCGGGCTACAGTCCATGGCGTTGCAAAGAGTTGGACATGACTGAGCGACTCACACTTGTGACTGCCACAGGTGGAGGGGAGAGCCTTACCAGTCCTGTCTATCCACCGAGTTGGGGAGACCAGGGACTTTTCCAGCAGCTTAGCAGAAGGAAAGGTTTTTCTCCTTAAAACGTTTCTTCCTTTTGGTATTTTCTTATTTCAAGATCTTTTAAGACACAGTTTTCTCTCTTGAAAAAGAACTCTCCCCTTGACCTTGTCTTGGAAATACTTATTCTCAGGGATAATCAAAAACTATAATGAAAAGTAAACATTTTAAGTTCTTGAAATGTGTGATCTGTATAAGGAGCAATGTAAAAGAAACATTTTTAACCTTAATATTCACCCTAATCTGTGTGTGTGTATGCGTGTTTATGTCTATATAACACATATATATATATATATATGTATTTTCCCCCCAATCACTGCTTCAGTCCTCTTCCCAGAAGGAATCCTAGGCTACAGAATTGTACACATTTTGTTATAGTACAATTTGCATCATGTCATCAGAACTCTACTACCCCATTAAAGGTTTCATGAATGTTTAAAATGAGTGACTTCAGAATGTGTAGTTAACACACACTATGACACTATGACCTTTAAATTATTTTAGTCTTATGTTTCAATCTGTATGAAATAAATGAATGCTCTATTTTAACAAGTGTTAGTGTTCAAGTTTTTGTCTATTTTTAGAGGAATATGAGTATTAGGATTTATAGAGAAGGTGTTCTGTTTATTTTTACAAGTTGTTAACGTTTATAAAATTTCTGCAGACTCTCAGCAGAATTAATGACAAGAATCGTTCCTCTCTTTCAGGGTTATAATCCTGAATGGGTACATGTGATTACCTCTCCTTACTTCTTTCAAAGGATACCATTGCATTCAGTGCACATACTTAAAACTTCTAAGTTGCTAACGACCTTTCATTTCAGCCTTTCTTCAGTGTTTTTTCATCATATTTATTAAATATTTTTTGTGTACATGGTACTGTGCCAAAAGGTTTCTACTCTGTGAACAGGTCTCAATTCTATTATAATACCAGCTCTGTTCAGTGGATACTGATTGGTTTAGAGAACTCTTCTGAGACTTGTTATGCTGTATCTATATCTGTGCAGAAAGGAATACCTTGATTGACTAGTGCAGTGAGACCTTGAACGTTGGACAGAAGGGTGATGTCATATGGATATTTTTCAAGCCCCTAAAGTAACAAGAATAGTTATGAATGGGGATCTATGGGTACATTAAGACTTTGGATTGGTTTCTTCATACATAAAGATTATGTACAGTTTTTCTGGATTCACTTGAAACAGCTTGTGATTTTCCATATTATTATTCATCCCAATCCTTCTGTGCCAAAGCAAAAATAATCATTCTTTTACTGTTGTTACAATACTCTTTTCACCTTAATTGTAACACTGTTTCTTCACTGTAAATCATTTACTTTTTTGGCTCCACTTTGGACTGTGATTTTGCTTTATACACTTAGGACAAGATTTACCTTTATAGCCTTAACACCTAGTACTGTGCTTAGTACATGTGTTATGTATTCAAAAAGTCAGGTAGTTTTTTATTTCCTTGATGAGGTACCCGAATGATGTCTTAGGACAGTGAGACATTATGTTTGAAGGTGATTAGATCGAAGTCCTAGTTTGATGGTGGTACGAATCAAAAGAGGCAGATGCTTTATGTAAGAATAGACAAGTCAATGGTTTTTGGAATGCAGAGGGACTTGGGGGTTGAGTCTCCATGTCTGAGAGGATAATACCATTAGAAAAAGTTTTGAGGGGTTGCATTTGGGTGGGATGAGTTTATTTGGGAGATCTTGGATTTTGATGGAAAATGTTTATTCATTTTAGATGGAGGAAAAGTGAAGTGAAAGTCGCTCAGTTGTGTCCAACTTTGCAACCCCATGGACTGTATAGTCCATGGGATTCTCCAGGCCAAAATACTGGAGTGGGTAGCCTTTCCCTGCTCCAGGGAATCTTCCCAACCCAGGGATCGAACCCAGGTCTTCTGCATTGTGGGTGATTCTTTATCAGCTGAGCCACAAGGGAAGCCCGAGAATATTGGAGAGGGTAGCCTATCCCTTCTCCAGGGGATCTTCCTGACCCGGGAATCGAACCAGGGTCTCCTGCATTGCAGACGGATTCTTTACCAACTGAGCTATGAAGGAAGCCATTAGATGGAGGACTGGGAGTAATGTTTGGTATTTGGGCTGGTTGGTCAGGTTTCTCTTTTACATGCTCCATAGCACCCTGCCTGATTATAATTGCTCATTTAGTGTCCATCTTTTTGTTTAGGCTCTAAGCTCTAGTAGGGCAGGAAATGTGTCTTGTTCAAAGCTGTCTCAGTTATGAACACAATTATTGGCACATAGTAGGTACTCAGTAAATAATTGGTGATGTAAGTTCTTCACTGTTCGTTGACAAGCTGCATCTTATGTTGTCTTTCATTTATATTGCTAATTAGGATTATTAGTTTTAAAATCACTTGGTAACTACTCTTCATAGAATCATTGGAATTTTAAACTTGGGGAGATCTTAGAAATCTTTATTAGTTTCCCCAGTCAGACCCTGGAAATGTGAAGTCACTTACCCAAAGTCATTGGACCACAGCCCAAGTTTAGCTACATAAAGTATTCACTGATGGGTAAAGCCATAATTGTTAATTCAAAAAAATTTGCATGCGGTAGCTGTGTTTCAGGCTGATAAAGGGAAAGACAGAATGATGGCTTGGATGAGGTGTGGAGGTTTCACAGTATGGCTTTCTCTTCCTCTTCTTTGGTCATTTCCTCCCTTTGACCAATGATTGTGGGGGGGAAAAAAGGTGAAATTTTATTTGTGCTTGCTGACAACATTAGATTTTTGGAGTTCCCAGTGATTAACATAGGTTCCGGATAAACTGCTGATTTTGTTTCCTCCTCCTTTGTCCACATTAGCATGGTGAATCATGTTGGTTCTAGGTTTATCGTTATTTGATAGTGTAAATTTTAAGTCTAAACATATTCTTACAGGTTATTGGGGTTTATTTAAACAGTATCTTCTATAAAACAAAGTCTGGAAAACATGAATCTGCCTGAGACCATAATCAGAATATATCATTTTAAAATTCACCAAATTTCATTTTTAATGTGTAGAAACTGATCATCATTTTGAAACAAGCTTCCAGCATTTTATTTTAAACCTTCCAAAACTGAGATAGTACATTTTTGTTTAGAATAAATAGCAAAATATTCCCTTAATTTGAATTAGATTTTTTTTTTTAAACATATTCTTAACTTGCTTTTTTGGTTTGTTTGTTTCAGTATCAGGATAAAGAGGAAGTTGTCTTATGGATGAATACTGTTGGGCCCTACCATAATCGCCAAGAGACATATAAGTACTTTTCACTTCCATTCTGTGTGGGGTCAAAAAAAAGTATTAGTCATTACCACGAAACTCTGGGAGAAGCACTTCAAGGAGTTGAATTGGAATTTAGTGGTCTGGATATTAAATTCAAAGGTACGTAAACCTTAATAGTCCTCATGATAAAACAGGGTTTCTCAACTTCGGCACTGTTGACGTTGGGTCCAGATGATTCTTTGTGGGGGTGTGGGGGTGGGTTGTCTTGAGCATGGTGGGACGCTGAGCAGAGTTCCTGGCCTCTACCCACCAGATGCCAGTAGCACTTCCCAGTTGTGACAATCAAAAACATTTTTAAACTTTGGTAATCACCCTTGTTTGAGATCCACTGCTCCAGACTCTAACCCTAAAAGTCTCATCTAACCCTAAAAGATGTTTTTATCTTTAAGTTATGTGTGTTATATTTAGAAAAGTATACTAGTAACTAACAAAGATTTGTTTTGAATATTTATAAAATATTCATGGATCTTATTAATAAAATTACACTTCCTTAGCATATTTATTTCTGAAAGGTGTTTTCTAGTAAATTCTTTAGTGATTGGACATAATGTGTTTGGGGAAAGCTTTCATAGATTGCTAATGGAGTCATTTCCAGAGGTACAGAGATGTAATGGGCTGTATGGATACTTAAAAATTATGTGTAAAGTCTCAAATTCAAATTTGTACGATTGGCTCAGTGTATTTATCAGTGTTGTATTGCTTTATCCTCTCAATACCTGTTTAGTGTGGTTTAATATTTTAAGTCAAGGACTTGTTAAAATTAGGGGGGGAAATCCCCTGTAGCTATTTTTTATTTGTTTTATTAGTGCCCAAGAGTGTGTTTATACTTTTTATTTTTCTCTGTGAAGTTTGTCTCAGCAGGTATTTCCTGCATGGACATTTTTACCTGGTGGGCAGATACCTGAGTAATTGAATTTTTGCAGGATCTTTGATTAGGTATCTTGATGTCTGAATAGAGCATGAATCTTGTAATCAGAAGCTTTGAATTTTAATCTTGTTTCTTTTACTCTATTGATTTTAGTAAAGTTGTTTACTCCAGTTTTAACTTTATTGTCTACATGTATGAAATGATTAGTAATGGCCCTCTGATATTTTTAGTCTTTTGGGAAGAGAGTGTGAAAAGAGGTATTTTAAAGATAATATTTTGAATGTAATGTTTAATTTTGATTTGTTAAATTCTGTTGTTTTTAGGATGTTTTTCCTTATTGTTGAAAATAGGTATAAGCATTTACATTTTTTTTCTATACTTTCCTTGGGATTTAATTATAAAATTAAGTTATAAATTTAAACCACAATGGCATGGCCTGTAACTTTATGAATTATTATAAACATGCCCTGAGGCTTGTTTTAATTTAATGAGGTAATTTATTTAATCAGAAATAAGGAGGAAACTTAGAATATGTGGTCTTCAAGAGCCTCAGTACTACATTTATTCACATATTCTCTCCCCTCCCATATTTGATGGACTTCCCTGGTGGCTTGATACTCATGTCTAATTTATTAAAAAGGATCCAGAGAAAGAATAGGCAAAAACCCTGAGTCCTTCGTTGCTACTATGAACAGATTTCATCCCTTTTTGAAATCTTCACTTGTACTTACTAAAGAAGAGTTACTCTTTCAGCTGTCTTAACCATTCTTATTTTATTAGTTTCTTGAGGCTGAAATGGAAAGATTACTTAGATAGAGGGGGACGGTTTTCATGGGCTGTAGAAGTGGAATTTATTTTCCTTTCAGACTAAACACTTTTAGATGAAAAGAATCAGAACTGGCTGATGTCACTCCCTAAGAGCCGACAGTTCCTTGGAGTTCTGTCAACCCTGCACTACAGCATGGGTATGCTGCTAAAGGAGCTGCCACGTTACGTGGTCCAGATGCAATAGAAAATGCTAATTAGACTTCTCTTTCAGTTGTAGATCCTTGGTCTCCCTGTTCAGAGATAAAGTTGATCACACTTTGAAAAGTGTTTTGTGGGGTTTCTTGGTTGTTCTTGTATCGTAGAATTTTAAAGGTGGAATGGACCTTACAGATGGTGACATCTGATTTCCTCTTAGGGAGGCCCAGAGATGAAACGATTTACCTAAGGCATACTGCAGCATGCTAATACTTATCGAAACTTGAGCCCTCTGTCCCTGTGTGAATTGTAGAAGTATTTATATTGTTAATCTTTCATCCCTTAAGTATTTGATTTTTAAAGGTTCTTCTGAAGGTGTACTCAAGTAAGACAATACAATTTTGGAAATACTGTGACACTAGGAAAAACTAGCTATATACAAATACAGATACACACTTAGGCGTGCATTCACACAAATGTAAGTTGTTTTTTTTTTACCTAGTAGATTCTGTCAGGCTAAATGGATCGGTGGTGTTTCGTAAAATGAAGGTCACTAAATAGATGCTTTTAGGAAACTGATGGTGGCGCAGTGGTAAAGACCCGCCTGCTAGTGTAGGCAGACAGGAGAGACTCTGGCTTGGTCCCTGCATCAGGAAGATGCCCTGGAGTAGGAAATGGCAACTCTCTCCGTCTTCTTGCCTGGAGAATCCCATGGACAGAGGAGTCTGGAGGGCTACAGTCTGTGGGGTTGCCAAGAGTCAGACATGACTAAGCATTCTTAGAGGAGAAGATGGTAGTTTTGAGTCTAATGTAGGATACCCCTCTTTCAAGATTTTATGTACAACTTAGTTTTTTCCTTCCTTAATAGTTTTTATACTACCACTTAACAAAATGCTACATTGAGAACATTTAGAGAAAGTTAGAAAGAAAAGGGCATACTCAAATTGGGTATCTTTGAGACTTGAAATCATTACCCTTTAATTTTCAAGGGTACCTCTCTCTTGGAGTCTTGCTTTTATGGAGTGGAAAGAACATGTGCTTTAGAGTCAGAGACTTGATGCATCTCAGCGCTGCCTCTGCCTGTCTGTATGGTTCTGGACAAATTATTCAGCCTCTTTAATCTTACTTCCTCATCTTTGAAATGAGGGAAATATTCATTTGATAGAATCATCAGATTTAAATGAGATGATGCATATACATCATTTATCAAAGTTCCTGAAAGTTTACATTCAGGAAAAGGTCATTGTTATGAATACTAATAGCACATAGTATGTGTCTGTACTTCAAACTTGATTTTGTATTAGCAATTACAAAATGCTAATTGACTAAATTATAAAATTCAATTATAAAACAATAATTGAGTTTATTGACTATAGTATAGGATTTGACTTATCCTCAAGCTGCTGGGTGGTTTAGTTAATTCCACAGGGGCAAGGATAATTGAATTCTTGTTCACTGTTGCATCCTTAGCTATTAAGTTATAGTGAGCTCTAATTGTCTGGCACCTGGTTTGTGCCTACTTGTTCTTTATGATAACTGGTTCATTAGTTATTTTTCTTTGTTTAAGTTTAAAGTTTTTATTTTGTATTGGGGTATAACGAATTAACAATGTTGGGGTAGTTTCAGGTGAACAGCAAAGGGACTCAGCCATACAGACACATGTATCTCTTCTCTCCCAAACACCCCTCCCATCCAGGCTGGCACGTAACACTGAGCAAGACTTCCATGTGCCATACAGTGGGTCTTTATTAGTCATCCATTTTAAATAGAGCAGTGTGTACATGACCTTCCCGAAGTCCTTAGCTGTCTCTTCCCCCGGGCAACTATAAGTTTGTTTCCTAAGTCTGTGAGTCTCTTTCTGTTTAGTAGGTGAAGTTCATTTGTGTCGTTTCTTTTTAGATCCCACGTGAGGGATGTCACTTGATATTCCTTTGTCTGGCTTACTTCACTCAGGAAGATGTAAGATGGATTCTCTAGGTCCATCCATGCTGCTGCAAATGGCATTATTTCATTCTTTTTAAAGGCTGAGTGATATTCCATTGTAGATATGTCCTACATCTTCTTTTTCTATTCCCTGCTCAGTGGACATTTAGGTTGCTTCCATGTCTTGGCTATTGTAAACAGTGCTGCGATGAACATTAGGGTGCATGTATCCTTTTGGATCATGCTTTTCTACGGTTATATGCCCAGGAGTGGGATTGCAGGGTCATGTGGTAGCTCTATTTTTAGTTTTTTAAGGAACCTTCATACTACTCTCCATAGTGGCTCTACTAACTTACATCCCCACCAACAGTGCAGGAGAATTCCCTTCTCTCCACATCCTATCCAGCATTTGTTGTTTGTGGATTTTTTTGGTGATAGCCTTTCTGACTGGTGTGAGCTGGTATCTCATTGTAGTTTTGATTTGCATTTCTCTAATAACTAGCAGTGCAGAACTAGAATAGTAATTCTTAAGCAGGGGAGGTGACCAACCACTCCATTCCCTCTCTTACAAGAATTTGTGTGGTATAATGAACAATTAATATAAATATTAATTGTTGAAAAGTTGATGGCTTCTCGAGGGTTCCTCGGAGAAGGCAATGGCACCCCACTCCAGTACTCTTGCCTGGAAAATCCCATGGACGGAGGAGCCTGGTAGGCTGCAGTCCATGGGGTCACTAATAGTTGGACACGACTGAGCAACTTCACTTTCACTTTTCACTTTCATGCATTGGAGAAGGAAATGGCAACCCACTCCAGTGTTCTTGCCTAGAGAATCTCAGGGACAGGGGAGCCTGGTGGGCTGCCATCTATGGGGTCACACAGAGTCGGACATGACTGAAGTGACTTAGCATAGCATAGCATAGAGGGTTCCTTCCTCCTGTTTATTTTATTGATCTTCCCTTGAATTTTCTCTTCCTTGAATATTCCAAGTTAACAGAGGGGTTAACTTATTTTACTGGTATTTCTTCTACTTCTGTAGAGTGAAATGGTGAGTACTGCAGATATGGAGATATACCAGGGACTGTTTAAGACTCTTTTGTATTTCTAATTCAGTGATTCTCAATCTTGTCTATTTTCATCCTTGAAATAAACTTATAGAGGTGTATTATACCTATTTTTCAGACTAGGAAGTTGGGGCCCAGAGATGAAGTAAACTT
Organism: Bison bison bison; assembly: GCF_000754665.1. Lineage (NCBI taxonomy): Eukaryota > Metazoa > Chordata > Mammalia > Artiodactyla > Bovidae > Bison > Bison bison. The sequence continues at coordinate 1,388,756 of NW_011493551.1, read as the reverse complement.
GTCTAAGGATTCACAGGTGAAAAGTGGGAAAGTGAGAATGTGAACTAAGCAGCCCAGCGTTAGAGTTTGAGCTTTAACCAATTTGAGTTTTAACGACTCTGCAGTATTTCCCTTCAGATATCTGACCGGGGTGGTAAAGCCTGATTGCCAAAGGGTGGGGAAAGGGCTTGGGAAGCTGCAAGTCCTTTCTTTCAGCCTGAATGAAGATTTTTGTTTTTGGTAACCCCACCCCGTCTCCAGTCCCTGGATTCCTGCTCATAATGTTCCTGCTCTTCTGAGGCTGGAGCCTCTCTGCTGAAGTTCTCTAGGGCAAGTGCCTTTGGTCAGCAGCAGGGGCAAGTTGAGGGTATTCATCTGGTTGTGTGGTGGGTGGGGGAGGGGACCTGGGCTTCAAAGTCCTCCATACACGTAGTCTCATACAGTGTGTTCAGCCCTGTGTCTGTCTGTCCTCCACCTTTCCACGTGTGTGGTGCCTCCAGGTCCTGAGAGAGCCTCCTGTGTCCTGTGACGACAGTCCTAGCGTCCCTTCTGTTACAGCTTCCTCTGGCTTATTAGTCGTTGCCATCTTCCATTTGTTTTCCATTTCCTCAACATTTATTGAAATCTTTTCTCACTGTCTTCCTTTCTGTCCTTGTGCGCCTACGTTTTTTTTCTTCCTCTATTGACATTTTAATGGAGTTTCGGAAGGTAAAAGACACTTGTGGTCAGGCTGCCTTGTTTAGTTGGAAGTCTGGGAACTCGATGCAGTGTTCTGTCCTGTTGGTTTCAACTGAAGTGTTGTAGCTCAACCAGGCAGTTTGAATCTTACATTGAATCTGGACTAGATATTTTGAATTCATGGTGTTAGCAATTTTTTAAACTTTACACTGAAAATTTAACTGAAAATTTGATAAGCACAGTCTTTCTATAAGTTCTTATTCAAACCATTGCTAACATTGTTTTCTTCAGATTGACATCTGTCTCTCTTGTTTTCAAAACAATGTGTGTGTATATATATATATTTCTTTTTATTTTAACAGTGAGATAGGATCAATGTACAAAATTTAGAAACTACAGAGAAGTGTAAAGAGTATAAAAATCACCTGGATATAAATACTAGTAATAGTTTCCTCTTTTTTTTCTGAGCATCTTTACAATCATTTGCATTATTTAAGATTTTGAATATTGGGTTCATGTTATTAGTATGATTTTAAAAATGTATTTAATGAGCACTTACATAATGTTTATTATGTGCCAGATACTGTTCTGAGCACTTGCTCATTTAATGTTATGTATTAATTAGTTTTTAATCTTTTTTTCTTAACATCTTATGAGCTTGTCCTCAGATTGTTAATTACTGTTTAAATGTGTTTGTTTAGTTTTCTGTGAGTGGATATTATAATTTCCCCCATTTCCCAGTGGCAGTTTACTCATTATTTTCTTTCCTTCCTTCCCCCCTCCCCTTTTTTTTTCTGTTAGAAATAATGATGCATTTGTCTATACTAGCACATAGGTACTTTATTTCATCTTTGACTCTTTCATTAGGTTAAATTCTTAGAAGTTGAATTACTGAATCCAAAGGTATACATGGCAGTTGTTTTTACATGTTGCCAGATAGCCACCTGGAAAAAAATTATACAGTTTATCCTGCCAGTCAGTTGGGTCAGTTAATATTGTTTATGTTTATGGTTATTAATTAACAGTGAAAATGCCAGTTTTTCAGTCCTTTTTTAAAAGGTTCATTCAGCAGTTTTTGAGTGCTTACTGTATTCCAGAGCCCTGCGGTAGGCTCTGGGTATACAAAGTTGAGTAACAAGCTCTGGCTTCAGGGGTCTGTAGACCCTCTGGAATTGTACTCTTAATTTTGAGTGAATATGCATTTTCAGGGGATAAGGGAGATATCACTTTCATTGGATTTTCAGAGAGGTACTTAGAGTCACTATCTGTGACTATATGGGCACTTGTTGTCCTTAAAACAGCTCTGGGATGGAGATAGCATAGATGTTATCTCTTTTACACCTGAGAGACCTGAGGATCACAGAGGTTAAGTGAATTGCTTTTATTCACAAAGATAGTAAGTAATGATACCCAGACTAAAATCCAAGTTCTGCCCATTTCTCTATCATTTGTCTAAAGTGACTTCATGAGAAACTTTGCTGAGTGCTGCTGAATTTCAGATAGAATATTTTTGATTTTCCAATTCAGTAATGCTATCAAAAGAAAAAGTAAACAAAGGAAGGCGTGATATGTTCTTAGGGAACTCATGAATAATTATCACATTCTTTTTTCAGTGCTTTCACTGTCTATTCAGTTATTAGTCTGGAGTGTTGTTGAGAATTGATTTACTGAAAATTGATTGAGAATGACAGATTTACTGGCATGTAGTTTCCAGAATCTACCCTTGCTTTCTGTTTGGAAGATCAGTGTTACATTTGCTACTTTATATAACTTTGGTTTTCTTCTTTTTCCCCCATAAAAAAATTTGCACTGGTAAGATCCTGAATCCTCCTCAGGACTCACAGGCGTGTCTCTCATGTGAAAAGAGCGTGTTGTTGTTGTTTAGTCGCTAAGTTGTGTGCGGATCTTCTGCGACCCCATGGACTGTAGGCCACCAGGCTCTCTGTCCATGGAATTTCTCAGGCAGGAATACTGGAGCAGGTGAGAAAGGTATATCCTGTTGTAATTTTAAAGTTGTGATTTGTGGTGATGGATTTTTCAGGTTGTGTTCCAGTCATGTAGAGTGCTGAGTGGCGATTTGGTATATTCAGAGACATTACGTTCCTTGTCTTCGAAGTGGCTTCCTCCAGAGGGAAGTGCTTGTTTCAGTTGAGCGACCAAGCTCTTCAGTTATTGGTGATGTTTGTATTTGCTTACATGCCTGCAAGAGGAATTTCATTCAAATATGACGAACCTAGGTCCTTATTATAGCCTTCCATAATGATGTTGTCTCTTTTACCTCAGTATTTGTTTTCTAGACTTTATATCACTGAAAGATACTCTTCAAGACTTCTGTATCAATCCTTCTGAGATACTCAGCTGAAAAATTTCATTTGTTTATATTGGTACTTTTTCCTTACACCCACACACTTCCACACCCCCTCCCCCGCCCCCATTCACAGGCAGATGCATGTCTGTGTGCATACTTAGTAATTTCCTTTGTCAAATAAATGGAAAATCATGCTCTTAAAATTTGTTAAAATGTTTTGTTTATTTGTTCAGTGCTTGCTCGGTGCAGGATACTGAAACAGGCAGAGCTGGGGCTGAAAAAGATTATGATCAGTTGTAGACATTGCTCTCAAGACCTGGTGGTCTTTTTGAGAAGCTGAGTACTGGTGTGAGGTTCTAGGTGGTGCAGGCCTAGGTGCTGTAGGAGGTATGGAAAGAAAGCCGTGGGGCTTCAGCGAAGGGGCAGGCTGCGTGGTTTCAGCAGTGAAAGGGCTGGGGAATCAGAGATCACTCTGCGGGGGACAGAGTTGAGGAGTGGGAAAGATTTTAGGATAGACACGTGAGGTGGGGTTTACTGTACAAACCAAAGTCCAGAGGCCCCGGCAGCACAAGGTGTGTGGGAACTGCAGGTGGTTGACTTTGGCTAGAGTATAGGGAGAGAGGATGGTAGATGGTTGGAAAAGAGAGGGTTAAGCTAAAGTTCAGACTGTGAGGAATCTTTTCAAAGCTTTGTATGGGTAAATGTCATATTGTATACCTCATAACTTCATCAGAGAAACTACTACATTGTTAATGACAGTTATCAGTGAATGTCTGATTTAACACACGGAATTTGATGGCCTTGCAGAGGTAGCTGTGAGTTCTCCCACGGCCACTGGGGCCATTTGTTGCTGCTCAACCTGGACCTTCCTGTGGTTCTTGCTCTCCCCTCTGTAGCTCCAGTTGCCTGCTGCCCTTGGTGCATTAACACAATCTGTGGAAATCCCATTTGGAGCCCTCTTGCTGGTAGTTCTCTTAGCTCCTTTTGTAGTAATCTCTTTCTTAATTCTTCCTTCCTTCTCCTGTGTTCAGTCTCAGTTTTTGCCGTTATGAAAACCCTAAATTTCTTGCTGCCTTGAAAGGGCCTGGGCAGAAAGAAAACATGTATAGGAGCCACTGTTGTTGGATTGTCGTTCAGTCGCCCAGTCATGTCTGACTCTTTACGATCGCGTGAACTGGAGCACGCCAGGCCTCCCTATCCCCCACCATCTCCCAAAGTTTGCCCAAGTTCATGTCTGTTGCTTCAGTGATGCCATCCAGTCGTCTCATCCTCTGACACCCTCTTCCCCTTCTGCCCTCAATCTTTTCCGGCATCAGGGACTTTTCCAGTGAGTCAGTTGGTCGCATCAGGTGCCCAAAATACTGGAGTTTCAGCATCAGTCCTTCCAATGAGTATTCAGGGTTGATTTCCCTTAAGATTGACTGGTTTGATCTCCTTGCTGTCCAGGGGACTCTCAGGAGTCTTCTCCAGCACCACTGTTCAAAGGCATCAGTTCTTCGGTGCTCCACCTTCTTTATGGTCCAGCTCTCATAACCATACATGACCACTGGGAAGACCATAGCCTTGACTATACAGACCTTTGCTGGCAGAGTAATGTCTTAGCTTTTCAACACACTGTCTAGGTTTGTCATAGCTTTCCTGCCAAGAAGCAAATGTCCTCTGATTTCATGGCTGCTGTCACCATCCGCAGTGACTTTAGAGCCTAAGAAGAGGAAATCTGTCACTGCTTCCACCTTTTCCCCTTCTATTTGCCATGAAATAATGGGGCCGGATGCCATGATCTTAGTTTTTTCAGTATTTAGTTTTAAGCCAGCTTTTTCACTCTCCTTCTTCACCCTCATCAAGAGGCTCTTTAGTTCCTCTTTGCTTTCTGCCATTAGAGTGGTATCATCCACATATCTGAAGTTATTGAGGGTTGTTCTCTCACCCCTCTTGATTCCAGCCTGTAACTCATTCAGCCCGGCATTTCTATCTGAAGTTATTGAGGGTTGTTCTCTCACCCCTCTTGATTCCAGCCTGTAACTCATTCAGCCCGGCATTTCTCATGATGTGTTCAGCATATAGATTAAACAAACAGGGAGATAGCAGACAGCCCTGTCTACTCCTTTCTCAATCCTGAACCAGTTAGTTGTTCCATACTGGGGTCTAACTGTTGCTTCTTGACCCACATACAGGTTTCTCAGGAAACAGGTAGGAAGATCTAGTATTCCCATCTCTTTAAGAGCTTTCCACAGTTTATTATGATCCACACAGTCAAAGGCTTCGGCATAGTCAATGAAACAGAGGTAGACACTTTTCTGGAATTACCTTGGCAGTTTGATCTCTGGTTCCTCTTCCTTTTCTAAACCCAGCTTGGACATCTGGAAGTTCTTGGTTTGCATAATGCTTTAGCCTAGCATACAAGATTTTAAGCATGACCTTACTAGCATGAAGGGCTTCCCTGGTGGCTCAGACAGTAAAGAATCTGCCAGTGATGTGGAAGACGCGGGTTCAGTCCCTGGGTTGGGAAGATGCCCTGGAGAAGGGAATGGCAACCCACTCTGGTGTTCTTGGCTGGAGAATTCCATTGACAGAGGAGTCTGGTGGGCCAGAGTCCATGGGGTCCCAAAGAATTGGACACGACTGAGCAACTCCCTTTACTGGCCTGGAGATGAATGCAGTTGTCTGATGGTTAGCACATTCTTTAGTACTACCCTTCTTGGGAATTGGGATGAGGAATGACCTTTTCCAGTCCTATGGCCACTGCTGGGTCTTCCAGATTTGCTGACATATTGAATGTAACACCTTGATGGCATCATCCTTTAGGGTTTTGAATAGTTCTACTGGAATTTGTCACATCCACTAGTTTTATTAACTAATTATTATTCATATTTATTATTCTTATCTAAGGTTTATTCCTAAGGCCCACTTGACTTCGCTCTCCAGAATTTCTGGCTCTGGATGACTGACCACACAATTGTAGTAATCCGGTTCATTTGGATCCTTTTTGTACAGTTCTGTGCATTATTTCCATCTTTTCTTGATCTCTTCAGCGTCTACTAGGTCTCTACCGTTTCTGCCATTTACTGTACCCTTCTTTGGACAAAATGTTGCCTTGATGTCTCCAATTTTCTGAAGAGATCTCTAGTCTTTCCCCTTCTGTTGTTTTCTTCTAGTTTTATACACTGTTCATTGAAGAAGGCCTTCTTGTGTCTCCATGCAGTTCTTTGGAAATCTGCGTTTAGTTGGATATACCTTTCTCTTTCTTCCTTGCTTTTCATTTCTCTTCTGTTTTTTAGCTATTTGTAAGGCCTCCTCATATAACCACTTTGCCTTCTTGCTCTTCTTTTTCTTTGGAATGGTTTTGTTCACTGCTTCCTGTAATATTGTGGACCTTCTTCCATAGTTTTTCAGGCACACTATTTACAAGTTCTAATCCCTTAAATCTATTTGTTACCTCTATTGCATGTTCACAGGGAATTTAAGTCGTACTTGGCTGGCCTAGTGGTTTTCCCTGCTTTCTTTAGTTTAAGCTTGAATTTTGCTATGAGAAGCTGATGATCTGAGCCACAGTCAGCTCCAGGTCTTGTTTTTGCTGACTGTATACAGCTTCTTTATCTTTGGCTACAAAGAATGTAATCAGTTTGATTTTGGTATTGACCATTTGTTGATGTCCATATGTAAGGTTGTCTCTTGTGTTGATTTGCTATGACCAGTGCATTCTCTTGGCAGAATTGAGTTAGCCTTTGCACTGCTTCATTTTGTTCTCCAAGCCAAACTTGCCTGTTTTTGGATACAAAGCAATTTTCTTCTCCCACTTTGAGAATGAGAGTATTACCCTGTCCTTGTTTCATGGGACTTCAGTGTTTCTTGCTATCTTTGGTTTTATAGTTTTGGGGTATCCACTCTGGGCTGAGCAGTAATGAGGGGAAGCTGTTCTCTCTGTTGAGGGCTGGGGAGACATGGTGGTGATATCTGGAGTTACACCTCAGATTGTTACTTCTGGTCTAAATAACATAGATGGCTGTTATTATGGTTTGGCTGCACTTTATGTTTAAGTTGTTTTAATCAGCATTGAAAAATTTGAGAAATTTAGCATTGTTTCTTGGAGGAAGTTGTTTTTCATGTTCTAAGTAACCAGTATTATAGTACAGGAGAACTTAAAAACAAACATCTATGCTTTCTTTTTTGTTGTTGTTAAGGTTTATTTCTCTTTTTTTTCCCCTCATTGCCTAAGTAACATAAAAACTGTTCAATCCTTTGGTTGGTCATATAGAGTGTTTTTCAGATTTTGTTTTGTTTTGTGTAGAAACTGATGATCCTAAGCACATTTTTGAAAGGTTTATAAGTTAGAGAGCATCTGAGCAGTATTTTCAGATAGGAGTATTTTTAAAAGCAGTCAAGAATGGAGATGACTCATCTTGAGGGAACTTTCCAGTAATTTATATACAGTGACACCTGCTGGATAGAGGTTTGCCTTTTAATCTTCCGAATTATGAAAAGTCACTGGCATTTCTCATAGAATCTGTGGCCTCCAGTGACTTGCACTTCCAAGAACGTTCAGATGAACACTTATTTCAGAGATCGTATAGCTAGAAATTGTTGGCTTTACTTAGGATTATATTCTTGAGTTTTTTTAATAAAATGAAGCTTTCCTATGTGTTTTAAGCTTTTCATATCTGTTTTAAATCAGTTTATTCATTTGAAAGTTTTTCTGTAAATGTTATATATAATTTTCTTTCTATAAGAGACGCATTCTTCACTAAGAAGATATCTTTGAAAATAAAGATGATTAAAATTCTTCTGTTGTGAAAATCTTAAACATACACAGAAGAGGAAAGAATTGGATACTGAATTCCCATATATATATATATTACCCAGGTTCATCTGTTACGAGTAGAAATTTCAACTTCAATAAATGTTGTTTTTGTGTGTGCTAATTTTCCTGTAACTCTTCTGCAAGCGAGAGTACTGATTTGCAGTTTTTATTTTATGTAGATGATGTGATGCCAGGCACTTACTGTGAAATTGACTTAGATAAAGAAAAGAGAGATGCATTTGTGTATGCTATCAAAAATCATTACTGGTACCAGATGTACATAGATGACTTACCAATATGGGGTAAGTACTGTATGTTACATTTAAAGTTTGGGGGATATTTGCATAATAAGCAAGATTTCTGTAATGACTATTCAGGTGATTGTACACCAAATCAATAAATGTGTTTTCACTCTTTTCCACAGAATTATTTCAATACCAATTTTATATGGTCTCCTGTTGCTTGAAAGATTTTTGACATTGTGTCAAACTTTACATGAAAATTCCTGAAAATGTAACTTTTATAATTTTTCAGATTCAATAAATTAAAAGGTGCTTTGAACAGTCTGAAATATTCCTCTTGCCCCCATTTTTTTCAAATCTTACTTTGATTTATCAAATACAATCAAGGGGACTGAATAGATTTTAAAATTATATTCTGGTTTTATCTTATGCAGAACTGTGGTGGTATGATTTTTAGGTTCAAGAGTCTCCTGAATGACTTGTTTTGCTAGTTCTGTGTTATTTTCCAAAAGTCTATTATGTTTAAAAATTTTTTTAACTTTTTTATGTTTTATATTTTTATATTGTATGTCCTTGTTCATCGCTGTTGATAGAGAGGAGCAATAGAATAGTAATACCAGTTTATGCATAATCCAAACATTGTTTATGCTGGACTTGATTAAATTACTTAATATGCAAAAAGTACAGCCATCTATCACAGCCAGCATGTTTGAGCACATTTTTCTCTTAGTGGCGTTTGTTGTTGTTTGTTTTTTGATCTTTGTTGTTTGTTTTTGATTTGTTTTTATATATAATTAGTACATATAGTTAATATTCTAATTCTTAAAACTATTAGCAGACTGCTGTATTCATGAGAAGCAAATTGAAAGACTGAACATATCAACTCAAGAGTTTAATATGGTACTAAGATGGAATTAAGGATCTTCCCTGTAGCTCAGACGGTAAAGAATCTGCCTGCAATGCAGGAGACCCAGGTTTGATCCTTGGGTTGGGAAGATCCTCTGGAGAAGGGAATGGCAATCCACTCCAGTATTCTTGCCTGGAGAATCCCATGGAGAGAGGAGCCTGGTGGGCCACAGTCCATGGGTCGCAAAGAGTTGGACGTGACTGAGTGACTAACACTATGGCTAAGATGGAATTTATAAGAAAGTTACTCTCAAGATATAATTGCATGCAGCATCATTACTGTGTTGCATGTTAACTAGGTATAAATAGGAAGCATTTCATGTAAATGACTGTAATTAGTATAACAGACATTTCTCTGATCAACTCTGAGGGTAGCAGGAAGATCTGCTGAATATTCGCTAAAGATTTCTGAGCCTGTAGTTTAGGAGAATCCTTTAATCTGGGTTTCCTCTTTTTGGTGAGAGAGCAAGTCCCTCTCCTGCTCTTTTGCATTGCTTATGGGTTCCCTGCCTGGAACCTTAGGCTTTTCCACTCATTTCTTGGGCCGCCATAGCAACATGGCAGCTGTGTTTTCCTGTCTTAACATAAATCTTTTTTAGTTCTGGGTTTCTACCATATTTAGGTCAGATACTTTTGAATGTCCTAGAATATCTGAACCATGGAAAGCCTTGTCAGAAATAAATCTTTACCTGGCTTTTCTTGGGATAAAGGTTTTAGATCTTTTAAAAGTCCCTCAGAGAATTTCCTATTTAGTATAATTGTGTCTCCACCCTCAGAGTTTTCAGAGTAGATGAGTAAATAAACTTCCATGAAATTAATTATTCGGAGGATTTTATAATCCCTCTGCAACCTCAAAAAATGCATCTGTATTCCTTGAACTTGTACCAATTAGAACAACTTTGGTTAATAAGCAAATGATTCTTAATAAAAAAATGATCCCCCTCCCCCCAACATGCTTTCTTGAGTTGCATTGACCATAGAGGGAAGACCCAAGGAGTAACTTTTAGAAGCTAAGATTTTCTAATGAATTTATAGGCTTGGGTGTAGGGAACATTGGATAACTAACCGACAGTATGAGGGCACAAGAGACGGTCCTCAGCTACTACCTGCTTCCTTGTTTGGGTCTTCTCCTTCAGTATCCCAAATTGGGATCAAAATGATCATTTTAACTATTGCCTCAGTACCATTTATCTTCAACATTTCTGTCATTTTGTTGACAAAATCCTGGGGATAATTCTAAGACTTGAGGTGTAAAGAGGAGGCATTTTAAGTTAGGCTTCCCTGGTGGTTCAGATGGTAAAAAATCAGCCTGCAGTGTAGGAGATGCGGGTTTGATCCTTGGATCGGGAAGATCCCCTGGAAAGAAAATAGCAGGCTACTCCAGTATTCTTGCCTGGAGAATTCCATGCACAGAGGAGCCTCGTGGGCTCCAGCCCATGGAGTCACAAAGAGTTGGACATGACTGAGCGACTAATACTTATACACATATGTGCAACTATTAGGAATGGATTGATCATAGGTTATTAGAGAAAATACAAGACTGGAACTCTGGAAACCTTGGTTTCAATTTTAGTTTGGCCACTAAACTGAGAACCTTGCCAAATGGTAATATAGTGCTTCCTTGAAATTTTGAGATATCAGGGAATATAAAGTATATGGTCATAATTACTACAGTGGAAGGTGTACTTTGAGGATCAAAGTATGAACTTTGAAGATCAAAGTAATGATAGACTATGCTGAGCTTTTTTACCATGAAGTGAAAATGGTTTGGGTTTGCCAAGTACTTAACAAAGAGAAGTCCAGCCTGCAGCTCTTCTTTGTTCTAACTGTAAGGAATAATGGGAATGTTGCTGTTTTTTTATAAAAATGCTTTTTACTGAGCTTTAGTTTCTAATGTGTTTTAAATATTAAGTGATGTTACATACCTTGTATGAAGTGTTATTTCTTTTGTAGGTATAGTTGGTGAAGCAGATGAAAATGGAGAAGATTATTATCTTTGGACCTATAAAAAACTTGAAATAGGTTTTAATGGAAATCGAATTGTTGATGTTAATCTTACTAGTGAAGGAAAGGTGAAACTGGTTCCCAATACTAAAATCCAGATGTCATATTCAGTAAGTATGAAAATAATTGTATACAGGAAGAAGTGTTTGTAAAGTTTTAACATCAAAAGTTAAGTTTTACAACTCCAGTAAATGAAAATGTAGCTTGAAATGGGGTGCAACAGAAATACTGCTCAGTATTTAATTTATATAGTAAAAATCTTATTAGACTATATTTCCCCAGTGTCTGTAAGTAAGCCTCCTGAAAACAAGGAGATTTACTTTAGGTCTGTAGTAATAGATACCTGTTATGCAATGGCAGGACTTACCAGTTGCTTCAGCAAAGTTTACCATTATAACTGAGCAGTTAGCTAACCCAGCCATGTATTCTCATGGTTACTTTTTAGCAGTACTCCTTGTCTTTCCTTTTACTGTTGCACATGAAGAGATGATGCTATGTTGAAAATTTCTGGATGAGTAGTTTACCATATTTTGCTTTATCAGCTGGAATAAGATGCTCTTGCAGAGTAAGAGCCCTTTGTAGCTGTCAAGTTAATTCTGTTCTATTAGGATTAAAAGTAATGGAAAGAAGAGAAACCTGACGTAGGTAGCCTCTCTCTTTGCGAGTTTCCTTTCCTGGTAACCAGAATGAGTCCATTGCTATTAGATAGTTTTGAAAGTTTTTCAAGCTCTGTGCATATGTACCTAGTACAAATAATATTTGCATAGCTGTATTTATAAAGAAACACAATCTTTGTCATAAAACTAATGCAATCTAAAGACAAAGATGTTCAGATTCTTAATTTATTTTGTCTAATTATTACCACATTTATGAGGTCAGAGAATTTAACAGTTAATAATCCTTGAAAACTGAAATGATCACTCTAAGTAAAGTTATAAGTTTTGTTAATACACAGAAAGGGAAGTTAGGTAGTTTTTTAATCATATATTTCAACTTCTCAGATTGGTAGTAACTTTCTACCATTTCTCAAATTTCTTATTCTTAGAGTGTAAATCTTCTAATTTTGCTCAGAGTATTGTTTACTCTGAGCAAATGTCCTTAATATTCAAATTTTTTTTTCAGGTAAAATGGAAAAAATCAGATGTAAAATTTGAAGATCGATTTGACAAATATCTTGATCCATCCTTTTTTCAACACAGGGTAGGTAAATTGTGTACTTTAAGACATTCAGTATGTGCTTCAATCAGTCACACAGTAAGCACTTGCCATCTATAGGGCACAGTGTGAGGGGTGTGAATCTCAAAGGTTTAACTATAATGCTGATTTCAGATGTGAGCTCAGAGGGCCCTGAGCACCTGTTAAAGCGGAGCTGCTGTCTTCGGGGCAAAAAACTGTGTTTGGAGAGTTGGAGGGGAAGATCAGAGTACAGTTTGGGACATGGTAGTTTTGAAGTGTCTTCAAGACATCCAGATGGAGATAATGATCAGCTAGTTGGATCTGTCAAATGGAGTTCAGAAGAGAGGCCTGGGCTAGAGATAGAAGTTTTGTGGTTGTTGGCATGTAAGTAGTAGTTAAAGCTGTGAGACTGAATGCAGTTACCAAGAAAGAGTGTATGGAAATAGAAGAGCACTAAGGACGGAGCACCGGGAGCAGTAGTGTAAATGTAGAGAGAAAAGCGAAACCCAGCTCAGAGCTCTGAAGAGATTCTTGTATGGTGTGAAAAAAGAATTGTATGGTATCCTGAAAGCCAAGAGAAGAAAGTCTGTCATGGAGGATAGAAAGATTAGTTCTGAATTGTTGCTGATGGGTCAGTAAGATGAATACTGACAGTAACTGTGGACTCATCTGGAGTCATCGGTGAACTTGACAGAGAACAAGGTTGGTATAGTAGCGGGGCACAGTCTCAACAGAGCTGCTGTAAGAGGGTGAGGGGAGGGTAATTGGAGGCAACAAGTCTGGCTATTAATGGGAGTGAAGAAATGGTACAGTAGTCAGCAGGAAAGATGGGATCAGGAGGGAGTTGGGGTGTTTTTTGTTTTGTTTTGTTTTTTGAAATGTAAGGAAAACACGTTTGTATGTTGATGGGGTTCCGTAAAGAATACAAAACTGACGATGCAGAAGATGGGGAGAATTAATGAACCTTTTTCCTTGAGTAGGCAGGAGTGGATGGGGTCTACTGTGAAGCATTGGGATTGTTTGTTATACAGTGACTTACAAGCACAGACTTAGGAGCTCCAAATGCATGTAAACTCAGTCTCTGTCATTTACTGTAACCTTGGTGAGAGGACTCAGTTCTTTAGCTTTGTTTCAACAGTGAAGCAAGGTTTATACTACCTTTCAGAGTTGTTGTGAAACTCCATTTGACCGTGTTTATAAAACCTCTGGTATAAAACCTTCCATAGCAGGTGCTCAGGAAGAAGCAGCACTGGTGGTGTATTAATCTCCACGGTTCAGTGTTTGTGGTAAACCTGGAGTGCTGCTTTTAGGATTAGCAACACTAGAGGGCGCTGGAGGCAGCACTTCATAGGGTCAGTCACTGCTGTGTGACATCTCATTGCTTTATTGTTTCAAGGAAGTATTTCCCTTGGTTAATAACTTCAGAATCATACAACATTTTATAATTTGGGGGATAAAGAAATATTATAAACTGTCAGGTTATTAGTAGTACATTATAATAGGTATTAAAGTTTGCATCTTTGATTAGAAAATAGCTTTGCCAGAAATTTTAACATTTGGGGGCATATCTTTCTTACTACCAAACAGTAACTATATAAAACTTCTTTTCAAAAATTTGATAAATTGACTGAAAAAAGTTATGAGTTGTGTGTGTATATATATGTATATATACACACATATATATATGTATATATAATTTTTTCTCTCTTGTCCTTTTCTGGGTCATTAATTTCCAGAGTAGCAACAAAAGCAAATCTTTGTAAAAACCTATTATTATATAGTGCATTTATAAATCTTAAGAGATACTTTTGTGATAAACTTTATATGTGAATAGTTTAGGTTTGATATGCAAGCTTCCTTGGTGGCTCAGAAGGTAAAGAGTCTGTCTGCAGTGCAGGAGACCTGAGTTTGATCCCTGAAGTCAGGAAGATCCCCTGGAGAAGGAAATGGCAACCCACTCCAGTATTCTTGCCTGGAAAATCCCATGGACAGAGGAGCCTAGTGGGCTACCATCCATGGGGTCTCAAAGAGTTGGACACAACTGAGCGACTAACACTTTCTCTTTGATATGTTAAAAAATAGGGAATGTCACTGTAAGTTTTAGAATAGAGAAGCGATATATGAACATGATGTTTCAGAAACATACTGGATTAGCTGTTACAGGATAGACTGAGAGGAAGGGGAAAGACCAAACATAAAGGTCATCACTAGGAGGCCATTAGAGCTATCAGGTGAGAGGTGATGGCTTGGGAATGGAGAGGAAGGGGGAAAAAATGAAATGAGAGAGAAGAGAAATTTTGAAACTATCCATAAGGAAGAATTTTGGGGAATTAAAATATAAAGAAATTGCTGGACAGTGCCACAGACATAGTTGGAAGTCAGATGTGCTGCGTCTGAACGTAATTTTTTGACAAACGTATGGGTGAAATCAAAGTCAAGAGCCTTGGGGATGTTGAGAACTATGGGGTACCTCAGAGTTCTCTGTACTGTGGTTAGGAAGGTAGCTCAAGTCCATGGCACCCAACTGTGATGGTTTAGTCTTGTCATTTTGATGAGGTTTTCAGGTTGTTGCTCAGTTAGAGGGAAGGGAACTAATATTTATTGAGTATTCACTGACCTGTGCCAGACAATGGTGACATGTGGCTTACATATATATTAAAATGTACAAATGACTTATGATATAGTATCATTTCCTTCATTTTTGATGAAGGAAAACTGGGGTCAGGGCCTGTGTTTGAACTGTGTTTTGATTCCAAAACCCATGTTCTTTCTCTGTAATACTGAATAGCATACTCCGTGTGGCCAAATTGTACTTTATTTGTACAATTTTATTGTGATAATCTATATATATAGTATCATACTTTTAATGCATCTGAAGCTTACTGGAAAGAAAGCCAATCCCTTTGATTACTCTTCTCTAGTGTATTTTAATTATGGATTTTCATGTAAAAGTTTTAGAAGATTTTTGTGTTTGGTTTTTTTTTTCTTTTGTGTAAACATTCTATTGTCATCATGAAACCTATGAATTTTGTAACTGGTATTTCTTGTAAGTAATACTTTATTTTCTGTTATTCTAGATTCACTGGTTTTCAATTTTCAACTCCTTCATGATGGTTATCTTCTTGGTAGGCTTAGTTTCCATGATTTTAATGAGAACTTTAAGAAAAGATTATGCCCGGTATAGTAAAGAAGAAGAAATGGATGACATGGTAAGCAAACATTTTATTAATACATTGTATTTACAAAACAATTTAACTCAAGTGTTTTTGAATGTTGGAAGTAGGTTTATAATCCTGAGATCAGCTGATCTTTAGAATTCAGAATTTTCAGGCTTTAGAAAGATATAAACTCCAATCAAATATTTTGATGTTTTTAAGTGCCCTGATTAAATGTCCTATAATCAAATACATTAATGTGTTTTCAGCAAAACATATGAATGTTCATCCTAAGTGGGACGAATAAAATAAGCAGTGTAAGTAATCTCTTGTTAGTTCAGTCTTGAGATTTGCCACCAGATATGTCCAGCTTGTGAAACAGACTCACTTTTCAGAGCTTTTGATTTCAGAATTGCAGCTAGGAGGTTGTTGACTTGTATTGGTATCTTTCTAATGCTGCTAAATATTGCATAAAATGAAGAGTGGCTGGAAGGATTAATTTACATTTAGTTCACATGGTTCAGAGGTTTGCTTTTGAAATTATTTTTACAAAATTATAGAACAGTGTTATAAATAAGCAAAAGTGTGTTTTGTTTGTTTGTTTGTTAATTTTTTTGACCACACTGCACGACTTGTGGGATCCTAGTTTCTTGACAAGGGTTTGAACCCATGCTCTTAACAAAGCACAGAGTCCTGACCATCAGGGAATGTTAATGACTAATCTTTTTTTTTTCCCTTTTTTAAAAATGAAGTGTAATTTACAATGTTGTATTAGTATCAAATGTACAGCAAAGTGATTCAGTTGTTAATGAATATTCTGTGTAGATATGCTCCATCATTAAATGAGCTTGGAAAACAGTTAAATTAAACTTCAGTATGCATATGTGTCTTGTGAAATATCAGAAGATACATGAACTATTTCAGTTCAGTTCAATTGCTGACAAAACATGGTCCACTGAAGAAGGGAATGGCAAACCACTGCAGTATTCTTGCCTTGAGAACCCCAAGAACAGTATGAAAACATGAAATATTTGCTGCCTCTCAAATATAGCTGACCCAGACCACTCCCCCTCCCCTGCCACCACCAAAAGAAACCCAAAGATTATCTTGAGGGACTGATTGATATTTCTTAAGAAACTCTGTTTTAGATATTTGCTTACTCAGGTTGAAAAGGCATAATTGAATGTTTTGTTTAAAAAAGCACTATAGACAGCATATTAAAAAGCAGAGACATTACTCTGCCAACAAAGGTCCGTCTAGTCAAAGCTATGGTTTTTCCAGTAGTCATGTATGGGTATGAGAGTTGGACCATAAAGAAAGCTGAGCGCCAGAAAATTGATGCTTTTAACTGTGGTGTTGGAGAAGACTCTTGAGAGTCCCTTGGACTGCAAGGAGATCCAACCAGTCCATCCTAAAGGAAATGAGTCCTGAATATTCACTGGAAGGACTGATGCTGAAGCTGAAACTTCAGTAATTTGGCCACCTGATGTGAAAAACTGACTCATTGGAAAAGACCCTGATGCTGGGAAAGATTGAAGGCAGAAGGAGAAGGGGACGACAGGATGAGATAGTTGAATGGCATCACTGACTCAATGGAGATGAGTTTGAGCAAACTGTGGGAGTTGGTGATGGACAGGGAAGCCTGGCATGCTGCCATCCATGGGGTTGCAAGGAGTAGGACATGACTGAGCGACTGAACTGACTGATAGACAGTTAAATAATATTTAACTATTCGATATATTCCCCATGTATTTTCTTAGGCTCCAGGCTATAAGGGGCATTTCTGCATTGCTAGGGCATCTAGTACTGGTTTTAATTTTCTCTTTTGCTCTCCACCTGGGCCCTGGTCATATGTGAGCCATAGTCATGATGTAATGTCAAGAATAGCATCTGTAGGTAATGTTCAAAGAGCCTCTGGGCTTTTCTCCCTGTGTTACCATTTCTTTTTGCTCCTAGACCTTTTCTTTTTCCATTCTTTGAGATTTTCTGAGTACAACCAGGAGCCACCTTTCTGAGTTTCAGTAATATCACACTTTATAACATAATAAGTTATAAAGGCAGAAATTATTTTAAATTTGAAATGTCTTTTCTTGATATTTTGAAACTTTTAACAGCTCTAAGTTTGTAGGGAGGGAACTTACAACTGTAGTTGTAATTTTTTAAGTTATTTTATGTATTTTAATTTCACTCTGGATTATTTTCTTTTCTCTCAACACGTATATATGTATAGGATAGAGACCTTGGAGATGAGTATGGATGGAAGCAGGTGCACGGAGATGTATTTAGACCATCAAGTCACCCACTGATATTTTCCTCTCTCATTGGTTCTGGATGTCAGATATTTGCTGTATCTCTCATTGTTATTATTGTTGCAATGATAGAAGATTTGTATACAGAGTAAGTTCATATGTTTATAACTTTATTAATTTTTCATTGTTCTTGAATAGTTTTAGTAATTGAACCTTTAAGTCAATCATATTAAATATCTGCTGATTCTAGTTATCTTAGAATTTAAAAAGCATAAGTGCCATGCTGATTCTAATTATCTTAGAATTTAAAAAGCATAAGTTCCATTATTGTAAACAAATAATGAACAGTATTCTGTAGCTATAATAAATATACTTTCCTGTTATCATCTAAAATTACTAACCTTATTGAACACTTTGCTTGGTTATAAAGATTGGTTTTCATTAGAGGTATGAGCAGAATTACAAATCAAGAGTTCTTTGACAAATTGAGTAGACACTTTTATGAAAGCTGAAGTCCAATTAGGTCTTCCTAAGAAGCACACAAGGATTACCCATTTACTGAGTTAGTACTTCATATTTGCCTCCAAAACATGGAGCTCTACAGAATAGAAGAAAGCATTATAAATAACACTAAAAAGAGTGGTGGAAAAAGCACACGAGGTTAGAAAAATAATTGCATGGTTTTTCCTTTATTCTGTCTTTACATGGTTTCTGGTACACTGTTTCTTTGAAGACAAAACCAGTTGCAAGAAATCTTTAATGTGAGGCCTTTGGATCCTAAGAAAAAGTAGTACATTCATGGAGATCTTAAGTCTTTATTGAGTAGTCCTATAACCTTGTGCTCAGAGAGCCATGACCTCAACAAAGCAAAAACACTCTGAGCCTGGGTGTAGATGCCGCCCTATGAACGACACTTGTCTCCTGTTACATCTCATACCCCTATTTCAGTTCCTGATGGTGCTTGCTTAGAAATGCCTGGCACTTGGTGGACAAGTGACAAATTGTTGCTGAACGCACGGCTCTTGCGTTACATATTAAATGTTTAACTGTAAATTATTTCTTGCACTGGACAGTAAGTTCTTTGAGAGTAGAGAGTCTTATCTTTGCATTCCCTGAGTACCTGAAGAACTTTGCGTATTCAGGTTTCTCAGTCAGTACTTATTGAACTGAAATGAATGATGTATTAATTGACAAAGGTATTTCTCTGTAGTTTGTTATATTTCTTTAATATAACCTTTGTACTTCAGTTACCACATAAACCTTAAAATGGCCAAAAGCTAAACTTCAGTGTTTTGTAGGTAGTTCTAATTTTAGGATATAATATATTTCAAGTAAATTAAATCTCAAATTCAAGAAAAGCTACACTGGTAGGCAGATTCTTTATCACTAGTGCCACCTGTGAAGCCCCTTCCTACATGAGACTACATCATCCTTCACATTAAATACTGGATTAAATTCATCACTATGGAATTGACGCTGACTATATAGTCACAGTGTTAGAATTTAGTAGTGGGCATGTATGGATGTGAGAGTTGAACTGTGAAGAAGGCTGAGCGCCGAAGAATTGATGCTTTTGAACTGTGGTGTTGGAGAAGACTCTTGAGAGCCCCTTGGACTGCAAGGAGATCCAACCAGTCCGTTCTAAAGGAGATCAGCCCTGGGATTTCTTTGGAAGGAATGATGCTGAAGCTGAACTCCAGTACTTTGGCCACCTCATGTGAAGAGTTGACTCATTGGAAAAGACTCTGATGCTGGGAGGGATTGGGGGCAGGAGGAGAAGGGGACAACAGAGGATGAGATGGCTGGATGGCATCACTGACTCGATGGACGTGAGTCTGGTTGAACTCCGGGAGTTGGTGATAGACAGGGAGGCCTGGCGTGCTGCAATTCATGGGGTCACAAAGAGTCAGACATGACTGAGCGACTGAACTGAACTGAACTGAACCTCTGCTAGGGGTTTCCCAGATGGTGCTAGTGGTAAAGAACTTGCCTGCCAGTGTAGGTAGACATGAGACACAGGTTTGATCCCTGGGTTGGGAAGATCTCCTGGAGGAGGAAGTGACAACCCACTCCAGTACTCTTGCCTGGAGAATCCCATGGACAGAGGAGCCCGCAGGCTGCAGTCCATAGGGTCGCACAGAGTCAGACATGACTGAAGTGACTTAGCACACACACGTGCAGCCTCTCCTAGAATCCAAATTTTCGCTTTGTTCTTTCTCAAATGTTAATGTTTCAGTGTTGGCAGTTCATTTTTTAATGCTGAAGCTGTTCTGCTTATAGACCTTCAGCTTTTAGAAATAAGAAACCGCACCTAATAGATGCTTATTAGCAGGCTAGTAGGGTGCAGTCCATGAGGTTGCTAAGAGTCGGACACGACTGAGCAACTTCACTGTCACTTTTTACTTTCGTGCATTGGAGAAGGAAATGGCAACCCAGTCCAGTGTTCTTGCCTGGAGAATCCCAGGGACGGGGGAGCCTAGTGGGCTGCCATCTATGGGGTTGCACAGAGTCAGACACGACTGAAGCGACTTAGCAGCAGCAGCATGAATTTTATTATTTAAGCCTGTCATTGTTATCAGTGGTTTTTCTACCATTTGAAGTGAACATACTTAATGACTTACATGATAAGTACTACACCTATGAATATTATTATGAGATCAAAGTGACTAACCTTACTGAGGTTCCATGTTAGTAGCTTTATGCTCATTAGCTCATTTATTCCTCACATCAGCCCTGTGAAGGGACTATTATCTTCAGCCCACAGATGAGAAAGGTGAAGCTCAGGGAGGTTGAGTAATTTGAGTAAGATAACACAGCTATTAGTAAGGTGTGTTAGTAAGATGAGATCTGAACCTCGACACTCTTCCCTGATAGCTTAGATGGTAAAAAGTCTGCCTGCAGTGTGGGAGACTGAGGTTCAATCCCTTGGTCAGGAAGATCCCCTGAAGAAGGAAATGGCAACCCACTCCAATATTCCTGTCTGGAAAATCCTATGGACAGAGGAGCCTGGCGGACTACAGTCCATGGGCTTGCTAATAGTCAGACACGACTGAGCAACTGACACTCACCGCTTTCACTCTGACTCCAGAACTTGTCTCTTAACTTTCAGTGCCCTAGATATGAAGATAGAGATAATAAAAATGCATAGTGATGAGAAAATGAAAAAACTTGCATGTAAAAATTTGTAAGACTCACTCCAGGAGTAGATATCTCAAGGATTCTAGAGGTTAAAAAGCAGATAAATGTATAACCTGAGAAAATTACTTTGTTCAATGATGATCATGGCAATCAGGGAAGAAGAAAATACTTAGATAGATAGAAGATCAGCATCAATGTGGATGTGCCAATTAGTGTGATATTAACCCTGGAAAAAGCATGGTGTTTAAGAAGGTATGAGTAAGTCTGGTAAAATGCTCTGCAGTGGTGGGATGGCAAGTGTAGGTAAGGCAGCTACTTAGATATCACCCTCTCTCCCCCCACCCCCAGTCTTAGAGAGATAAGCAAGGATGGTTCTCTCCTTCAGTAGATTTCTTCATTGTAGATGGAAGTGGTCTATTTTGGGTGGAAAATGCCCATAAGATGTTTTTGAAGAAAGAGATGCAAGGGTATATCTGATTTTTAAAACTGTAACTTATTCTCACAGTTCCACTTAGTGGAAATGTCTCTGGGGGCTGCAAATTTAACTCTCTAGTCATTTTGGACCCTTAGTCGCATGACAGCAGCCTGAACTCTGTCATCGTCTGTGTCAGTATCCACACACCCGGTAATAAGCAAAATGATCAATTTTTTAATGATAGCCTGGAAAAAAAAGTACTTGCAGTGTTTAATTATATTCTTGAAAAAACAAATTTGGCTTTTCAAACTGATTAACTTTGAGGGACTCACAATCTTTTAAACATGGGAAACAAACATATTGCTGCCACGTTTCTCTTTAGCTGTATATTTATGTAATTGAATATTATATAGTGTTTTAATGTACACATTACTTTAAGAAATTGAGCTTAAGTGTTTGAGCAGAAGAGTGGTACATGTTTCAAGACTGTGTGATGCCTTTGTAAGTCTACGTAGACGGACAATGGAATGTAATAATTATTATCCAGAAGATGGTTAATTTTTGAAAGTTGTATATCCTTCCAGAGCACACATTAGTGTGATATTCTTGTAAGTTGTGTTTAAAAGATTATTCTTTAACTCAAATTAACAAGGCTATATGTTCTGTCTACAGATTTTTACCTTCCTAGTTGTGGTGAGTTTCAGAAATGGTCTTTATTTTTAGTTAAGTACATGTCTGTATTATGGCAGATGATGCTGTCATTTTATTGTTTTAATATTTCTCTTTGCTATTAGGTATTTAACATATTTTTGTCCAGTTTTGTTCAATAGGAGAGTTGATCTGTATTGCCTAGATAGCATTACTGGAAGAAGAGGTTAGAAATTATTGATCAAAACAATTTTAACAGTATAAGGGAAACTACATAGAAGTCTCAGTACTATACCATTTAAAGTAATAGTAGTCATATAGGTTACAGTACTTCCCTTTTATTTCTGTCAGCAGGCAAGACTCTTAAGCAGTTAAACTATAAAGAGAAATATTCTAATTAATTTTCTTAACAGATGAATATTCTTTGCCATGTGATGTGATTGGTTCACAAGGTTGTGAAACAGTTTTAGTGCCAGCTTCTAGTATGTTTGCCAAAGAAATGTGAAATGTTTGTTAGGAATATTATGAAATTTAACTTCAAATTTAAAAAAAGTAGGATCAGTCTGTTACCATTTACATGCAATTTTAGCTAGAAATTCATTCACTGGGCAACCTTTTGAGGTCCGCTGAAATCCAGGAATACATTTTTTCTGTTACTGCTAAATTTGTCTTTGGTATTAAACTGATGCTAATGTGATAGACTGTATGATATTTTCTTTAAATCATTGGTTTTAGTTTATCATATATGTTGTTTTGCCTTTTTAGGAGGGGGTCAATGCTCAGTACAGCCATATTTGTCTATGCTGCTACATCTCCAGTGAATGGTTATTTTGGAGGAAGTCTGTATGCTAGACAAGGAGGTAATTTCTGAGTTACTGTTTGTGTTTTTAATTACAGATGCTAATATTTCACTGTGAGGTATATGGAGTTTACAATGGGCAGGATAGCCGTTATAAAGCCATTTGTTATCCAGTTTCACATAATCTCCACCAAACCTGTTACATGTTCTCATCTACTTTTTATGGAATCCTTACATTTTATTTCCTAAAATTATGAATAATTAGTAGATTATCTCCATTGTCCACTGTGAAGTTAGGCCTAAGGAAGCTGTGGGAGAGAATGTATTTAAGTTATTATTTTGCTTTGAGGTGTCTAGTTCCCTAGCAGTGCTCCACGGGAGGCTTCCTCATAGACTCTATAGCTTTACAGCTGACCATAAAGGCATGTTTCATGGTTTATGGATATATGTCTGGGCAGTGGAAGGCTAATAGGAAGGAAAGCTATTTATTTCTGTTGACCCTTAAATACTTATCAAAGGATCCTGTAGAAAGATTTTCTGTCACAATCTTTTGCTAAGGGAGCTTCATCTGAAATACCCCCTTGCTTCTTTACTGTTGTGACCTGAAAGTGATGGGTGTTCATGTATGATGTGAGGTTTCTGCCTCGTGGTGTTTCTTTCTGTGATGGCATTTAAGGTCTTTAAGTTCCTTTGTTTTTCCTATAATTGGTTGGGGTCAGAAAAGTGATAAAAGTAGTAGATTTGC
Source organism: Bison bison bison (assembly GCF_000754665.1). Taxonomy (NCBI): domain Eukaryota; kingdom Metazoa; phylum Chordata; class Mammalia; order Artiodactyla; family Bovidae; genus Bison; species Bison bison. Next base: position 1,365,516 of record NW_011493551.1, on the reverse strand, counting down.
ATATTTCAGTTTATGAATGAAAGTTTGTTGAAAGATGTTAAAATTATATTCCTCAGAATAGAGACTTCCTAATGTGATTTTCCCAGCCCTTCCTAAGCAGTGTCAGCATTAGAGGATCCTGCCCTTCTTTTAGTAGGCTAGACATATAGGCTAGAGGAGCTCAGAGCATAGGATCATTTAAAATTCCCCCAGGATATCCTGATTTACCATGGCTTTAAAAAAAATTGGTCCTGTCGACTTAATGTGCTCTGTACTGTAAACAGATAATCCTTTGGATTGCCTGAAGGAGTATCATTGCAGATTCCTGACTGTTTTAGTTAGCTGTTCAGTTTCTCTGTTCTCCCTCTGGATATGGGAAATGAGTCTTAGCACACAGGTCTATCATCCTGAGGAAGTAAGGATGCCTGAGGTAATGCCTGCTTTGAGTTTGATCTGAAAACTAGTTAGGCTAAGAGCTGTACAGTTTATGGTCTCTAGAATAGTCTCCACAGCAGGAACAGGTTACTCAAAACAGGAAATTGAACATAAACGCGCTTTTAGTCTGATTGCAAGTGAAGAACACCCAACCAAACTTAACTTTACTACACTTGTTCTTGAAAGTTGGCAGAGTTCAGACTTAAGCGTAGGAGTATCAGATCTTACCGAGAGTAACCGAAAAGTTCTTTTCTGATTGACAGTGTCTTAAGGAGATCTGATCATGTCCATGTCCTACATTGAAAGTGTAGGAAAAGAGAGTGCTAGAAAAGAGTTGGAACTTAATAAGAGAAATAGCCACCTTTCAAACACTGATGTATGTCTGTCTACCTGGCTTCTCTGATTGTTACAGTTTCCCCTTTCTTTCAGGAAGGAGATGGATAAAGCAGATGTTCATTGGTGCATTCCTTATCCCCGCTATGGTGTGTGGCACTGCCTTCTTCATCAATTTCATAGCCATTTATTACCATGCTTCAAGAGCCATTCCTTTTGGAACAATGGTGAGTTGCTCGAATCTTACTTTTAAACTGAGAGTATATTGGTGATGGACAGGGAGGCCTGGCATGCAGTCCCTGGGGTCGCAAAGAGTCGGACACAGCTGAACTGACTGACTGACTGATAAGCATTGTAATATGAGGTCTACTGTCTCTCCAGGGTACCTCTAGACTAGGAGGTACCTTAAGTATAATAGCTGCCTTTTACTATTTGCGGCCAGTCCCCACTCAGTCCTGAAAAGTTAGGTAAAGAAAATTTTTTCTTGATTTTGTCAACCAATGAAGTGGAAGGTCAACTTAAAGTAAGACAAAAGAGAACACTGTTTATTAGAAATGAGGGAAACTGGTGAGTATGTTGCAGAGGAAGGATGATGACACACAAGAAACCGGGGTGTGTTAAGGTGATCGTTGAGTGCAGTGAAGTGAAGACTGCCTCTAACTTTTTTTTTTTTGGTAACTACTATTTTTAGAACTTCACAAAAGCATTTATATTAATATTGATAACTTACATGCTATAAATATTAAAATCCTATTTTATATCTTACATGTTATCACAGAGTTTGAAATGTTGTAAAATTTTTAAATATATTAAAACTAATGCACAGGAATACTGGTGCTTTATAGAGGTAACTCACAGTCTTTTGATTCTTCCAGTTGTTATCATTTTACTAGAAACAGAATTTTAGGCCTAGAGTAGACTTTAGTCTTGGTGTACACTTGTGCAGACATGCACACACACATACACACACACATGTAAGTTGCAAGGTGGTTACTGTTTTTCAGAGAGGTCATATAAGGTTTAACGTCATATAGATTTAATGGCAGAACTGCAACTGGAACCCATATCTCTGTCTGAATTTTAACCTTGTTTTGGGTTTCTTTCTATCATATGGGAGTTATTGAATGGTCTGAGAAAAGTCCAAATGATTGGTTGTTTTACAGTCAAAGTTTTTCAGAGATACCTTGCATATGTGTTTTTATTAAATCTTTAATAATTTTTATTTAGGAATATTTTGCAGATTGCTTCAAAATTGGAAGCTTTTTTTGGTTTATATTTTGTTTTTGCAAGCCATGGATACTGATAATGGTTAGGAAAGGGTAAAAGAATTAGTAACATTGAGAACTGGAAAATAATTTGCTTTATAGTAGTTCTAGGCCATCAGAAATTATATAGAGTCAAGTTACTTAGAGGTGATCTGCCAAATGAATTACTATCATAGTGCTTTAAAAACTAAAATTCAGATTCCATTATAATTTTTACTGTAAAGTTTTTAATTTGTTATGGTAAAAATGTTATTTCAAAGTTGCTTTGTTTCACAAAAATTATAAATTTTGCCACTCTGTAGATGGGGTTTTAAATGTTAATGTTCAATGTAATTTACCTTTAGATACTTTAATAATTACTGATTACTCAAATATAGTATCAGACTCTATGCTGAGCAAGAGATGATCTATAAAATTGATCTTTATTATATAAAAGACTGACTGTTGGTGCTTAGCATCCTCCTACAATGTCCTGGTCTTAATGTCCTGGTCTTTGTAATGAAGGAATACTCCTTTGAGGTTGTAATCAGGTGTTTGGTCTAAAATTTTTTATTCCTTTTAAGAGTATCAGAATTTGTTTAGAACATGAAATGTAAGAATTGAGATATTTGACCTAGTTGTCCCTTAAGTGTTAACTACTTAAATTTGTATTTTAAGTTATTTGACTTGTTGACAATATGAAGGAAATGGTTATATTATTCTCATAAACTCCATGGTCCCCAACCTTGGATACACATAGAATCACTTGGAAGTTTAAAAATTTCAGTGCCCAGGGCTTCATCCTATGCCAGTTTATCTGTCCTACTTTAAACTCAATCTCTAGTGTTTACCTGATTCTAGTTCTCAGCATCTGAGGGTGGATCTGTTAGCTGTAAAGTTCCCAAGTCCCAAATGTCTGATAAACTGGATCCCCGACTTTATTACCCTCATTTAAAATCAGAGTCTTCAAATACTCCTGTATACTCTTCCCCAGGCTTATTCTGTCCCCTTCCTTTGATCTCGTGGCTGTTGAGCCCTTTCTCTGGGTAATCTTCACTCCAGTTCTGTTTTCTCAGAGAGTCCACAATTGAGGGCTTAATTCATTCTTAGTAAGAATGACTTCAGCTTCTGTGTTGCCCTGTAGAGGCACCAGAACAATGGGGATTTGTCCAGTTGGAGTCTGGATTTTTGTCAGAATACTTCTGTTGTCCCCAGGACTAGCCCAAGATAACATTGAAAGTGGGAGAAGTTTGTCTCTGGACCCCAGATTCTCTGATCGTATGTACCTGTATGTAGAAGCCATTAAATCCATGCCAGATTAAACTTGTTGAGTACTTGTCAATCTTAGCAGCTTATTAAAGGTAAAAGAAACATAAATAGAGGGTGGTAGCGGTAATCTAAGCTAATGTCTAGCGTCTCGTCTTAAGGCATGATTCCTAGAGAATATTACAAAACTCTATAAGAGAGCATTTAAATGAAATTTGGGGTCGAAGATGGTTCAGAGATGAACATACCTGTTCCTGAAGTTGGCTTATTCTGGCCAAGGTACTACAGAGAGTTGGAGAGAGTGTACTTCAAATTAAATTGAATCTGGTAAAGTAAAACCTTTTTCCTTTGGAATTTGTTAAAAAATGATTTAAGTGCCATACCCAGAGTTTTTGGTTCTGTGAGGGTTTCTTGGGAATGAGGAAAGGTTTGCCAGGGTATTCTGAAAAAATGTTTTAGGCATCAGGTCTTTTCTGGGTTGTAAATCTTAGATTCTTGGTGGTGTTGGAGGTTTTCAAAGGACAGAGAACCAAATTGCAGTTTTAAACTCATGGAGACAAAGTAGCATAGAAACTGATAACCTTTCAATCTAAATATCATTCACTTCAGAATGCACTGATAGATTCGTGACTTATCATACTTCATGATTTTGTCTCTCGGTAGGTAGAATAGTTGATGGAGAAGTAACAGGTCATGAGCCATGTTTATCATTTTAAGGTTTGTTTTATCTTGGGAGAGGAAATACCAGAAATGTGCCCTAGGTTTTAGGAAAAAGATTTCACAAATATTTAGGGAAATGCTCTCTCATGATCCAAATATTTTACCATAACTGGGAAAATGTCATGAGAATTCAAGGGTCTCAGAAATGAAATTCATGATGTATAATCAGAAATTAACACAGTGAGGAAAGAATGGAGACGAAGATTAATGGATGGGTGCTATTTTGTGATCTCTCAAAGGTTATGAGAAGAGTACAATCAATTGACCGTATATCTGTGTGGATCTATTTCTGGACTTTCTTTTCTACTTTGCTGTTGCATTGATTGATTTGGGTTTGTTTGTTTGCTTTTCCAATATCATACTGTGTTGATTATTGTAGCTTTACAATAAGTCTTGAAATCAATTCTTTTTCAAAGTTGTTTTGGAGTTTTTAGGTTCTTTGCATTTCCCTGTAAAGTTTAGAATTGGTTTGTCAAATTGTACAGAAAAACCTGATTAGAATTCCATTAAATCTGTGGATAAACTTGGAAAGAATTCACATCTCAACGACATTGAGTCTTGACTAATGAACATGGTATATCTCTTGACTTATTTAGACATCTTTTTCTTTGTAATGTTTTGTAGATTTTAATGTTCTGGTTTTGTACAGCTTTTATTGAAATTACTCCTAAGTATTTCATATTTTTTTATTTTATTTGTAAATGGTATTTCTTAAATTAAAAATTTTGGTTGCTTTTTGCTAGTGTATAGAAAAACAGTTGATTTATGCATATTGGCTTTGCATCCTGCAACTTGGTTAAACTCACTTATTAGTTCTCATTTCTTTTTTGTAGATTCCCAGAGATTTTTTGCATATATTGTTGTGTTGTCTAAGAATAAACAGTTTTACTTCTGCTTTTCTAATCTGTATACCTTTTATTGCCTCACTGCACTGGTTAGAACCTCTAGTTCTTTTCTTTTTCTTGCCTTATTGTACTGGCTAGAACCTCCAGCACAGTGTTGAACAGAAGAGGTGAGAGCAGACTCTTTATCTTGTTCCCAGTCTTCGGGGCAAGGTATTCAGCCTTATGCCATCAAGAAATGTTACCTCTAGTTTTTTCATACATGTCCTTCATCACATTGATGAAGTTTCCCTCTATTCCTGATTTTCTGAGTTTGTTTTATTGTGAAGGGAGGTTGTCTCTTGCAACAGTTTTTTTCTGCACCTTTTGAGATGATCTATGATTTTTCTTTTTTTAGTCTGATAATATGGTGGATTGCATTGATTGATTTTTGAATCTTAAACCAATCTGGAATTCCATTGATAAACCTCAATTTGTTATGATGTGTTATCCATTTTATATATAGCTTGATTTAATTTGCTAAAATTTGTTCTTTTTGTTGTTTTGCATCTATGTTTATGAGAAATATTGATCTGCAGTTTTCTTATGTCTTTTTTTAATGGTTTGGTATCAGGATATTACTAGCTTTATATTGGATTGGCCAAAAAATTCATTCAGATTTTTCCATACCAGCTTACAGAAAAGCTCAAACTTTTTGGCCAGCCTGGTAGAATAAGTTCTTAACTTCAAATCTAGTGTTTTCTTCTATCATAGTATTGAAGTTGTCAGGAATCAGAATGAGAAGTGTTGAAAATATCTATAAGATAGGCTTCTTATAAGTATTTGTGTTTGAGTTGGCAGTGTCCTGTTTATTAGGTTGATTATTGTCAGCATGCTTAAATTGAAGCTAATTTTTATATACGTATAAAGGTATAAAATGTATAAGTAGAAAAGGAGTGATAAAAATTGTCTGCTCTGAGCACATGTCAAGGAAATACCTAAACATAATGACTGAGAAGATGATGTATTTTCTGAGAATCACCTTGTGCTAAGTTGATTCAGTTGTGTCCAACTCTGCAACCCCATGAACTGTAGCCCACTAGGCTCCTCTGTCCATGGGATGTTCCAGGCAATACTGGAGTGGGTTGCTGTGCCCTCCCCCAAGGGATCTTCCCAACCCAGGGATTGAACCTCAGTCTCTTATGTCTCCTGCATTGGCAGGAGGGTTTTTTAATCACTGGCACAACCCGGGAAGCCTGAGAATCACCCCACCTGTAAGCAATTACTGTCTTTCATCCTCAGACAGTGAAATCTATATCCTTTAGCATTCCAAAATAGCACATTTTAGCCTGCCTTTTCCCTTTCCATTTCACTCACACCACAGATTTCCTTAAAAGGCCAGTTTGGAGACAAAGATAAAATAATATTCACAATCTTGACTTGTGACTGAGATTGAGAATACTTGAGCAGTTGGTACATCTTCGGGATATTAAGGAGTACGCAGTTTTTGTTTCTAACTTGTTCTTCTTGTCGCTAGGGGACGCCCTCAACCTGGAGTGAGTCCTTCCTTTCCTACTCCCTGTTTTCACTTTACATTGATCCATGAACAAAGGCAAGAAGCTCTAAGGGAAGGCCCTATATTAGTTTGAGTTCCAGGGTTTTCACCAGTATTTTAGGCTAATAATTTTTTAACTCTTAGTTGCTAAATTTCAAGTTAAATGAAAGCTTAATGCAGAAGCCCAAGAAAGAAAGCAGATAATAAGCATGATTCTATTAATATAAATAAATTTTGCTAATTCAGTACTTAACATTTTAAGTTTAATGAAGCCAAGAAAATTGTGATGAATGCAGACCTAATATCAAGGGGTAAGATAACATTCTTCTTTAGTAACCAGTTTATTTGGTTGAGTATCAGTACTGAGAAAAATTCTGACTTCACAGATGATTTAGTTCCCTGTGACTCTTTTTTTTTTAACAGCTCGCCTTGCAGTCTCAGAGTATTTCTTCAAGTAAACTCATCCAGAACTAGGACATAAAGGAGCAGGAAATTGGTTTTACAGTTTAGTCACTAATAGTTTCCAACATACTGCTCGCATTTTTACCATGTATTAAAGTCAGGAAAAGGGGGAGGGGGAATTAAACAAATATAAACAGTTGATAATGTCTTGAGACTGTTTATAGGTTCCTTTATTGACTGTTGTTAATGCTTTGACTGAGCACACAGGCAAGGTATGCCTTCACTTCACCTGCCACCTAATTGCGTATGACATGCATGTACTGTAGTGCATTTGCTTATAAAGCTTTTAATGAGCAAATATGTGCAGGCCAGAATTGGCTGGGAGTGGGGTATGGGAAGGAAGAACAAAAGACCAGTGTAGGCCTTCCTAATCAGTGATACATTTACTAGGAGTCCAAAGATGTATATATACAGAGATAGCAGAAGAAACTTTATTCTGAAGTTTGCGTGAAATGAGTTAACCTGATTGTGGTATCCAGGTATTAATATTTGGTATAAAATGAATTTGAGTCTGTTTATTTAGTTGTTCGGAGAAGGCAGTGGCACCCCACTCCAGTACTCTTGCCTGGAAAACCCCTTGGGGGGAGGAGCCTGGTAGGCTGCAGTCCATGGGGTTGCTAGAGTCAGACACGACTGAGCGACTTCACTTTGACTTTTCACTTTCACTCATTGGAGAAGGAAATGGCAACCCACTCCAGTGTTCTTGCCTGGAGAATCCCAGGGACGGGGGAGCCTGGTAGGCTGCCGTCTATGGGGTTGCACAGAGTCGGACACGACTGAAGCGACTTAGCAGCAGCAGTAGCAGCATTTTGTTGTTGTTGTTCTTTATTTTTATTTTATTTTTATAATTTATTTTTAATTGATGGATAATCGCTTTACAACACTGTGTTGGTTTCTGCCATGCATCAACTATTACTCAGCCATAGGTGTACATCTGTCTCCTCCCTCCTGACCTTCCTCTTGCCTTATTTTTTTTTTACAGTTAAAAATAATTTTTTTAAAAAGCTGTTTTCAAAAGGATATTCAAATCAAGTGCTTGTGGAGTTCCTAACTAAAGCTTTTTCAGCAGGACTTGAGGGCTCTGTGGGACAGAGGAAACTGCTTTGCCAGACCATGTCATCCCACATATGAGTGTTTTCTCAACAACTTCTCTTCAGGCCTTGTTTGAAATTAGAGTTCTGGTAAATTAGGGAAAATATGTAGGTCTCTATTACAGTGTTTTAATATTTATGAATTTTATATATTTAATGGTAGCAAAATAATAATTTAAAAAACAACAAAAATTGAGACAGAATTCAACCCCTAAATATGGGATATGTATAATTCACAATATATCCTAGTATTTAAAATATCTTTAAAACATCTGCCTTTTTTTATGTTTCACCTTTTCTTATTATTCATATAAGCAAAAATGCATATTATTAACAGGTCTATACGGAGATACCACTGATTTGAGTTTCTAAGTCTGAGCTTTAAAATGGAATGTCAGAACTCTTAACTCTCCTACTTTTATACAAGTTTTGCTGGGCTTCCCTGGTGGCTCAGATGGTAGAGTCCGCCTGCAATGCAGGAGACCTGGGTTTGATCCCTGGGTTGGGAAGATTCTCTGGAGGAGGACATGGCAACCCGCTCCAGTGTTCTTGCCTGGAGAATCCCCATGGACAGAGGGGTTTGGTGGGCTACAGTCCCTGGAGTCACAAAGAATTGGACACGACTTGAGCGACTAAGCACTACCTGAAAGGAAAATGTTGATACTCTTTGGTTTGTTTGAATACATGCAAGCACACATCAGGATATAATGAAGATGTGGAGTTTTCAGTAATGTTGCTTCCAGGTAGATTCTTTCCTTCTCATGTCATCACTGTGGATTTTCTACCCCACACCTCTTCATTTCTCTCACAATTTTCTTCACAATTTCCATTCAGCTTTTCTCTCACTTTTACTTTTTATTTATTAGAACCCCAAAATATATATTTGAGAGATACTAGAGGTGATTCAGTTCTGTTTCAGTTCCAGAAGTTCAGAGTGAACTAATCCTAATTTACATGCTGGCTGGAAGGAACTTGAGTGTGTCTTCGTAAGAATACAAGTTTATATAAAAAAGAAAAAAATCACAAAAATAAATGCTTCCTTAACTTTGGTTCTAGAATCTCTGTATGGTCTCCCCTGTAATGTTAGACTTTGGATTACTAATAGGCAGAGAAATACTCATTTTAGTAATATACTATATGCACAAATAGTGATGTTCTCTTATTTGTAAGATCCTAAGGCACTGTAGAATAGAAACGAGCAGACAGAATGAGACAGGAGGTCTGAATTGAAATCTTAGTTTGGCTGCCTACTAAACTGTGTGATCAAGGGAAGTCATGTAGCCTCTTTGTCTCATTTTCTTCACCTGGGAAGTAGGAAAATAACACTTGTAAAGGTCCTTGAGCTTATTAGGAGCTCAGTGAAGTGCAGGCAAGTAAATAAGTTGGTTATAATGATAAAAGATAAAGGATATGATAAAATCATGACAGCTGAAACTGAGAGAAAAAAGGACTGTGGCAGGGGCAGTGTGAAAGAACAGGAAATAACAGGAACCACAGTTGATAGGAAATATGGTTTAACTTGTATTTAGTTTAATTCTAATATTTTAAAGCACATTCTTTTCCTATTGCTATTAGTATGTATTCTGCACAATTTTAACCCATTTTGAATTTAAACATTTTCTTTTATAATCAAATTGCATTTAAATTTTTCTATCCTTTTTGTTTTTGTTAATATTATTGTTCTCTGAGTAATCACACACATCTTAATTTAATTTACAGGTGGCTGTTTGTTGCATCTGTTTTTTTGTCATCCTTCCTCTAAATCTTGTTGGTACAATACTTGGCCGAAATCTATCAGGTCAGCCCAACTTCCCTTGTCGTGTCAATGCTGTGCCTCGTCCCATACCGGAGAAAAAATGGTAAAGAGAATGTTAAATTTTTTTAATTGCTTCTCACAATATATAAATTCTTAAGGCTATTGCATATACATAACTTTTAGAATTGGCATGTATTTATAAGTTTAAACTTAACATTTGTCTTTTTCTTTCTCCTTCAACTTATATTGTTAGGAGTGGTAATAAATGATATCTTTATTTTACTTTTTGAATATTAGTGCCATTCACAGAGAAATCAAATGCTTTGGTCAGTACACTGTTTCATAGAGGGGGATAGAACCTAATGCAGCAGCTGTTGTATTACTGCAGCCTATAAACCAAATCTGTTTTTATAAATAAAATTTTGTTGGAATATAGCCACGCTTGTTTGTTCCCATATTGTCTGTGATTGCTTTTCCACTATAGCATCAGAGTTAAACAGTTATGACAGACACCAACCATTATCACCTGTAGAACAAGAAATATTATCTGAGCCTTTACAGAAGAAGTTTGCCAACTCCTGGCTTACAGTTTCAGTGTCCTTTCCACATTTTTTATTCAAAACAAAATTGACACACATTTAGCCATATATATTTTGAATCAGGTGAGAGATGAACTGGGGCTTCCCAGGTGGCACTAGTGTTAAAGAATCTGCCTGCCAATGCCAGAGATGCGAGAGGCCAGTTCAATCCCTGGGTCAGAAAGATCCCCTGGAGTAGGAAATGGCACCCCACTTCAGTATTCTTGCCTGGAAAATTCTATGGGCAGAGGAGCCTGGCAGCCTCCAATCCATAGGGCCACAAAGAGCTGAATGTGACTGAGCACATAATTTACTGACCTACATTCTTTATCTTCACTTCTGGGATAATATAGTAATCTCTTAGATACAGTTTGTCATTTTATGCACAGAGTGTGTTTTTGAGGATCTCCCATAATTCAAGGTTTAATCCTGACAAAAGGTGACAGGTATTTCTGTTTAACAGCTAAAGCTATTCTTCTACTGCAGTAGTTTATAGTTTATAGTTCATTTAGTCAGCTTTGAAATAGTGATTCTTGATGGATTTTTAACTTGAGATGGTTTATATTTTTTCAACCTTGGACATAAAATGAGATATCACTAATATATTTATATTTCTAATTTTTGTAATTCAAATTTGAATAAAATGTGAACTCACTGTGTATATGTTTTGCCCTTTTAAATTAGTATATTGAATGGTTTAGTGCTGATTTATGCCATTCTGCATTCTTTATTTTACTAATTCTTCTGGACATAAATAGAACAATCTTACTGCATATTTTTTTATTTCCCATCTCGTTTAAACAGCTGTATGGTAGACTCTACATATTCATAATAGGGGATATATATTGAAATGCTTCTGTTCATAGATATTTTGCTATATTATAAATATTACTTATTTTCAAGTACTTATACAGTCTTTTGAAGACCTGGAGGTATGTAGACATTTGTAGAAGTGGAAGCTGGATAAAATAGCCCCATAGTTTAAAGGAGAATGATCTGTTCTAGTCTTAGGAATTATACATGTTCTTTTTTTCCTCTTTTTTTTTAGATTAGTGCTTATGAGAACGTCTGTAGTCTGTGTTTTAAAGTCAGTTTTATCTTCTTCAAATTCAAGATTAGCCTGTTAAAGCCCATTGATAACCTGATCTTCCTTCACTCATTACTGAGGAGGATAAGATTAAAGGAAAAGCCTAGTCAGAAATCACAAAAGTTCCTCTGGGTCACTAGGCTGGTGAAAGAGAGGAAGGAGTAACCTGTACCCTTGCTAACCATGGGTCACATTTAGGTGTAGGAAAAGCTCACGTGTCTCTTCATTTTCTACATGTCATTATATGGGAACCGAAATCCATATCCTAGATCTGACAGGCAAGTTGTTTTTAACCTCTGTGGATCTTGACTTTTTATAAAAGAAGGAAAGGAGACAGGATAAATGATCTTTAATTTTTTTTTTCAACTCTCAAACTCATTTTCTTCGTAATTTTGTAGTTTGTTCCTGTCAGAAATGGTAGTTTGCTGTCTTTTATGTGCTGTGGACTGTGCCAGGCACTGGGAATACCTAGATGAATAGCTTCTGCCTGCCAGAGTTTATAATCTAGTGAGTAATTATATAAGTAATTAGTATAGTATAGTGTGGTAAGTGCAGCCTTGGAGTTACGTACAGGAGGCAGTGGAAGAACGCACCTCTGCCTGGGAGACTTGGGAAGGGCTTTATAGGGAGAACACTTGAGCCAGTACTTGCAGGAAAAGAAATATGAGACAAGGGAAGGCATTCAGGGTTGGAGAATTACTGACTGCAATCAGTAAATATTTGTTGAGTGAATGAATGAGGTTTGAATTTTATTTTTGAGTCATTCTGTGATTCCTTTTATAACTTAGAACTCATAATACTTGAATAGTATAATTCAAGCGAAAAGGAAATACTGAACCAAGGAAAGTGTGAGCAAAGATACTGGCAAGGCCGCAATTTGGGAAACATTATTTCAGATGGGGGAGGCAGTTTCAAAACTTATATTGGCTTTCTGTAAGTAAAGGACTACAATTTTTAGAAGTTACTGGGAAGTATAGATCAGGAGGAGAAAGAGCTTTTCTTGAGTTCTGCCAGTAGCAAGAATTTTTGTTCCTGAAATTCTTATCTTGGGCTTTAATGCCCAAAAGAATTTTAACTATAAAATTCTAACTATGGCTAATTTGAAATCCCCTTTCAATATTGTGCCTCTTTGAATTTTTGTTTTTCTCTTTACTGGCTTATTTCTGTCCTTTAGATTATTTTTAAGTACCAAGTATTCTGATTCCTGTTATCAGAGTTAATATAATGTGGAAATCATACTAGAAGTTTACTGTTAATTTTAATATTTTCCAGGTTCATGGAGCCTGCAGTTATTGTTTGCCTAGGAGGAATTTTACCTTTTGGCTCAATCTTTATTGAAATGTAAGTTTTGGCAATGTATTTATGTTTCAAGAGATTTCATTGTAATAAAATACAGGAGAGATAGGAGTTAGGGTGGCTCCCCCTTCCCTCGCCCAGAGCCCTGCTTAGACGCTCCTCGTAGGTGCTTTGGTGAAGCACCTGTCATGGTGTGTCATGACTGTCCCTCTACTGATGTTTCTCACTAAACTCATCTCCTTGAGGGTAGAGACTAATTCTATTCTCACTGTTTCTCTAATATGTGTAGCGCTTCTGTAAATATCTGTTGAAAGAATGGGTAATAGATAAGGTAACTAACAAGCAGAAGGGAACAAGAAAAAGAAAAGAGGTTAAAAAAACCCTTTTTGTTTTAATGATTGCTTCGTGACATTGTACAGGAGACAGGGATCAAGACCATCCCCATGAAAAAGAAATGCAAAAAAAGCAAAATGGCTGTCTGGGGAGGCCTTACAAATAGCTGTGAAAAGAAGAGAAGTGAAAAGCAAAGGAGAAAAGGAAAGATATAAGCATCTGA
>NW_011493551.1:1337043-1351657 GCF_000754665.1 Bison bison bison | reverse complement strand
CTGTATATTGTCACCCTGCTTATTTAACTTATATGTAGAGTACATCATGAGAAACACTGGGCTGGAAGAGGCACAAGCTGGAATCAAGATTGCCGGGAGAAATATCAATAACCCCAGATATGCATATGACACCACCCTTACGGCAGAACGTGCAGAGGAACTCAAAAGCCTCTTGATGAAAGTGAAAGAGGAGAGTGAAAAAGTTGGCTTAAAGCTCAACATTCAGAAAACGAAGATCATGGCATCTGGTCCCATCACTTCATGGGAAATAGATGGGGAAACAGTGTCAGACTTTATTTTTTGGGGGCTCCAAAATCACTGCAGATGGTGACTGCAGCCATGAAATTAAAAGACGCTTACTCCTTGGAAGGAAAGTTATGACCAACCTAGATAGCATATTCAAAAGCAGAGACATTACTTTGCCCACAAAGGTCCGTCTAGTCAAGGCTATGGTTTTTCCAATGGTCATGTATGGATATGAGAGTTGGACTGTGAAGAAAGCTGAGCGCCAAAGAATTGATGCTTTTGAACTGTGGTGTTGGAGAAGACTCTTGAGAGTCCCTTGGACTGCAAGGAGATCCAACCAGTCCATTCTAAAGGAGATCAGTCCTGGGTGTTCTTTGGAAGGACTGATGCCAAAGCTGAAACTCCAGTACTTTGGCCACCTCATGCGAAGAGTTGACTCATTGGAAAAGACCCTGATGCTGGGAGGGATTGGGGGCAGGAGGAGAAGGGGACGACAGAGGATGAGATGGCTGGATGGCATCACTGACTCGATGGACGTGAGTTTGAGTGAACTCCGGGAGTTGGTGATGGACAGGGAGGCCTGGAGTGCTGCAGTTCATGGGGTCGCAAAGAGTTGGACAAGACTGAGCAACTGAACTGAACTGTGTAGTGGAATTAGAGGAAAGGATCTTTTTTGGTGTAAAATCATAGTGCCCTTTCTCTTGCAGTCCTGTGAAAATGACATCGAGCTTTCTTAGGCTTTCTTTTCCTAATTATTTTTATTTTTCTAATTTTATACATTATTATCATATCAAACCTTTTTAAAAAATTTAATTGGGTGTTTTATAAACTGCATTGCTTGTATAGTATTGTATGTAGAAAAAAATAAATGAGAATTCATTTTTAAAATATGAATTTTTAGCTATTTTCATTTTTCTTTTCCACAATACACTCGTAAAGCTTCAAATTTATTCAGTTTACTTAGAGATGAATACCCTACCCTGCTAATGAATCTGTTCTTGACAGATTATCTAAGAAAATATTTTTGACAGAATTGTAAATGATTTAATGAAAGGGGAGGAAGGGAAACTGTTGAGAAAGTTGTTTGAAAGAAAAATACTGAGATTTAAGTGATAACTAAGGTGCAAATGAGATTTAGCAAGAACAGGGTGAGTTTTATGAATAAAGACTGGAAAACTATGTCTGTGTTGGGTTGCATTTAGGTATTTCATCTTCACCTCTTTCTGGGCATATAAGATCTATTATGTCTATGGCTTCATGATGCTGGTGCTGGTCATCCTGTGCATTGTGACTGTCTGTGTGACCATCGTGTGCACATACTTTCTACTAAATGCAGAGGATTACAGGTGGTGAGTACTTACTTCTGGGAAGAACTTCTGGGGACCGTATAATTTAAAATAAGATTGCATTTGAAATGTATCACGTGGAGTAAAAATCTATATACAAATTTTCTTAAGATAGTGTAGGAGTTTTTTCAATTATAAAAATACTGACGATTTTAGAGAAAAAAATAGTATCAGTCAAAAAAATTGGGAGTATTAATGAGGGTCACTATTTTAAACATGAGGAGACATTTGAAAAAGGAAATGGTTTATTTAGGGTCATTTATAATCGGAAATCTGGCAAAATTTAGGATCTCTCCTTCCATTTCTTAGGCTTTCTCCTTGTTGATATATTTAAATGCCATTATACATGCATTTGTTTTTAAATATATAGAATCATAAAGGATGTTTTTATAAAATGCTTTGCTTTAAAATCTTCCAGTGCCATCCATTCAAAAGAGTTCCTTTTTTTCTTCAGGCAATGGACAAGTTTTCTCTCTGCTGCATCCACTGCAATTTATGTTTACATGTATTCCTTTTACTACTATTTTTTCAAAACAAAGTAAGTGGGGACATTTTCTCATTTTGTATTTTGGAAACTAAGTTTATCATTTTAAATGCTAGGATTTAGGCCTTATGTTGAAAGTAAAAATGGATATACTATATATAAGTTTTTGGTTTTATTTCAGGATGTATGGCTTATTTCAAACATCATTTTACTTTGGATATATGGCGGTATTTAGCACAGCCTTGGGGATAATGTGTGGTAAGTTCTGAAATTCTTGGAATATCATGAGTAAATCTGAGTGTTTCTGAATCAGAAAAATACAGTAATTGGAAACTGAGAAATAACCTTCTATTGTTTGATCAGGAACACCAAAAGAAGCTCAAACATCTGATTTCAGTCCTTTTAACTATTCCTCAAAATCTAATTTATTAACTCTCTGATTTCTTTAATTTCCTGTTTTTAATAATTGTGTATAGCACTATTTCCCATACCACAATTAGTTTTTCATTCATGTTGAGAATTGCCTTTTTTTTTAATAAGCTTAGATTTTTTGGAACAGATTATTGTGTAAACAAGTTAAGGTTTTGGCCGAATGATTTTTGTTTGGAAGTTTCTGTTCCCCTGTTCATTGAGGTAAAAGTGTCCAGGAGGCAGCACAATTGACTGATTATGATACACACTTGGGTGCTTGCAGACTGAGCTTACGTTCTGGCGGTGCAGTCTGTGGTTCTATACCTTGATCCAATTCCCCAAGGTCTCCAAGCATCTATAAAAGGAGGATAATATCACAGTCTTCCATTAAATGGAAGAGGTAATAGTTTTCACCATAAATAGCGTGTATAGTACATATGAAATAGCTAGAAAATGAAGAAAACTTTTTAGAAGCACCATGAAAAATGGAAAAGACATGGTCTGGAAAGCCTAAGAGACCTGGAGTAAATCTCCATGCTGCCACTTAACCTTCTTTGTGGCCATGGGAGGGCATATTAACCTAAGTCTCATTTTCTAATCTATAAAATGGGCATATCTTTCAGAGTAATTATCTGTAATAGTGTCATGTGTATAAAGCAACAGGTATAATGCAGGCCTGTTACTAGGTGGTGAGACATATGAGACGTGATGGGGAGTTTTGGGGAGGAGCAAGACTTTGGGGGGCCAGTCTTGATTGTGAATCCTAGTGCCCCTACTTAATAGCTAAATTTTTTGAATGCTTTTCCTGTTGAAATTTCATCTTGCTGCCTGACAGTCCTGACACGTTTACAGTTCCCTGCTGTTCTGGCAATGTCCCAGCATTTATTCTTTAATGGGTTTATATGCCTTTAGTGCTAATCTGTTTTTGTCGGGGAGGGGAACGAGTTCACACTGAAAATGATTAAAATGTCATCATAATACAAAAATTACACGTACTCATCGGGTTATGTTGCTAATATGCTTTTTCAGTCAGTAATTGAAAGAAAAAAATATTTTTGTTTAATGTAGGAAAAAATAATTATGTGAAGGGGAAATAATTAGATTGCTGCAGATTTTATGTTTTGAGCATAGCATTTTAGTTTTAAAAAAAATTAAGTTTGGTGTTACTCCCAAGACATTTATTTTTCTAGAGAGCATATTCAGTCTCTTCCTTGTATAAAGTAATATTTTATAAGATTATTCTTGATACTCATAAGATTAAGAAAAATGATTCTCTAGATTGACACTATTTTGCTTTTAAGCATATCTCTGCTCAAAAGGGAACAATATTTTAAAAGTCTCGAAAATTGAATTTGCTTATTGGACTAGTACTGTATTATACTAGTTAAATTTTTGATTCTACCTAAAATTTTACAAATACTTTAAATTAAAAAGAATTCAGGTTTTTAAAATTGAATGGTTATTTCCAATTATCTTGTAAGGACTTGTATATAGCTATTTTAAAATGAATTACCACTATTTTCAAGTATAATATAATAATTTAATATTTAAAAATAAGTATCTTTATTACAAAAATAGGTTTCCTTTATTGTCTGGGTGGGTTTTAAAAATATTTTCGATATTTTATTATGGGGAATTTTCAAATATATACAAAAAGAGAAACAGTAGTATATATGTAGTGAGTCCTCATGTACCTAACACACCTAACATCAGTAATTGTCAGCTTGTAGCCAGTCTTGTCTTATTTTTGTTTCCACTTTACCTCCTTTTTTTCTGATGTAAATCTCGAACTTCATGTCATTTTAGCTGTAAATATTTGTGTGTGTGTGTGTATGCATGTGGGTATATTGATACATCAAATGTGCAGTGTTTATATAATTATTATATAGCTATAATATATAAGAATGCAGTTATATAATATATATATATAATTTCCTAATGTGCTCAAAAATTCACTTAGTATTCACTTTTATCCCACACATCCTCATTTCTTTTTTAATACAGTTTGCATCAAGATCCAGTTAAAAGTCCATGCATTGCTTGATAAAACTGTCTTTTAAGCAGCTTTAAATCTATTGACGTTTACTCTCTTTTCCCTTGCAGTTACTTAAGAAACTTAGGTTTTGGTTGGTTGGTTTGTTTGAAATCCTGTTGAGTTTTTCACACTCTGGGTTAGGCTGATTGTATCCCTAAGGTGTTATTTAATGTTTCTCTGTGTGCTTCCCCCCATATTTCCCGTAAAGTGGTAGTTAAATCTATAGACCTGATCGTACTCAAGAATACTTGTCCAAGAACACTTAACAGGTGTTTTGTAAACTTTTATAAGGAGGCACTTAAATGTCTGATTGTCTCTGTGAGGTTAGCAGCCGTTGATAATTATTGCCTAGTTCTTCCATTAAGTCATTAGTGGTTACAATATTCTCATTCCATTGTTCCTTTTATATTTATTAGCTGGGACACTTCTCTAAGGAGAAACCCTTTCATCAGCCATTTGGTTCCCTTGAGGTACAGTTTTCATATGTATAGGAAAGGCAGAAAGACTTATTTTTTCCTTGCGTACACCAGTTGGGTGAATAAAAGTTAGTTCAAGTTAGTCAGTTAGGTGTATGTGTGTATCATTAACTCATGGAAGACTGACTTTTAGACTTGATGGTAAATTCCTAAATCTAGTGTAGAATCTTCTCTATCATACGAATGACCACCTGTCTTGTCCTAAAGATCTCTTAGTATTTACAGTAAAGAACTATACAGTTCATTCATTCATTCAACAAATATTTATTGAGTATCTTATCATGTGCCGAGCACTTTTTAAGGGCCAAGAGGCAGAAACTTAATTTAACAAAACAGATTAATTTAACACCCCTGCTTTCTGGTATTTTGGGCCCTGTTTGAGGCTAATTATTTCAAAAACAGCATTTCAGGATTCCTGATCTACTTATCTGTGTCTCTCATCCATGCCCTCAAATGCCTACCTTTCTACCAATCACAGCTTCTACAATTTAAATGTAAAAAAGAAGCCATCAGAAATGTGTCCTCTCTAGAGCTTCAGATGCTGTTGGGCCATGGGTCTCAGTCCTTCCCTGAGAGAACCCCCAGTCACTTCTTACTAAATTATCCATAAGTGTATCATATTGTTTGGAGAACATGTTAGTATTGTTTTAATAATCTAGAATAATCTATGCTTAAATTTTTAAAAGACTTATTTTTTTCATTTAATGAATGTCATTCTGAAATTATTCTCTTTTTAAGAGATCATTTTAATTCATATAGTTCATAATTCATGTAATAATTGATATTTAACTATAAAAATGTTACATCAGGCCACACTTGGTATATGACAGCAACAGGTGATTTGCAAAACAAGTGACACTATTTTAGTAAGTTTAGGGAGGATGCTAACATTAGATGTTATCTTGCAAAAAGAATAACTTTCTAGAGCAGAGAGCATTTAGTGTGTGTTTGTAAATGATGGGTACTGCTCTGTGTGTATTTGTTTCAAAACATCTTGTTTTATCTTTACAGGAGCAATTGGTTACATGGGAACAAGTGCCTTTGTCCGAAAAATCTATACTAATGTGAAAATTGACTAAAGACCCAAGAAAGCCTGGAACTTCGGATCAATTTCTCTTTCACAGGGGTGGAACTTGGACAGCGAAAAAAAAAAAAGCGCAAGAAGATTTGGGCTTTAACTCTGGGTACTTTGTGGGTCTCTTTCGTGGATGGCTTAAGTAACATCTATTTCCATTGATCCTAGGTTCTTACTGACTGCTTTCTCCAACTGTTCACAGCAAATGCTTGGATTTTATGCAGTAGGCATTACTACAGTACATGGCTAAACTTCCCAAAAACTAGCTCATTAAAGATGAAATAGACCAGCTCTCTTCAGTGAAGAGGACAAATAGTTTATTTAAAGCATTTGTTCCAATAAAATAAATAGAGGGAAACTTGGATGCTAAAATTACATGAATAGAAATCTTCCTGGCACTAGTGTTTCTACAATACTGAAAAATGATGTTCCAGAAAGATTACTTTTTTCTCTTATTTTTACTGCCATCATCAACCTATTGTGGGACATTTTTATATATTGAACCTGGGTTCTTTTTTGACCTGCTTTCCGCGCCCCCGCCCCCCCCCCAATTCAACTGCATCTTTTTTTTTTAAAGAGAAAATTTAAAAATATTAAATCCTGCATGTAATATATCTGCTGTCATCTTAGTTGGACCAACTTCCCATTTATTTATCTTAAAACTATACAGTTACATCTTAATTCCATCCAAAGAAGATACAGTTTGAAGATAGAGGTGTACTCTCTACAATGCAATTTACTGTACAGTTAGAAAGCAAATTGTTAAATGGAGAAGATATTTGTTTTTATTAAACATTTTGAGATTTAGATAAACTACATTTTAACTGAATGTCTAAAGTGATTATCTGCCCCCTCCCCCCAAGTTAGTCTTACATCTTTTTTGGGTTTGAATGAAGGTTTTACATAAGAAATTATTAAAAACAAGGGGGGGTGGGTAATAAATGTATATAACATTAAATAATGTAATGTAGGTGTAGATTCCCAAATGCATTTGGATGTACAGATTGACTACGGAGTACTTTTTTCTGATGATGATTGGTGTAGAAATGTGTGAATTTGGGTGGCTTTTTACATCTTGCCTACCACTGCATGAAACATTGGGGTTTCTTCAAAATGTGCGTGTCATTCTTCTTTTGGGAGGGGGGATTATTTTCTTTTGTTTTTCTTCTGAGACTCCCAAAAGGAGCCAAATTTGTAATTTAGAAACATTTAATTTTGTTAATCCTGTCTGGGGCACTTAAGTAACATCTAAAGCATTACTGCTTTAGAATGTTAAAATAAAATTTCCTGACCAAATTGTTTTGTGAAAATACATGTGTTTGCAATTTGAAGATATCTTTTCAAAAGACAGTATTACTGAATGCAGGGTTGTTTTTTTTTTTTTTTATCATGCTTTTCTGATACAAGGGACCCATACTTTAAAATCCCCAATATTGCTTTCATCTAGATTATCCAGTGCAGTCACAAAATGAATGAGAAGCCCTTTGAATGAAATTGTGGTACAAAATCTGTTCAGGTCAGTGTACTGTGTAAAGTGGGGGTGGGTAAAAGTGGTCCGTGTACTAGAGGATGAGCAAATAAAGCTTACAGTTTTCTAAGAGAAGTAATTTTAATTTTGAATACATCTTTCTGGAACAGTCCATAATGTGAAGTTTTCCTAGAACCATTGAGTTTCTAGTTTAATAGTTTGCTATGCAAATGACCACCTAAAAACTATACTGTATATTGGTATTTTTAGAAAGACTCAAAACATTTTAACCTTAATGTATTTAAACCTTAACATGAAGTTCATGCCATTCAGAGTTACATAAGGTGTTTTCATTGCAAAATACGTTTCTGTACATTAATAGACTGCATCCTATAATGTAGCATTAAAGACTATAAAGGGTGGCAAGTTTGATTTCTTACCACTTAAGTATGACTGACATGAACAAATAGAAATTTGATCAAAAGCTGTCGGTAAATCCTCTTCTTTAAGCCAAAATATTATATGAAGTGTAACCTGCTAGTTCCTTCATTTTCTTTTTTTTCTCACACCTGCCTTTAAGATCTAATAAGAAAAAGAACTAAAAGTTAGTACTTAATGGCTTATATTATATAACTTTTAAACTACATGTAAAATTCTTATACGAACATAGAGTCTCTCTGATAGATTGTAAATTGGCTGGCAAGCTTGTATCTTCATAAAATGGAATTTGTTTCTCATGAGTCTTTCAGGTAAGACAGGGTTTTTAAAGAATGAGTGCTTTAGCTGCATTCAGGTACACCAGTTCTTTTACTAAACTAATCTGTATTTGAAATCCTTTGGAATCTTCACCGAAAAATAGTTTTGTGATATCCAAATACATTAAGAACTTTATTAAAATGAGTATAAGTCACTTGAAAAGTCCTTTAGAAAATAGGTATTGGTTTATGGCTTTTTAGAGGGGCTGGGTTGTGTGTGTGTGTGTGTGTGTGTGTGTGTGTGTGTGTGTGTCTTGAAGATGTAATCCACAAATAGTTTAGTTCCACAGCTTTCAGTTGTAGAATAGCAAAATATATTATTTAAGTTAATCGAAAGGTAGGATTTTTCCACTTCATAAATGCCATTTGTCTTTCATTTATTAACATTTGCTCAACTTAGCAACTGAAGTTTTGAATACTCTGAAAAACTGGGGATTTGTAAGTACGCTTCACCTGAAATTTAGCTACATTAGTGACATTGTTAATAAGTATACCCTAGTACAAGAGTGGGCTTCCCTGGTGGCTCTGACGATAAAGAATCTGCCTGCCATGCAGGAGACCTGGGTTTGATCCCTGGGTTGGGAAGATCCCCTGGAGGAGAGCATGACAGCCCACTCCAGTATTCTCGCCTGGAGAATCTCATTGACAAAGGAGCCTGGCAGTGCAAGAGTAGGATAAGGTGGAAATGTAGTGACTGGAAAACTGGGAAAACATTCTCTTGTATGGAGTTTGCCCATAAATTAAGCCCCATGCCCTTGGAATTAATTACATTGTGGTAATTTCTGAACCTAGTGAAAGGTATGCTTGAGTGTTTTCCATTGAGAGTGGATGGATCCCTTTATAAAGGTGGTTGCTGCAAACTCCAGTTCTTCCAAAAGCCACTTTATTCAGGGTTTATCCACAAATTGTATTCATTTTGATAAAGCTTTTGTTTCCTAAATGTTTACTGATCACCATATGCCAAATGTTTTGCAAATAAATATTAGTTTAAGATTTCCTGATTTTTTTTTTTTTTTTAACATTTGTAAAAAAAGAAATAATGTATTAGTGTAATTTGTTCAGGAAAAGCTACATATCGAAGGGCTTCTGTATAGGAATTTTGAGAAAGAAAAGCCTATTTGTAATCTATACACTGCAGTTTCATCTGGGTTTTAAGCTTAGGTTTCAGTGTGTCTTAGTGCTTCATCTGTTGATTTATTGGCACACATAAGAGTAGTGACATGAAAATACAAATATTCATTAATGTTTTATATCTTCATAAAAATTGCATAGTTATGAAGCTATATTTTAACAATACGTTAAGGAGATCAGAGAAGTGAAAATTTATCAAGACTGGAAGTGTGTGTAGAAATAGACTAGATTTAGAGGTCAGGTAGATCAGAAAGTTGACATACCGCTGCAGAAAGTTTATAAGATTTAAATTCGGTTTGAGGAATAACTTTTGTTCTGTGAGCGTTTTCTAAAAGCCATCTGATTTGACCTCTTTGAGCTGTAGGCAGACTTGTGCAGACAAAGGAAAAAGTACATTCTTGTTTCACTGTTATTAGGATATGGAAACAAACTGTTGTGAAAAGTGTTCATCTTGAAGAATTTGTGAACGGGGCTAATAATTGATACAGCAGCGTTTTGTGTGCTTGCCCCAGTTCATCAGTGTAGGTCATTTGAAGCTTATAAACATTATAAGTAAGAGCTTAAAGGAAAGGAGGAAATAACATGTCATTCTATTTGAAGGACAACAGGGTATCTTTGGAAAAGCAGTCCCACTTGGGCTTTTCAGCTGTGTCAGACTTGAACCTATAAATCCCTGGAGTACGGACAATTGGTGACAGAGTTGGGAGGAAACAGTTACTACTCAGTGATGACTTCCATTTTTGTACTCACCCGTGATTTGTGTAGGCCATGTTCCAACTGGCTTTTTAGTAATAGAAATCCAGTGCAGTATAAAATGTATCACGTTTGAAGTTCTAATCTAGTCTGTTAATCTAACTGAAGTTGAATTTTTAAAAAGTAATAAAAAGTCAATGTTCTTCCCTTGGATGCTTTCTTTCTTTCCTTTTTGAAACAGATGATCCAAGCATAAAGGATAACCCATTATTATTGGCACGCATATGAAGAGATTACTAATAGCTTTCCACAATTAAATAAAGCAGGGGTCAGCAAGCTTTCTGTAAAAAGCCCAATAGGAAATATTTGAGGCTTTGAGAGCCATACAGTCTGTGTCACGACTGCTCTACCATTGTAGCACAACAGCCACGGGAGACAGTACATCGGCTAATGAGCATGGCTGTGTTCCAGTAAAACAACAGCAACAGCCAGCAGGTCATAGTGTGCTGACCCCTGAAACAAAGGATTTAAAATTTGAGATTTGGGTATTTTCCCCAACTTCATACTTTGAGGGAAAAAAATACACAGAAAATGGGAAGAACGGTATAATGAATAAGATTTGTCTTTTTAAGAAATGATTTTTTTCTCTCATTACCATTCTTTTGCCTTTCTTTGTATACAAACTCTGACACCAGCATTCAAACTCCTCTGTCCCTGTCATTCTCCTGATTGAGAATACTTTGTATTTGTCTAGTACTACTGTTGCACAACAGTTTCACTTGTGTCCTCTCACAACTGTCCTGTGAAGCTGATAGCATAGGCAGCTAGATTTTAAGAAACTAGAGCAGCTCAAGAGTTCCTTGTTTTTAGCCCAGAAGTAATCAAAATTAGGTCCTATTGTTTTGACGGCTGTAACTGTAAAATGGGGATGTCACTTTTCCAGCTTGTGGAAGAGGTATTCATAGAGGTCACGCTGGAAATGAGTGTTGTATAGCAATGGATGGGGTTATTTTTGTTGTACTACTAATACATCAAAAGTAGCGGCGAACTTCTCCAAGTCTATTTGTAGTTTTTTTCGTCTTTAGTTTTAACTGGTTATTTAAATTCTTGTCAGCCTCCTTGACTCTTTTCTCCCCCTGATTTTATTACCAGCTCCAGTTGACACCTTACTTGAAAATTCCTGTTAGCTGCATAGTTTAAATTGCTGCAAATTTGAGTACTTTAAATATCTTTAGTGGGCACTTTTTTCTGGTTGGAGAACTAGGAGTTTAATAGAGGAAACTGTTACACAACCAACTTCTGAATTTCACAGTGAGAGCTTCTATTAAATAGCTAATCAGTAGTTTAACATTAGAAGGGGAGGGAATAAATTTGTGTTGGGACACATGGAGTCAATGGTAATGCCGTCTAGAAATGTTTTTAAAGTTATGTTCAAGGTTTTGCATACTTAAGGTGGTAGCAGTTTCAAATTTTTTAAATGAAGGACACAGTTGTAGGAGGAATTTTGACATAAGTCATTTAAACTGGCCCATGTCACAGTTCTTATGGCTCTGGGTAATCCACTAAATTATGGGACCTAACCTTGGAGGTCACTGAAGGGAAGAGAGAGTCCAAAGAGGGTCCAGAGAGTAAGACAGATCTGATACAGGTTAGAGACCCAGAAGGGTAGGACAGAAATAGGTTAAATGTCATAGGTGTGGTAGCTGCTGTAGTGTTGGCATGAAGATGCAGCCTGTGTAGTTACAAAGTTGTGCTCGGCAAAGACGTGGAGCAGCAAGGCCCTATTAGGATGAATGCAAGACGTTTAATGCAATGTGAGTAGACATAATGGAGATGGCAAGAGCTCAAGGCTGGAATACACACGTAAGGACAGCCTGATGGTGGATGGAGGGCCTGATGTGCCACGCTTAAACGGGCTTAGGTAGGGATCCCAGCCACAGAAGGTTTTAAACAGCTGCTGAAAATCGTTAACAGTATGAAATAGTTTAAAAACTCAAATACTGTCTCAGTGGTCAGTTCATGTAAACCAAAAATAAACCAGCAAATGAGAGTGCCCTCTACCCTGAAGGGTCTGCTCCCTGCCTTGGAGAAGGTGGTGTGTGGTAACCTGGAAAGGCATCAAGAGGAAGAAGGGACCTCTGCGGAGTAGTTATGGAAAACTCGGTAGGGGTGGAGGCGTTTGAGAGCTGCTGCAAGAGAGCCGTGGAACTCGGCATAGGGCGTAGCAGGCAAGAGTTGGGTGGATGACAGACATCTGACTGAAAAGGGACAGTTGTATGGACTTGGGATCATGAGCTGTGGAGGAGGAAACCCACATAACTAATGGAACTGAGTTGCGTGGCTTTAGATCCCAAAGCCTTTTATTCCAAATCTATCTATTTTTTTTTCCCATGGAAATTAAAAAATACATTTATAAAATTTGAGCCCCGATTAGAGTTTAAAATATAAAAGTAGTAAGTGAAATCATAAAACATGAAGCTGAGAAAAAATATTAACCATCGCTTTCGATTGTTTCTAACTTTTCTGTACTGTGACTCAAGTGGTTTGTTCATACTTGTTTGATAGCCTTTAAGATAGTATTCAAACAGGGCATCTGACGTAAAGATGCAGTCTGCTCATCCTGGAGCACGACTGTCTTCAAAATATTTGGGCAAAGAATGTTGGTGAGAAGCCTGGCAGCTACTCACGAGGTGGGGATTAGAGGCAATAAAAGCTCACAACCTCGGTGCTTGCACAAGAGGTCGCCTGTAATGTCTATTTTCCGGAGGAATTCCCTGCTAATGAGGCCAGTTGGCTGTTCGCCTAGTGCCATCTGGAGACCTGGAAGTGTCACAGAAGTTTGTTAGGCTTTTGAGATGTTGACGTTGTGGACTTGTCTACTGACAGGTGGTGACCTTCACTGGGTTAAATGCAGAGACCTATGGCGTTGGGTTTGACTCCTTCCAGTGTTAAGGCAGAAATGACATTCAACTCCTTCCCATACCTATTTAATGGCCACTTGGTCTTCCCTGCCATTTGGTGGCATCCATTCCCCTCCCGCCGTTCGCCTGCCCCAGATACTCCCTCCCCTGTCAGTTCTTGCCCAGTCTGGCTCCATCCTATATATATATGCCCATTTGATGAAGGCTCAGCATGAAACGGTCAGCTTACATTTCTAAGGGCCAAGACAAAACAGCCAGTAGTTAAACCTTTACTGGGTTGTAGGACTTGTCACCCTACTTATTAGATGATCATAATGCAAGAAATTCAGAATCCTGTGTAAAGCCCAGCTCTGGGCTCCCTGTCTGCTGTTTTGTCATTGGTGACTGTGAAACCATGTGGAAATCCCAAAGGAAATCTTGTTCCTTTTTTCTGCTTGCAGTTTAAATGGAAAAAGGATTCTGCTGGGTGTGATGCTAACTACACATTGATGTATTTTACTTCTTAATGGGGCAATTTTGCTTTTGTAGAAAGGTTTTTGAAAAGCCTCTTGGTAATAGCATTTTTATGTCTATAAATCAAATTGGCTCAGTTTTAACAATTTTTACATTTAAGGTACAGCATAGGAGGGGGTTTCAAATATCTCTTGATTATTCTCACATTATTTGGGCATATGTTTTTAATTAGCAAAAAATTAACCAGACTTCAGAAATTGGTGGTTTTTATTCCATCAAGTTAATGGTGAATGGCTTATTTAATAAAACATGCCTGTAATTTAACACAAATAGTAGGTATAGCTGTTCGTTTGTCAGTCTTTTTGCCTATATGAAGCGTCTTGCACTGTTTTCCTAAAGGATAGGGTCACGTAGAGGGGAAATCCGTCATTTTAAATCATTATTTTCTAAGCCACTCTATCACCAGCCATACCTTAGGTTAGGTGGTTACTGCAGCAAGCGCCAGTCACGGCTGGACGAGGGAATGTGGAGAAAGCTGAGAGGATCGTAATCGTCGGGTTTTTTCTGCGCCAAAAGCGACCCAAAGAGAAGATTCGCTTCATCCCTACAAGGAAATGATTCTCCGAAAAGCACATAGCGAGCTGGTCGTAGTGGGAATCGTTCGCATTGGGTTTCTGGTCCGGCGCCCAGAGCTTTAGCCACTGCCTCCTGTCTTCACCCACGTGTGCACCGGGGAGTTGTAAAGTGAATTTTGAGAATAAAGCAAGGCGGGAAATCCAGCCTTGATCTTCAGGAGCAGCGTTGAAGGGAGGGTGGGCCAGAGGCGCTGTAACACCCAGAGAAGGGCACCCTTCGCTCGGTGGGAGCTCGGCAGGCCCTGGGTCCTTGGCTTCAGCTTCTGCACCTCGCTCCCCTTCCTCCGAAGTTGCGGAGGTGCCGGGAAGAGGAGGGGCCTCGCTTCGGGCGCCCGAGTGATTGGCTGCCCAGGGCCCCTGGCTCGGGCTGTGCGGTCCAGCCCGGGTGGAGAGGGGCGGAGCGGCCACTGTTCCAACCACTGCCACAGTCGCAGCCGCCGCAGCCTCGGGCGACGAGCAAATAGCTCCGAGCAGCGGCATCCTCG
>NW_011493551.1:1329578-1336943 GCF_000754665.1 Bison bison bison | reverse complement strand
TGCCCGGCAGCCGCGCGTAATCGCCGTGACCGGTTGCCGCCGACCCGATTCTGTACGCGGTCCCTCGCCCGAGAGTCCAGCTTTTGGTGCACTCAGCTCCCTTGGTCTTGGCCGGCCGCTCGCAACCATGCCCCGTGTGACTGCGCTCGGGGCCCTTGTGCCATTGCTGCTGCCTCTCCTGCTACTGCTGCTGCCGCTGCCCCGCGACGCCGGGGGGCTCGGGGAGCGCTCGGACGCCACCTGGGACTCCTCGGCGCTGGAAGGCGAGGAGAGCGCGGAGCAGCCGCTGGAGCATTACCATGACCCGTGCAAAGCCGGTAGGTGCTGCCGCCGGGAAGTCCGGCACAAGTTTGCCTTTGAAATGCAAACGAGGTAGTGGGCAAGCCAGCGCGGCAGTCTGTGGGGGCGGGTCACCCTTCCCCTCCGCTGAGTTCTCCGGACTCCCCGGGAAAACAATGCCCCAGAGGGACTGCTTAAACACCTCTCCGGCTGGGACGTCCTGGCCCCTGGTGTGCGGCGCGCACCGGGTGGCGGCCGCGGGAATGTTCCCAAAGTGTCCGAGGCCGAGAGGGCGCCCAGGAGCTGGGGCGGGTCCCGGGGTCTCCTGACAGCCAGGTGGTCAGCACGGGCCACCGCCGGACGCGCTGAGCTGGAGCAGAGGGGAGGAAACAGGGCTGGGCGCAGCGTTCCCAGGCTTAGACGGAGTCTCTGGTTCCGATTTCATGACATTTGTAAATTTCACGCAAAGTTTCCCAAGATCTTGTGGTTACTCTTGGGAAGAGAGTTTAAAAAGGGAAAAGCTTCACAGCGGGCAAAAGGAAAGCGATAGCCGATGGAGAATGAGCATGACTCGAGTTGCTGCAGACTTCCGCGTAGCCTGCTCTGTGGTCGCGGCTGGGGGTCGTCCTGGGCGGGCAGAGATGGAAGCCGTCAGGTGTTCTAATCTGGACAGGAAGCCGCGCCCCGGGACGCGCGGGTGTTTCTGGCGCTAATCGCAGCCCGGGCGCTGCAGCTTGTTTCCCCCTAGGGGCTCGTGTGTCCCAAGGGTAGCGGCTTCAGCCGCTGCAAAGCCCGAGCGCATGTTCCAAAGAAAGCCTTGGGTCTGGGGCAGTTCCCAGCTGGAACCGAGGGGTGCTCACACTCCCCAAGGGGTGCTCATACTCCCGAGAGGGTTGGTCTGAAGCCCGCCGAGCAGCTCCTGGCCCGGGGCCGCGGGTAGCGGTGTTTATCTGTGGGCAGGGTCCGGCTGGTTCTGTGGGCGGCCCGCAGAGACGAGCGGACCGAAGGAAGCTCGCATCCTCCACGCGCAGAAGGGCAAGGTGCTTTACTTCTGTTGAATGAGGGCGTGCCGTGAGCCAGTGTGGGCCCCGTTCCCTCACTCCCTGAAGAGGCTCAGTCTCCCTCTAGTAGGCTCAGTTTTCTCTTCTGCACTGGGGAAGTAATAATTGTCGGAGGATTCAGATAATTTATGGGGAAATTCTCTGCACATGGAATAATGATGAAGACACTGCTTGTGGTGTTGTTACTGCAGCCAGTGTAGTCTAGGCTCTGAGTTGGACAGGTCAGAAGTCGGTGAAATCTGGGGCAGACCAGGTTACTCCGAGGCCAGAGAACCTAGGAGAGTGTGAGAATCTTGTGGAGGGTGCCGATCAAACCAGGCTTGAGGGCCTGGGCTTACCCTGAAGGAAGATTTCTCCAGAATAATAGTCCACTGCTGTACCTTGTGGGGTTTCTGAGTTAGGAAGGAGGACAAAGAGTTGATCCCTGGGTAATTTGAGAGAAAATCCACAGGTAGCATGTCCTGACTGAGGTGTCTCGGTTCCTCACTGGACCTAGGTCCCAACCAGGCTTGAAGAGCCTCTGGAGCACTGAATGGTGGCCTTGCCTGAGAAGGACACTGAGGATACAAAACTGGGATGGGGGCTAAATGGAGTAGATCAGCCATCGGCCATCACCTGCACCTGTCAGAACCTGGATTTTACTGGATGTGAACCAGGGGCCTGTGGGAGGCAGTGTGGGCCTGGACTGGGGTAGCAGTCAGTGTGCCAGAGAATGTATCGAGCTCCTCTAGGACGCTGAGTGCTCATCTGGGCCCTGTGAATCTGGGTGAAAGAGATATAGGTCTTGTCTGGGAGCTCTCCAGTTGCTGATCTCAGCTTTGTGGAATAACACTAAGGCAGCTTGGGGCCTCATTTTTCTCCAATAATTTTGGAGAAATTGCTAGATAACCAGGGCATGCATGTTCTGCGACTCTTCCCAGATGGGATGGGAAGGGCGGGCAGGGCTGGAAAAGTAGGTATAGGGTTTCAGCCAGCTCTGAGCATCCTCGACAGCGGTCGTCCATCCTCCCAACCCCCTGACCTCTCCCTCATCCATGCCAATGCTAAGAGTGTCCAGAAGAGGGCGATGGCAAGGGAGACATCAATAGGCTCAGACTTCAGGAAATTCCCTGAGCAAGGGAACAGCCTTCTAAGGACAATAAGCAGTTCACCAAGGACTGGCATCTCAGTGAAAGGACGTGCCTCTCGGCTTGTGAAGAACACTGCCTTTGCTGGTTTTATATTCAAACCAAACCTTAAAGGGTAGCCTGTCCTCCTATCCCAGTCACATGCTAACCCCTGACTCCTCTTGGCTAGAGCCCCTTGCCTAGGACCTGCTTTGGGTCTTCAAATCTGAAACACCTCCCACTTGCCCTTCTTGAGCCAGGGGTCTCCATTTTGTGGAGGATGCAGAGTGCAGACAGAGAGTCTGGGGTCTATTCCTAGCCTCTCAGGAGCTGTGTTCCTTGGCATGTTCCTCTCTGAGTCTTAGTTCCTCATCCATAGAGTGAAACTGTTGGACTAGTTAGGGTGGCAGACTGCCAGGTCCAGGGAGCTGGCTCTCTTAGTCCACATCAGCCCCGTTCACACCTTGCGAGCCCTTGAGTTTGTGCCCCTGGCTCCTTCTTTCTGTATGGTTCGATGACCTTTGCTTCCAGCTCGGGCTCTCAGAGGCTGACCAAACTGGTCAGTGTTCTGTCATTTACACTTTTACCATTTGCTCATTTTACTATTTACTCTGTCATTTACAAACTGTGTGACCTTGGGCAAGTCACTTGATTTCTCTGTGCCTTAGTTTCCTCATTCCTACTAGGTTAGTGTGCTTAGGACAGTACCTGACTTATAGTGAAGTACTTAATAAACAGATTTCCTAGAAACTTGTTGAAAGAACATCTTCATGCTGATCTTTGGAGTACGTTTTGAATTGTGAAATTTAAATTTACTAATAGACAATCTAATTGAGGAACTTCACTGGTGGTCCGGTGGTTAAGAATCCATCTTCCAATGCAGGAAACTCAGGTTCAATCCCTGATCAGGGAACTAAGATCCCACATACCTATAATCGAACAAATAAATAAATATATTTTTTAAAACCAATCTATTTAATGCTGTAAAAAGGAATGCTTTCGAATCATATGATCTTGAAATAGGAGTGGACCTGAAAAGTGTCCTGACCTGGGGCTGGTAAGATGTGTGGGGCTTCATGGGTGTGGTCTCTGTCTGGTGGCCCATGGGTGTGCTGTTTGCTTTTCATCTGACGCTGCAAATGAGGTCAAGAGTTCGACTGAGTAAATTTCAAGACATCCTTTCAACCACCATGTCCCTGAGAACAACTTCTGCAAAGCTTCTGAGAGCTTCTCCAGCCTGCTTGCCCTCACTCATATTTCCTTAGCTGCACCCAGAGCCAGAG
Organism: Bison bison bison; assembly: GCF_000754665.1. Lineage (NCBI taxonomy): Eukaryota > Metazoa > Chordata > Mammalia > Artiodactyla > Bovidae > Bison > Bison bison. The sequence continues at coordinate 1,333,214 of NW_011493551.1, read as the reverse complement.
GCCTGGATCCTAATCCTGACCCTGCCTCTTACTCTTCCTACAGCCTGAAGCAAGTCCTTCACCTCTCTGTGCCTCAGTTTTCTCATCTGCAAAATGGGGATGGGGACAAAACTGCTTCTAGGGCAGACATAAGGCTAGTTGTAGCTGTATTTCTGAGAGGGCAGGGTCTCAGGCAGGACTTCTGTGTCAATAGATTGTTTAGGAGGTGATCCCAAGCAGCAGGGTGAGGGAGCAGGGCACGTATGACCAGGAAAGAGGAAATCCAATGAAGGAAGAGGAATCCAGGTAACTGCCTTAAGTTAATAGGGCCGTGTTCCCACCTAGCCGTGTTCCCACCTAGCCCTTCCATAAGTCCTCCCAGAATTATCTGCCCAGGAAACAGGAGGCTGGAACATTTATACAAAAGCTGCTGTTCTTCGTTGTTTGCTCCCTTTTCCAGCTTCTATCCCTGTGTGAAAAACCACCCAAACTCTGTAGTATGGAACAAGCGCCATTTGACTCTGTAGGTGAGTCTGTAGATACGGAGTTTGGAAAGGGCACAGCAGAAATGATCTGCCTCTGCTCCACAGTGTCTGAGCCTCTGCTGGGTAGGCGTGCAGGCTGAGGGTAACTTGACAGCTGGGAGCTGGCATCATTGGAGGCTCACTGGTTCTCTCACATCTGGCAGCTGAGGCTGGCTATTGCCCAGGGCCTCAGTTGAACTGTTGGCCAGAACCTGCAGGTGGCCTCTCTGTGTGGTCTCTCCATGTGGGCTGGTTAGGCTTCCTCACAGCACAGCAACTGGATTCTAGGTGCATGCATCCCAAGGGAACCAGATGGCCTCTGTATTTCCTCATGACCTTGCCTCGGGAGCTACGTAACATCTCTTCTGCCATGGTTACAAGCTCTCCCAGGTTCAAGGGACATGAACATAGCCCACCTATCCAAGGGAGGAGTGTTAAAGTCACATTGTTAAAAGAACATGTGGAGTGACTTCCCTGGTGGTCCAATGGCTAAGACTCCATGCTCCCAATGCAGGGGGTCCGAGTTCAAGCCCTGATTGGTGAACTAGGATCCCACATACTGCAATTAAGCACATACTCCACAAATACTGAGCCCAGGTGTGCTCTAGAGCCTGCGTGTAGCAACTAGAGAAGCAGGTACACTGCAGAGAAGAACCCAACACAGTCTAAATCGATAAATAAATATATAAAACACCTTAAAAAAAAAAAGAGCATGTGGAATGGAGGATGTTGTTGCTGCCAGTTTGGGAGAATGTGACACTCCTTGAGGCATGAACTTCCCTGCCCTTCTGTATATGGTTGCCATGGGCTCTAGATTCAGAAAAAGTTCTCAAGTAGAAAAGTGGGAAGCCGTGCAGCGGATGCATGGGACTGAGGATCTGGGACTCAGGTCACCAGCAGTGTCTACCTAAGGCTGAAACAATATGCAAATACCTTGTAAACTGTAAAGTGCTGCATAGCCTTTTGGGTTCATAAAAGTAAAGTTGACAGCTAGCTTTACTTTTCAGTTGGTGGCTTAATAAATGCCAGGCCCTCACATATGATAAACATATATATTCCTCCGTGAATAAATACAGTCAGTAGTCTCTGACGGCTAATGGCAGCAGAGCTGGGGTAAGGTGCCTGGCCTGGGAACTAATTCATTTCCCAGGAGCAAGTTTGCAGGCCTTCCTCACACTTTGAGACCTGACTTCTGCCTGGAATTTGGGGCCCCACTCCGTCTTGTCATTCTCTCCCAGAGACAGTGACCTTACATTCAGTTCCTCATTTGGGGGTCACCAGAGCCCTCTTTAAGATGGCCCTCTCTGGGGCAGCTCCTACCTGCAAGCCCTCACGTTGCTGATGTGAGGCTGGAATGTCAGACTGTGTGAGGCCAGTGATGGTTGTCCGCCTCGGTCACTGCTGTAAGCCCAGAGCCCCGCAGCACATCGCAGGTACTTGTCAATATTCATTGAATGAGAGAAGGATGATTCTGCCTGGCCCTGTGTGGCCTGGGTCCGCGGCTGAAGGACCCTCCAAGCTTGCTGTCAGCCTGGAAAGGGAAGCGGAGCCAGCCAGATGGGCAGCAGCCCCTCCTGAGAGAGCTCCAGGTGGAGAGTGGAGTCCTGGGCAGCACTCCCAGGGTTCCCTTCCTTCGTGGCAGGGGCATGCACCCCAGATTCTTAAGCACAGGTGTGAGGTTCCCGTGGTGCCTCCTAGAAGCCTGTCTCCCTGGCATAGCCTGTCCCTAGTGCGGGACCATCTCCCTGGTGCCCACCATCTCCCTGGTGCCCACCATCTCCCTGGCGCCTTGTCTTTCCCCAGGTGGCCACACCCAGGTGAGGGCAGCTGGCAGTTTTACAACTTTGCTTTTATCCCTGCTTGTCTTGGTGTCCTTGCTGATTCAGGCAGGTGCTGATTTGATGGAGTCAAAATATTCCAGAGCTGCATGGAAATGAAATGTTGATCTTTCCCTCTTCTCCAGGCAGGAGCTGCATCTAGTCCACCTTAGTTTCCAATTTTTTACCCCTAAAGTGCCCCAGGGCAGGGCATGAGGTGGTTAAGAGCCCTGGCTTTGACAGTTGATGGACTGGGGTGCAAAATCTGCTGCCGGTGCAAGGCTTTGTGACCTTTAGAAAATTAGCCTCTCTGAGCCTCAATTTCCTCCCTTGAGAAGACTGTAAATATTCATTTCTCAGGGTTGCCAGGGATTGAGTGATGCAGTGTTTGTCACGTGTTCAGCACTGTTTCTGGACAAGGCAAAAGTTCAGGGATGGGTATGCACGTCCCTAGAGCACAGAGCAGGTGCTCCCAAGTACTTCCTGAACTTGTGGTGAAACACTCCAGAGGAATTTGAATTTTTGTGATATGTGAACAAGTGATTTCATGTAGTAGAGTTAGTTAGAGATTCTTAAATTCAGATCTGATAATTATTGGCAAACAGCGTCTCAAAAGTAAGTGAAGGGTGAATTTTAGGAAAAAGTTGAGGATGGGCCAAGGCAGAGCTAGGGTAGGAAACACACTGTTTTGGCTTCTGCAGAGAGACACAGCTGCCCACGCTGAGGATTCAGCTAACCGAGCCGGTAGAGAACAGGTGGCCTTCAGGTGCCCAACAGAGCCAAGAGGTCCCAGCCAGGGCCATGACTCAGGCTAGGGCACAGCATCTGGGGGAGGGGAGGTCAGAGGGGAAGGCATCAGCCCTTTTTGGGCGAGGATGTTCCGAGAGCTGAAAGATAGCAAGGACACCACCCCATTGACCTCCAGTCCAGGCCCCAGAGCAGACAAACAGCTGGGACTGTCCAGATCCATTTTGCATCTGGAGACACACCCTCAGGCCGAGACCTTCTGCCCAACATTGGTGCTCCTTTGAAAAGGAAAGATATAAACATCTGAATGCAGAGTTCCAAAGAATAGCAAGAAGAGATAAGAAAGCCTTCTTCAGCGATCAATGCAAAGAAATAGAGGAAAACAACAGAATGGGAAAGACTAGAGATCTCTTCAAGAAAATCAGAGATACCAAAGGAACATTTCATGCAAAGATGGGCTTGATAAAGGACAGAAACGGTATGGACCTAACAGAAGCAGAAGATATTAAGAAGAGGTGGCAAGAATACACAAAATAACTGTACAAAAAAGATCTTCACGACCCAGATAA
>NW_011493551.1:1309440-1329236 GCF_000754665.1 Bison bison bison | reverse complement strand
ACTATGCCAAAGCCTTTGACTGTGTGGGTCACAATAAACTGTGGAAAATTCTGAAAGAGATGGGAATACCAGACCACCTGATCTGCCTCTTGAGAAGTTTGTATGCAGGTCAGGAAGCAACAGTTAGAACTGGACATGGAACATCAGACTGGTCCCAAATAGGAAAAGGAGTACGTCAAGGCTGTATATTGTCACCCTGTTTATTCAGCTTATATGCAGAGTACATCATGAGAAACGCTGGACTGGAAGAAACACAAGCTGGCATCAAGATTGCCGGGAGAAATATCAATAACCTCAGATATGCAGATGACACCACCCTTATGGCAGAAAGTGAAGAGGAACTCAAAAGCCTCTTGATGAAAGTGAACGTGGAGAGTGAAAAAGATGGCTTAAAGCTCAACATTCAGAAAACGAAGATCATGGCATCCAGTCCCATCACTTCATGGAAAATAGATGGGGAAACAGTGGAAACAGTGTCAGACTTTATTTTTGGGGGCTCCAAAATCACTGCAGATGGTGACTGCAGCCATGAAATTAAAAGACGCTTACTCCTTGGAAGGAAAGTTATGACCAACCTAGATAGCATATTCAAAAGCAGAGACATTACTTTGCCAACAAAGGTCCGTCTAGTCAAGGCTATGGTTTTTCCTGTGGTCATGTATGGACGTGAGAGTTGGACTGTGAAGAAGGCTGAGCGCCGAAGAATTGATGCTTTTGAACTGTGGTGTTGGAGAAGAGTCTTGGGAGTCCCTTGGACTGCAAGGAGATCCAACTAGTCCATTCTGAAGGAGATCAGCCCTGGGATTTCTTTGGAAGGACTGATGCTAAAGCTCAAACTCCAGTACTTTGGCCACCTCATGCGAAGAGTTGACTCATTGGAAAAGACTGATGCTGGGAGGGATTGGGGGCAAGAGGAGAAGGGGATGACAGAGGATGAGATGGCTGGATGGCATCACTGACTCGATGGACGTGAGTCTGGGTGAACTCTGGGAGTTGGTGATGGACAGGGAGGCCTGGCGTGCTGCGATTCATGGGGTCGCAAAGAGTCGGACACGACTGAGCGACTGATCTGATCTGATCTGACTTATGATGCTGGCTCTATAGGTAGAGCTCAACAGTGGAGGCAGAAAACTCCAAGAGTGTCCCCAACTCTCACGTCAGTGGGACCCGTGTTTCCATCTTTCTCCTGCCCAGTGATGCTGTAGTCAGCATCTTGCAGCCTCTGCTGGGGGTGGCATGTGTGTGGGGGAGTGTCCTTTATTCCTCTGTCCAGCATAGAGAGAGGAAAGGAGGAGCCATCACAACAGCCTTCCATCTGCAGGGTGCCTGGCACCTGCAGGACTAGGTCCTGGGTGCTAAGGAGCTAACTGCCAGTTAGACCTCAGAACTGTCCCAGGAGCTCCTGGGCATGGCCTCCTCAGCGGGAAGATGCTCCTGATGGAAGCCGAGTGCAGACGGGCAGCAGCCCCCCACCAGGCAGCGCCTCCCGTCAGACCTGGACCTCCCCTTACCACTGCTTTTCCTGCCACTCTCGGGGTTCTCCCCATCCTGGGTTGTGGTTGTTTGAGCACCTGGCTCCTCGCCTGATGTTTGACCGCCTAGCCTGTTGCTTTGGTACCCAAGCTTCGGAGTCAGGCTGACTTGTATTTCCCTTTTCAGCTCTGTCACTTACTAGCTGTGAGAGCTTGAGCAAGTCCTGCAACTGTAAAGCCTCAGTTTCCTCTTCTACATAATGCAGTTAATAGAAACTCCTATTTCACAGGCAGTTGTTGAATGAAAGGCAGTTGATACTGTGCTTAGCAAATAGAAGCACTCAATATTGCTATCATTTTGTGGCCTCCGAAACACCTGTCATGCGCATTAAATTGAATTACATGAACCACATCACTTTCTATTCCTCCTGAGAGCTCTGAGAAGTGAGCCGACTCTGGAGACAAATTGCCTGGGTTCAGATCCCAGCTCTTGCACTAAATGACTTTGGGACCCTAAGCGAGCTGCTTAAGCTTTCTGGGTCTCCATTTCTTCACCCATAAAATGTGATTACTAATACCTACCACAGAGGGTGATTATAAGGGTTAGATGAGTTAATATAGATAAAGCACTTAGAATAGTACTTGGAACATGGTAAACTGAATATTTAATATTCAATAAATATTATTGTTTTTATTATTATCATTCCATAGAAATCCAGCAAGTTTTCAAAGAGCAGGAAACAACTGGAGCAGATGATGATTTCAGAGTTTTATGTTTCCTAATGATGCTGATGGCAGTAATTCTATATCCAGACCTTGCCCTATAAACAAACCTTCGATGGCTCTCATTGGCTTCCTTGACGTTTGGCTGGGTTGGGGGGTAGTTCCCTGTGCAGCAAGCCAAACAGATGTCCAGGTCTCACTCTAGAAGCCAGCCCTTGACTGGAGATGTGTGATTGGTGTTAATCTGAGCCTCCGTTCAGTCCGTGGTTCTCCCAGCTACTCGTCTTTCCGAAAGCATTCCTCCAGGGTCCAAATAGCCAAGATGCAAGCTGGATTTGGGCTCACATTGCATTCGATGGCAGTGCACATTCTTCTGGCATACATGGTCGAGCAATCTAAATAGAGGCTGTAACTCCACTGGGCTCTAAACCTTTGCCTTCTCACCCTTCACTCTGTTTTTCAAGAGGAAGAATAACAGCATTAACCCCCACAGTGGTTACAGCATTGCCTTAGCATTGTTTATAAAGCTCTTTTCCTTCCACTTTCTCCAGTGGTCTTTCAAAGAGCCAGGAGATGATCCAGGCACTCATGAGAGGTGCTCCGAGATCTTACGATCTTGTGGGTATTGCAGGATAGGTGTCTGCCCAGGGAATGCTGGGCAAAATGCTAGGACCCACACAGGACACTGAACTTGTAATCTGTGAGACGAACACCGCAAACACCTGTTCTCCCCTTGAAACCATGGTCTCTCCAACCCTGGAACAGCTTCCCTTCTCCTGGCTCCCCCACCCCAAATCAACAAGCATCTCTCACTGCTCATTCTGATGGTCATATTTTCCACTTGTTCCCCAGAGCACCATAACCCTCCACCTTCTCCCTACCCTCTTCTCTGTCCTTGGCTAACAACCCAACAAGGACGAGACAGTTCTGGCCTTCAAAGTATTCTTAGTCCCAAAGCAGAGGGAAGAATAAATGAATAATACAGGGTGTTGAAATGTATCTTTCATCCTCTCTGTTGCCCCATCCCTTTCCTACCAGGCCCAGATAAGTGCCTGGGGGTCAGGTCAGTTGAGGACAATGGGTCCAGCCACTCACCCCTCCCCAGAAGGAGAGGACTTCGATGGCCCATGATTTCCAAAGAGGCTCTGGTTGAGTGGCAGCCTGGGTGGCGGAGCAGAGCAATGAAATATCCTGTATAAGAGACTACTTTTGGCATCAGGCAGCCCGTGGCCTAAAGCCTGCCTATGTCCTCATTGCTTGTGTGGCTTTGACTAAGTTTCTTAACCTCTCTGAGCTTCGGTTTCCTTATTGGGAAAATGATATGAAAACCTGTCAACTAGATTTGTTTGCAGATCGAATGAGGTAGTGAACAAAAAGTGTTTAGCAAGTGGTCATTAATTGTTAGCTCTTCTCTTTGCTATTATGATTACACCTGTTATTGTTCCCCATTTAAGAATTTCCCTATAAGTGATAATCTCTCTGTGGCCTGTGCAGGCTTATCTCTCCCTCTGCAGAGAGTTCTCTTGGGATCCAGAGTGTGCGGCAAGTGATAATTTATTGCTCCACAGCTCGCTTGCTCTCATCCATGAAGCAGGGAGCGGATAACAGATAAACCAAATGCATAGAAGCAGGTTTCTCATGGTGTCCTCTTAGCCCGCTCGTAATACAGTTCTGCCTGGATGCAAACATAGCAACAGGAACTGAGCTTTCCTGCTGATTGGTTACAGACCTATCCGTGATCACGCCACCCTCTAACCACTTCTGTCAATTACCAATAAATATTCTCAAGCTCGCCTGCGCGGGCACTTGAGTGTTGATGTTCAGCCCCGAGTCTTTGCCCGCTCCGCCAGCTGGGCCACTTATCTCGTGGCTCATCCTGCAATTTGCACTGAGCCTCCTCTCCTTCCTCCCACCTGGGTTTCTGGCCTTGAGTTGATATGAGTCCTGCCTGAGCCAGTTTCCCACAGGAACAGGCTACCTTCCTCCCTGACTCTTTATTATCTCATGCCTGGGTCAATTCTCCTTCCCGCTGAGCCGGCACTGGTTCACCGTCCTCTCCCCCTGGGCTCAACCATGGCTTGCTGGGGTCTGGGCCCCGTGGTGGCACCTGGTGGTGATGCCCATCCTGGATATCGGTCTCTCCCTGCTTCTCTCAGGCGGTCCCACCCAAGTCCTGCCAATTCTGTTTCCAAATTTCAGCCCGTCCACTTCTCTCCCTCTTTACTGCCCCCGTTTGATCTGAACCCCACTGACTCCCACGTGGGCTACTGTGATGGTACCTGCACCCACCTCCCTGCTGCCCCCTGGTCTCCCAGTCTGTTTAGGACCCTCGATTTAGGTGTCCTTTCCCCCTAATGCCTTCCCAGGCCTGATCTCAATCATGTCCCTTCTCTTAAATCTCTCATCACCTTTTTTCCCCTTGTACCACAGGTTTTACAATCAGTAACTAGGTATGGTCATTGGAGTGACTTTATCTGCTCAGTGTCTGTCTCCATATCAGACAATGAACTTCAAGGAGGAGACTCGTTTGGTTCCCCACTCACCAGTGCAGTGCTTGGCACATGATGAGTGCTCAACCAATAATTGCCAAATGAAAAACTGAGCAAATGCGATACCACAGAGATTTGGAAAAGGTAGCAGTCACTGTAAGACAATCAAGGAAGGCTTCTGGTAAGGGAGGTGATGAGCCCTGAGTTTGGCCTGGAAGGATGGATGGGATTAAAAAAAAAAGGGGGATTCGGGGGAAAGCATTTCAGGTAAAATAAACATTATGAGTCAAGACTAGGTAGCAGGAATGCTTTGAAGTTTCCTGGAGCTGTGGCATTACCTGGCTTACTCTGCTGGATACTAGTGACAAGATTGAAAGAGGTTAGAAACAGTGAAGTCAACCTGAGACATTTAAAACATGCCCCTTAAGCAAGGGGGAGCTATTGATGTGTTTTAAGCAGACAACCCTTATAAGACAAGTGATGTTTAGGATCTGTAGAAGCAGGAAATAGGAGGACCACCAGGAGTTCTAGGCTTGGGAGCATGGAGTCCAGACTTGGGCCCCAGGAATGGAAAGGAAGGGAAGGTGGGGGAGAGATCGTGGCTCTGTGTGTAGGACAGGTCCCAAGCTGAGTTCTGCCTCAAAGACGAGTGAAACATAAATGAGTTCATCCAGAGATGCTCAGCAAGCTTTGGGGTGCTCTTGAGATGGGCAGGAAAGGGAAATTAAATATATATATTTTTAACATAAAACAGTTTTCTTAATTATACAGCAAATACACATCCACTGGAGAACATTTAGAAAATATAGAGAGAGCCAGCAAGAGTAAAAACTTCAGGCAATTCCATTGCCTAGGAGTCACTGTTGTTAATATTTGCTGTATAGTCTCCCAAAGGTTTTCCATGCATGCTACATATATTGTTTTGGACTGCTTGTATTTCACTTTCACTTAGTACCATGAACCTTCTTCCGTGACAATAAAGATGCTTAGGTAATAAATGTACTCGTATAGCATCTATTTTAAGTTGTTTCGTATAGATGCACTTAGCGGCGGCAGCAGCAGCAGCAGCACCATATTTAATTTAATCAATCCCCTATTGTTGGACATACAGATTTTTTTCCCAGTCTTTTCTTTTGCTTTTGTAAATAATCATGCTGGAGTTATCCTTATTGCCTGATTTATGTGTATGTTTTAAATTATTTTCTCAGAAAAAATTCTACCCATTGAATTGCTGGGTCAAAAGTATAGATCTTTTAGGGCTTCTGACTCTTATTTTCAAATTGCCCTTCAAATTATATATATATATATTTTTTACTCTTTGTATCTCATTAAGATTAACATTAACATTTTTATATTCTAGGTTTTAAAGTCTTTGTAGATTTGATAAGAGAAAAATAATTTACATTTTTTTCAATTTGCATTTATATTATAATTGTATTTCTTTTTCAAATAATTTTGAGACTTTGAAAATATATTTTGGTCATTTGTATTTATTTTTCTGTGTGCATTTCCTATTTATGGGCTTTTCCCCTCCTTATTTATGGACTTTCTTTTTTCTTTCTGTTTATGCTCATTTTTCTAATTAGATAGTCATTTTTTAAACATTTTGCAGGAACCATGAAAGATTAAGACTTCAACCTTTTATCTGTCATGTTTGTTGCAAATAATTTTTGGAGAGAAGATTTTTGAAAAGCAGAAAGCTTATCCCATCTTTATTACTCACTTGCTCCATGGCGATGACTGCATGGCTCAGTCAGTTAAGATTAGGTTGAACTGCTAGTAATGAACCCATGTTAATTGGCTGTGGCCATCAGGATCCAGTTGGGAGACTGAAACCACATCGGTAATTTCAGAAGTAATTCAAAAATTTAATATAAGGATTATTAACTCGCAAAAGGGGATGACTACTAAAAGAGGCAGAGAGAACTTTAAAGAAAACAGGGATGGTAGATATAGGGAGCAATTATTAGGGAAGGAATATATTTGAAAGAGGTCCCTCCGCCCCCACAACCCTCCCAGGCTGTGACTTAATAGGAAATGATGTGGCTGTGGCCCCCTGACAGCTGGAGAAGTTTGTTGAGATACTGCAGGAAAAGGCTGACAAGTGGGGAATTGCCCTTTGGAGTTTGGTCAAAACTCTGAAGGTTGGGTGCCAGTGGGTCTCCTGAGCACTGCTGGTGACCACTTTATAGGAGCAAGAATGATGAGACCCCCCAGAACGAGGAAATCCCTTCCTCTTGTCATGTCCCTCTAGTGCCCTCTACTGACAAAAAACGTTTTCAGGGTTCGGATCTAGCACAAAACATAACAAGGGTGGATCTAGAGCTGATAAGCAATATATTGATAGCCAGACCCCTGCCCTAAACAAGCCAGAAGTTGCTTTCTCACTTCAAAGTCGGGAGTTCTGCTATCTATGACCAGGATGGCGGTTCTGCTCCAGGAAGTCCCCCAGGGTCTGCTCCTCCACTCTCCCTAGGCTGACGCCCTTCATGGTCCATGACAGTAGCCCAAGCTAAAACCATCACAAACACAGTCTGGAGATGGAAGGCATGGAAAAGAAAAAGGACAAAGAATGCGAGAGAAGGTTCCCAGGAGATGCCATCTGTTTTCATCTCATTGGTTGAAAGTTAGTCACATGACCACAGGTGGCTATATGGGATTCTGGGAAATACTTCTTCTGGAAGGCCTGGAACTGAACATCAGAGGTTGTGTTATTTAGGGAAGAAGCGAGAAAATTGGTGGATAATAAACAGCCTCTGCCACTAGAGCCCACACTTGCTGTACCTTTATGAAGAAAATTTAGGCAAAATCATGATATGCTTATGACCATTAGTGAACATTAACTAGACACACAAGCTGAGATCTTAGGGTAAAATCTTTTAGAATGCTTGAGTTGGAAGTCACCATTGAGATTATTTATTCTGTCTTATGAAAACCCTTAGGGCCTAGAAGGGCAGTAATGTGTCCAAGGTCACATGGTAGCTCCTGGCATGCCTGGAGGTGGACCCCAGGTCCCCTTCACTTTCCGCCTAGTGTATCTGTCCACTCTCTGCACTGCTCAGGCTCTCCAGTGGCTTTTGTCTTCAGAATGAGTCCTGCTTAATTGCACTGGTAACTTAAAGCTCGACAAGAGATCATTCCACAGTGGAGATATCAGGGCTTATGAGATATGCCTGGTCCTGAAATCAGGCACGTAAGATGCAAAATTAGAGTCCAGGAACCCTCTGGCTTTTAGAACCTAAACTGCACCCTTTTCTCCATGACTTATTGGAGGCCATGTGAGCTTAGGCTATGGGAACACAGCAGGTGTGAGACCGCAGTAAGTCCTTTGCTGCTGGAATTAAGCAGTAAGAAGTGTTATCTTAGGCTAAAGTAGCCATTCACCTTGCTGCTGCTGCTGCTGCTAAGTCACTTCAGTCATGTCCGACTCTGTGCGACCCCATAGACGGCAGCCCATCAGGCCCCGCCATCCCTGGGATTCTCCAGGCAAGAACGCTGGAGTGGGTTGCCATTTCCTCCTCCAATGCATGAAAGTGAAAAGTGAAAGTGAAGTCGCTCAGTCGTGTCCGACTCTTAGCGACCCCATGGACTGCAGCCTACCAGGCTCCTCCGTCCATGGCAGGAGGAGCATTTTCATTTCCTCCATCCATTTTCTAGGCAAGAATACTGGAGTGGGTTGCCATTGCCTTCTTCGAGCCATTCACCTTACCAGTCAGAATGCCATCTTCCTATTTAGCCATGGAAATAATGGGAGGACTTTCTTAGAACAGGATATAAGATGGCAGCAGGAAACAAACTTTACCCCAGATGTTTCAACTGAAGAGATTTTCACGAAGGGGCTACTGTCAGAGGCAGGGTTAGGGAACAGAGAAGAGCACAAGGGACCCAGAGACTACCAAGTCTCCCCTGGGGCTGAAGAAACGGGAAGTGAGCTGTGTTACAGGAGCTCCAGCTCCTGTGCAGGAGGGTAGGTGCCTGAGTCACTTAAAGTATAGCTGATTTCATTTATTGTGTTAGTTTCACGTACACAGCATAATGATTCAGGGTTTGTTTGTTTGTTTGTTTTGCAGGTTATATTCCAGTATAGATAGCTATCAGACAATGGGTATAATTCCTTATGCTATACGGTGTATCCTCCTTGCCTATCTATTTTATATATAGTAGTTTTAATCTGGCACCAAAGTAGGGAGAAAACAGGGAAGAAATGCCTGCAGCTCTCTCCCCTCTTCACTCTGATCAGCCAGGGTGTCCTCCTGATTGAATGCAACCAGAAGCCAGAGAGCAGGGAGATGTGGAGGAAGCAGTCCACAGGCTCTGCCTTCCTGGGCACAGAGCAGGGCAGAGAGGGTGGAAATAAGTATGAAAAGGATAGCTTGAGTCAGAGCTCAGGCCTTGCTGCAAGTGTTCTTTTCTGTGGATGGAACTGTTTTTAGTATCTTTACAATATACATTTGTAAATGGCCAGGTGTGGCACCTCCAATGCCACTCCTTCTTTTAGGCCAGTGGCAGACATGACTAACTGATCACGGCTCCTTTTCCTGTGGGTCCAAGAAGTCACCTGTGGGCATGTGAGGGGCTTCCCAGTGGTAAAGAGCCCACCTGCCAGTTCAGGAGACCTAAGAGACTGGGGTTCGATCCCTGTGTTGGGAAGATCCCCTGGAGGAGGAAGTGGCAACCCACTCCAGTATTCTTGCCTGGAGAATCCCATGGACAGAGGAGCCTGGTATGCTGTAGCCTATAGGGTCGCAAAGAGCCAGACACAGCTGAAGGGATAGCACACACACACACATGCACAGACAAGTGAGGTGAAATAGATTCGGAGCTGTAAAACTTAACTAGCCTTGCAGGTATGGCCTATCTGATCATGCCAGACCGGTAGAGAATCTTTTTTTCTGGAGAATTAGCTGAGCAGGTATTTCTTAAGCCAAGTGAGTCCTGCTTGGAACATGGATCTAAAGTGCATTGGTGCAAACTTACGGTAATATAGATAAAGAGGCAAGACAGAAGGTAATGTCTGCCTTGAGCAAGGTAGCTTCTTGGCTCCTCTGGAAAGTAGGATGATGCCAACCAAGGCAGAAAGCAAAACTGGGTGTTCTTTTGAGATGGGATCAGCTTTCAGAGCGGAGTTGCTCTGTGGTACTCATCTGTTTGTGGTGCTCTCCTAGGTCCTGACTGACCTTAAAAAGATTTTTGTTTAGTATAGTTGATTTACAGTATTGTGTTGGTTTCAGGTTTACAGCACAATGATTCAGTTTTTTGCGTATTATATTCATTATAGGTTATTACAAGATAATAGGTAAATTTCCATATCCTATACAGTATATCCTTGTTGCCTATTTTATATATAGTAGTTTGTATCTGTTATTCCTCAGAGAAGTCAATGGCACCCCACTCCAGTACTCTTGCCTGGAAAATCCCATGGACAGAGGAGCCTGGTGGGCTGCAGTCCATGGGGTCACGAAGAGTCTGACACAACTGAGCGATTTCACATTCACTTTTCACTTTCATGCATTGGAGAAGGAAATGGCAACCCACTCCAGTGTTCTTGCCTGGAGAATCCCAGGGACGGGGGAGCCTGGTGGGCTGCCGTCTGTGGGGTCGCACAGAGTCAGACACGACTGAAACGACTTAGCAGCAGCAGCAGCAGCATTTGTTATTCCTATACCTCTCATTTGTCCTTCCCTCTCCCCTGTTTGTTTTGTAATGATCTTGTTTGTAACCACAAGTTTGTTTTCTCTGTCTGTGAGTCTGTTTCTGTTTTGTACATACATTCATTTCTACTATTTTTTAGATTCCGAATGTAAGTGATACCATATAGTATCTGTCTTTGACTTATTTCACTAAGCATAATATTCTCTGGGGCTACCTACATTGCTGCAAATGGCAGTATTTCATTCTTTCTATGGTTGAGTACTATTCCATTGTATATGTATAAAATGAAATATCTTCTTAATCCACTCATCTGTTGATAGGCACTTGAGTTGCTCCCATATCTTGGCTATTGTAAAACAGCACTGCTACAGACGTTGTGATGCACGCACCTTTTTGAATTAGTGTTTTCATTTCCACCCAGAAGTGGAATTGTTGGATCATATGGTAGTTCTGAGCTTCCCAGGTTGCGCTAGTGGTAAAGAACCCACCTGCCAATACAGGAGACCTAAGAGACGTAGGTTTGATCCCTGGGTCAGGAAGACCCTCTGGAGGAGGGCATGACAACCCACTCCAATGTTCTTGCCTACAGAATCCCACGGACAAAGGAGCTTGGCAGGCTATGAGCCATAGGGTCGCACAGAGTCGGACACAACTGAAGCAACTTAGCATGCATGGATGCATGATAGTTCTATTTTTGTTCTTATAAGGAACCTGCATACTGTTTTCCATAATGGCTGCACCAATTTACATTCCCAACAATGGTCAAGGGTTCCCATTTCTCGAACATTTCTTATTTGTAGATTTTTTGATGATAGCCATTCTGACAAGTGTGAAGGGATACCGTATTGTGATTTTTGATGTGCATTTCTCTGATAATTAGTGATGCTAAGCATTCTTTCATGATTGACCTTTAACACAGGAAGTTCTATGGATTCTCAGGTCCTGCTGCTTTTATGGTGTGCATGCTCAGACCCCTGAGTTCAGACTGTAAGTGGCTTCGAATAGAAAACTCTTGGCTGGAACAAATGGCCAATGGGTTATGGATGTTGCCAGCATGATTTAGGACATAGATGGCAAATAGGTCCCAACTCACCTGGCATCTCCATCCATTTGTGCTGGCTGTCTGTAGACTGTGTTGAGATGGATATGAAGGCTGTGGCCTCCTGTCCAGGGCAGTAGGGCTGTGATTAGCTAAGGATAATTGCCCTGGGATAGAGGGGCTAAGAGGGGTGCATGTTTATCTCATATTTGCCATCACTGGTTGATAGTCAGCAGATGTGGCTTCTAGATGTGATATTTTAAGCAAGTCAATTAACCTTCCTGGATCTTAGTTTCCTCATATGGAAAACAAGGGCATTGCTTGGGTGACTTTTAAACTCTCTCCATCTTAGAAATGCCATGATTCAAACTTGTTTATGTGTGTGTGTGTTCATGTAGAACCTGCAGCAAATCTGCTTGATCCAATTAAACTGTTTCCTTTTCCCCACCCATCTCTACCATATGCTTGAGTAACTAAGTTCTCCATGCCTATGAAGGCTATTTCCCCAGGCTGGAGCAGCTGGAGACCCTGGAGACAAGAGGCCTCCCATACTAAACAGATTCTCTTTTTTAATCTCAACCAAAAGATCCAGGAGGCATGATTCACAGGTCCTCTGGTTTCCTCCCCTCTGTCCTCTGCCAGCCTGAACCTCTCCCTCCTGCTCTGCAAACATGCCTGAATGCAGAGTCCTGAAATTTAGGTTCATGGTTTCAAAGTTCATGGTCCTGAGAATAAACAAAAAAACTATTGTGGTTGCATAGAGCTGCGGACCCCATTAACACCACCCCATGAATATTTATGGCATGGAACTACAAAAGAACATAGAGGCCATATTGTATTTCCTAGAACTTTCTTTCCATCAGGTCCTTTCTCCGTGGGTCACTTTCATGTAAGCTTTGCTTATTTAGTTGCACACTTTAAGCCGATTAACTTTTCACTAAAAAAAAAACCCTCCCTGTTTGTTTGTACATACACTCCCTTGACAAAGATTCACAGAAAACTGCTTTAAACCTGGTAAATCCCTCTGCTGGAAACTTGACGTGAACTAAATGTGTCTCTGGGTAGGATTTCCCTGTTACCCTCCCCGCCTCTGGCCCCTCCACCCCACCTCAGCCTGTTCCCTGAGATGAATTCCAATGGTCTGAAGGCTCTTCCAATGGTCTGAAGACTCTTCCGGGAGTCTCTGCTCCCCTCTAGGTGACCGTCTTGTGGAGCATTAGAGAGGTCCTTCCTGAGTGGTGGGTTATTGGGATGGACAAACGGTAGGTCCTGGGTAGATGCCCTGTGCTTCTCTAATAGAAATTGGAGTGAAATCAACATGACAGCCAGAGGGACCTGGAGACATCACCTCCACTGCTCTCCAGACTTCAGTGAGTGAGTCCCCTGTGGGGCTGGGCAGGATATGAACTTAACACGCATATTCCTGGACCCTGTCCCTAGAGATTCTGATTCCATAAATGTGGGCAGGGCCTGGGAATCTGCATATCAACCCTCTCCTTAGAGACTTCTAACACAGTGGTCTGTGGCCCTGCCTCCAGAATCCCTGAGCTAGTTCACTTGTCTCATTGTATGAGTGAAACAAATCCCACCAAAGGGAAAAGTGGCCTGCTCAATGTCACACGCAGCCTCCCAGCGCCCTCTTCCCAGGGTAGACCATGCCTGTGGTTCCATTACTGCTTTAACTCTGGCCTTTTATGTCCCAAGAGGCAGCTGTACTGTGGAACATTTGTGATTAGGACTGTGAGTGGATAATTGAAAAATAAACTTCCTGCAAGGCCAGGCCGTAGGTGTAGAAATGAAAATCAAGGACTGGTCTGGTTGATGAAGGTGAGGTGAGATGAGGTCAGGCGAGTACTTGCTGGAGGTCACTCCTATGGGATAAATCCGGGACCCTGTTGGTTTTGGAGTGAACCCTGGGAGGGGGCAGGCCTGTGGTCAGGATGGACAGGAAGGTGGTGGGGAGCCGGGCAGGGAGTGGGTATCCCCCAGCTGTGGCAGCCCTCCCCGGGCCTCCTGCTCTCTGGATGGTGGGAAGCAGTCCTGGGAGGGTGTGGCTGGAGACAGAAGGCAACAGCAGAGTTGAAGGGGCCTCCCTCTGACTTGCTGGGCTTCTGCCTGGCTCACAGACTCCCCAGCTCTGTAGGCTTCCAGCCAAGGGCCACTTAACATCCCCTGAATCCTCCCTCGAGATTCTCTGGATCTCAGGGGGACCACTGGGGAGAGGGTTGTGAAGGACCCTCTGGCTAGCCTCTTCTGCTCTCTGTCTCCTCCATTAACCCCGACCAGACTGTCCAGTCCAGGCTGGCCAGCAGCTCCTCTGGGAACAGAGCTCTTACCGCTGACCATGAGATCAGCTCCCACCTTGCATCTCAGTTCTAGAAATAGGTCCCATATGAGGCAGTGAACTGGGCTCCAAGTTCAGAGCTGAGAGGTCTGCGTTCCCCCTTTCTCACAGTTGTAAGCTAACAGGCTGGTCATGAACTCCCCTGAGCCTGGCTTTCCCCGTGAAATGGAGCTGACGGTCTGTGCCCTGCCTTCTCCTAGGACTTGGGCAAGGAGCGTTCATTCACTCACTGGTTCCATATTTATGACTACGGAAGGTCCTAGAACTGAAGGTCCTTGCCCTCAGCAGGGTGTTGGGGTGGGGAAGAATGTGTGGGTGGAGGGGATGCAAACTGGGAAGTGCTGCACCCAGGGAGGGACTCCTGTGCCCAGTTCCACCTTGGGTGTTCTAATAGCGCTGGAGCTGCATTCCCTGTGTCTGAGCCTTCCTTTCCGCCCTGCCCAGGCCCGCAGTTCCTGCAGCCCTATCTCCTATCTCACTATCGTTGACGGTCCACATGACTGGTCCTCACTTCAGCCAGGCCCTCTCACCTGGATCCTTCTGCTCCTGCCCTGACAGTGCCTCGCTGTCTCTCCCCTCAGGGTCTTTGCACATGCTGACTCTTTGACCAGGATGCTCCTGTCCCTTGTTATCCACTTGCCAGACTTCTGCCTACGTGTCAACCTCCTATTCAAGTGTCACCCCTTCTGTGAGGTCTGCCACAGACTCAGCCCACCCCCGAGGCTGAGCTGGTTCCTCTTCCTCTCCACACTTCCATCCCTGCCTGAGCAGCAGGGGTCACTTCAAAGCAAAGATGGGAGTTAGAACTGAGATGTGGCCTGGAAAGTGAAAGTGAAAAGTGAAAGTGAAGTCGCTCAGTCGTGTCCTACTCTTTGCGACCCCATGGACTGTAGCCTATCAGGCTCTTCCCTCCATGGAATTCTCCAGGCAAGAGTACTGGAGTGGGGTGCCATTGCCTTCTCCAGGGGGTCTTCCTGACCCAGGGATTGAACCTGGGTCTCCTGAATTCCAGGCAGATGCTTTAACCTCTGAGCCACCAGTGGCCTGGAACACTTTGCCTAATCTCTGTCAGCTGACTTTCCTCATCTGGAAAAAGAGCATGGTGATGCTGATGGCACAGAGTTGCAGCTGTGAGAGTGTGGAGAGCTTGGTATGTGGCTGGTGCTCAGGAAGTATCAGTCCTGGGACTCTCTTGGCAGTCGGTGGTTAAGACTCCATGCTTTCACTGCCAGGAGTGCAGGTTCAATCCCTGGTCAGGAAATTCAGATCCTACATGCCACGCAGCAAGACCAAAAAAAAAAAAAAGTTGTCAGTCCCTTTCTTTTCTCTTGGTCCAGAGAGAACAATCAGAACACTAGATTTGGATGAAACAGACCTTGAGCTCCCTGTCACAGGAGGAGAGGTGTGAGGAGAGGCCACTCAGGCATCACATGGTGGGTTGGACCTGGTAGCCCCTTCTGGTCCTAGGATGGTTGCTGAGCAGTGCAGCAGTATTCACAGGTGTTCCTTAGGATGGAAGATTTGGTGAGAAGGAATGCCAGGGCAACCGCATTGGCAAATGTTGCATTCTCTTTCCCTTGGAGGGTTGTGATAATTTTGGGGAGCTTGCTCCTTGGAAGAGAAGCTATAACAAACCTAGACCGTGTACTAAAAACACGGTCAGAGCAAAGGTCTAGTATAATGTTGCACCCAGTATAGTCAAACAGAGGTATAGTCAAAGCTATGTTTTTTTCCAGTGGTCATATATAGATGTGAGAGTTGGACCATAAAGAAGGCTGAGCACTGAAGAATTGATGCTTTCAAACTGTGGTGTTGGAGAAGACTCTTGAGAGTCCCTTGGACTGCAAGGAGATCCAACCAGTCCATCCTGAAGGAGATCAGTCCTGGGTGTTCATTGGAGGGACTGATGTTGAAGCTGAAACTCCAGTACTTTGGCCACCTGATGAGAAGAACTGACTCATTGGAAAAGACCCCAATGCTGGGAAGGACTGAAGGCAAAAAGAGAAGGGGACGACAGAGGACGAGATGGTTGGATGACATCACCAACTCAGTGGACGTGAATTTGAGCAAGCTCCAGGAGATGGTGAATGACAGAGAAGCCTGGCGTGCTGCAGTCCACGGAGTCGCAAAGAGTCAGACATGACTGAGAGGCTGAACAACAACAACAAAAGGCTTTGAGAAGTACTGCAGTAAAGAAAGCTATTCATCTTATTTTGCTTTACTTCATTTTCTTTATTGCGGTATAGCTGATTTACAATGTTACGTTTCAGGTGTACATCATAGTGATTAGCAATTTTTAAAGATTATACTCCATTTATAGTTATTATAAAATTTGACTGTATTCCCTGTGCTGTACAATACGTCCTTGTAGCTTATTTATTTTATACATTGTAGTTTGTACCTCTTAATTCCCTACCCCTATCTTGCCTTCCCCCACTCTCTCTCTCCACGGTAACCACCAGTTTGTTCTGTCTATCTGTTTCTGTTTTGTTATATCTACAAATTAAGAAAGCAGTTTAAATAGCGTTGCCGAAGTTTGACTGGTGCTGGCTTAAATCTCGGGGATGAATTTTGGGTGAAGTAGAAAAAAACAGTTTGAAATTTCATGGCGGTTCAGTGGTTAGGACTTGGAGTTTTCACTGCCAGGGATCTGGGTGTGATTCCTGATCAGAGAACTAAGATCCTGCAAGCCATGCAGTGTGGCCAAAAAACATAAAAGAACCTGCCTATGAAACAGAAACAGAATCAGGGACATAGAGAATAGGCTGGTGGTTGTCAAGGAGGAAGCAGGTGGGAGAGGGCTAGATGCAGACTGCTTTAGAACGGATAAACAATAAGGTTCTGCTCTACAGTGCAGGGAACTATATTCAATTTCCTGTGGTAAACCATAATGGAAAAGCAGTAATTGATACAAAATTGCAACTTGATGACACTTCAATAAAAATAAATTTTAAAAAGTTTTATTGTTTTGCCAGGCAAAGTTGGCCATACCTGACTAATACCTTCAACACTGTGTGTCTCACCCTGGAGGGGTAGTGAGGAGTCTCACAGTGTTCAAGGAGCGGGGCGTGATCAGCTCATGGACATGCTTCTGATTGGTTGGTGGTGATGTAATTGGGAGTCAGCATCATCAGCCTTCTGGGGTCTGGGATCTACGTGCTTGTGGGCAGCATCAGTGAATACAGTCTTCCTCCTGGTGGGGGTTTCAGTATCTGCAAAACAGCTCAAAGGACATGGCTCAGAATATTGTCTATAGTCCTTGAGAAAGAACTAAAGGTCCTTGGCTTTGTTTAATGGCTAAAGTATTATTATTTTGTCTTGCTTGACTGTTTTCCTTTCTTTCTGCCTTTTCTCACGTCTCTGATGAAATTTATACTTTGACTAAAGTTTTTCTACAGACAAAAGGCAGGTGGAGGACATGGGTGGTGGTCTATTCTGAGAAAGCCTCGTAGGGTCTGCTTGTTTACAATAGTGTTTATTACTAACGTCTTAGAATGTGAAACTTTGGGAGAAGTTGACTTGGTGGAGGGGCCTGTAATTTGGGAATCAGGAAGGCATTTTTTACTTAAAACACCCATGAAGCCTCATCCTGCCTACATGACCTTGGCCAATTCCTACCTCCCCTCTGGGCCTTCCTTTGAAGGTAATGTATAGGAGGCATTTATCCTGATCCCTGGGACAGAGTGCTGTGTGCTTCAGTCAAGATGCTGTGCTATGGGGACCCTGAGATGGGACCTTCTGTGATGGGCCTTTCCCTGCAAGGATTAGTTCATGGTCATCTTTTGCAGCCTTGAGTTCAGGCTCGTGGAATCAGATGGGGAACATGACATAACTGTAGAAACTGAGAGACTTTACAGTTATTTATTGTTATTACAGAAGTGTGCTGAAGCTGGCTCTTACCTGCGTGTGAGAGCTGAATGTACACATATCCTCCATCTCCATGTTCTGTGACCATGAAGTCAGCCACAGTGGGTGTATTTATACCAGAGAAATAAGACTTTCTTCTCCCCCAGCCAGTTGTTAAATATCAGCACATCCTTGATTATATATCATTAGAAAGTATTTCTTTAAAATGTCTCTTTTATTTTTAAATTTATTATATAATAGCTTTACATTTTTATTTGACTACTTTCAAGGTTTCTATTTTTGATTTCTGAAAGGCAGTTTTCCAGTTGAATTTCATAATCTTTTCCTGATAGTCAGTGTCCAGAGCTTCATAACCAAACTCCACCACCAGGTGACAACTCCCTGAATTGCAGGTTGGAGGTCCACTGGGGTCAGCCAGGATTGGAAAATATGGCATTTTCTTTTTTTTAAAATTAATTAATTAATTTTAATTAGAGGCTAATTACTTAACAATATTGTAGTGGTTTTTGCCATACATTGACATGAATCAGCCATGGTGTACATGTGTCCCCCATCCTGAACCACCTCCCCCGTCCCTCCCCATCCCATCCCTCAGGGTCATCCCAGTGCACCAGCCCTGAGCGCCCTGTCTCATGCATCGAACCTGGACTGGCGATCTCTTTCACATATGGTAATATACATGTTTCAATGTTATTCTCTCAAATCATCCCACCCTTGCCTTCTCCCACAGAGTCCAAAAGTCTGTTCTTTATCTCTGTGTCTCTTTTACTATCTTGCATATAGGGTCATCATTACCATCTTTCTAAATTCCATATATATGTGTTCCGGTTCCAGTTACAGTTCAGTCTCTCAGTCATATCTCACTCTTTGCGACCCCATGAATCGCAATACACCAGGCCTCCCTGTCCATCACCAACTCCCGGAGTTCACTCAAACTCATGTCCATCGAGTCGGTGATACTGTCCAGCCATCTCATCCTCTGTCATCCCTTTCTCCTCCCGTCCCCAATCCCTCCAAGCATCAGAGTCTTTTCCAATGAGTCAACTCTTTGCATGAGGTGGCCAAAGTACTGGAGTTTCAGCTTTAGCATCAGTCCTTTCAATGAACACCTAGGACTGATCTCCTTCAGAATGGACTGGTTGGATCTCCTTGCAGTCCAAGGGACTCTCAAGAGTCTTCTCCAACACCACAGTTCAAAAGAATCAATTCTTCGGCACTCAGCTTTCTTCACAGTCCAACTCTCACATCCATACATGACCACTGGAAAAACCATAGCCTTGACTAGATGAACCTTTGTTGGCAAAGAATGTCTCTGCTTTTTAATATGCTATCTAGGTTGGTCATTTCCTTCCAAGGAGTAAGCGTCTTTTAATTTCATGGCTGCAGTCACCATCTGCAGTGATTTTGGAGCCCAGAAAAATAAAGTCTGACACTGTTTCCACTCTTTCCCTATCTATTTGCCATGAAGTGATGGGAATGTGAAGTCAAGTGGGCCTTAGAATGCATCACTACGAACAAAGCTAGTGGAGGTGATAGAATTCCAGTTGAGCTATTCCAAATCCTGAAAGATGATGCTGTGAAAGTGCTGCACTCAATATGCCAGCAAATTTGGAAAACTCAGCAGTGGCCACAGGACTGCAAAAGGTCAGTTTTCATTCCAATCCCAAAGAAAGGCAATGCCAAGGAATGCTCAAACAACCACACAATTGCACTCATCTCACACTCTAGTAAAGTAATGCTCAAAATTCTTCAAGCCAGGCTTCAGCAATATGTGAACTGTGAACTTCCAGATGTTCAAGCTGGTTTTAGAAAAGGCAGAGGAACCAGAGATCAAATTGCCAACATCCGCTGGATCATGGAAAAAGCAAGAGAGTTCCAGAAAAACATCTCTTTCTGCTTTATTGACTATGCCAAAGCCTTTGACTGTGTGGGTCACAATAAACTGTGGAAAATTCTGAAAGAGATGGGAATACCAGACCACCTGATCTGCCTCTTGAGAAGTTTGTATGCAGGTCAGGAAGCAACAGTTAGAACTGGACATGGAACAACAGACTGGTTCCAAATAGGAAAAGGAGTACATCAAGGCTGTATATTGTCACCCTGCTTATTTAACTTATATGCAGAGTACATCATGAGAAACACTGGACTGGAAGAAACACAAGCTGGAATCAAGATTGCTGGGAGAAATATCGATACCTCAGATATGCAGA
>NW_011493551.1:1304920-1309340 GCF_000754665.1 Bison bison bison | reverse complement strand
AAGAGGAGAAGGGGACGACAGAGGATGAGATGGCTGGATGGCATCACTGACTCAATGGACATGAGTCTCAGTGAACTCCGGGAGTTGATGATGGACAGGGAGGCCTGGCATGCTGCGATTCATGGGGTCACAAAGAGTCGGACACAACTGAGCGACTGATCTGATCTGATCTGATGGGACCAGATGCCATGCTCTTGGTTTTCCTTTCTGACTTACTTCACTCTGTATAATAGGCCCCAGTTTCATCCACCTCATTAGAACTGATTCAAATGCATTCTTTTTAATAGCTGAGTAATACTCCATTGTGTATATGTACCACAGCTTTCTTATCCATTCGTCTGCCGATGGACATCTAGGTTGCTTCCATGTCCTGGCTATTATAAACAGTGCTGCAATGAACATTGGGGTACACATGTCTCTTTCAGTTCTGGTTTCCTCAGTGTGTATGCCCAGCAGTAGGATTTCTGGGTCATATGGCAGTTCTATTTCCAGTTTTTTAAGGAATCTCCACACTGTTCTCCACAGTGGCTGTACTAGTTTGCATTCCCACCAACAGTATAAGAGGGTTCCCTTTTCTCCACACCCTCTCCAACATTTATTGTTTGTAGACTTTTGGATTGCAGCCATTCTGACTGACGTGAGATGGTACCTTATTGTGGTTTTGATTTGCATTTCCCTGATAATGAGTGATGTTGAGCATCTTTTCATGTGTTTGTTAGCCAAAAAGATAGCATTTTCATTGGTGTACATTTTAGATCTTTCCTATGGCCTATACACCCACGTTCTACATTTCTGTGAAGAATTACCCTGCTTGACCTTTTCCTTACAGCCATGACAGGCACAGAGGGGTAGACGAGAGCCCGTGGCCCCAGGGGCGTGGTCGCTGGAGGCAAAGCCTCTGGTGCTTTGAGTCAGTGCTTCTCAGACTTCACAGTGTACATGTTCCACCTGGGGATCCAGTTAACATGCAGCCTCTGATTCAGCAGGTTTGGGACAGGCCCTGGGAGTGGGTGTTTCTATCAAGTTTCAAGATGAGGTCAGTGCTGCCCATCTAGTGTGTGTGTGCTCAGTCGCTCAGTCGTGTCCAACTCTTTATGGTTCCTTGGACTGTAGCCTGCCAGGATCCTCTGACTGTGGGGATTCTCCAGGCAAGAACACTGGAATGGGTTGCCAGTAGCCAGGGGTCGGTGGTGGAAGAAGCAAGTTACCCAAGTGGTAGGAATCCTTCCTTCAAGAGTCTTCTCCTAGGAGGCTGATGGGTCTTGCCTTTTGGTAACCATTCAATAGCTGTGTGTTTTGAATGTGTAGACTTAGCTCATTACATTGTAAATACTGTTCCGCTGATATGTTGGTTTCAATTATTTATTTGTGATTTATTTTGGTGAGAGGTTCAAAACCAACTTGACTTTTCCTCAAAGAGCTAACCCATTGTCTCCATGTAATTTACTGATTTTGATTAATCCCCCTCTTTCCACAATTTTGTGAGACCTCTTTTGTCATATATACATTTTCTTATATAGACTAAGGATTGCTTCCAGACTATTCCATGTTGCAGATTCGTCTAAGATTTATAACGTATTTTCTTGTTTTATGAGGCCAGTCATCCTTTGGTACTCTTCTCCTTGACTTTTATCACCTAATTATGCAAATGAACTTTAATATTCTTTTGTAAAATAATAGGAAAAAATGTATTGAACTTTTGATTAAAATATATTAAACCTACACATTAGTTCAGAAAGAATGTTTCAGAAACAGAGTATGTCTTTCTTTTCAAGTCACTGTTTATAAGTTTTAGTAGAATTTTACAGTGTCAGCGTGGTACTACTTTTTTTTTTGGCTTCACTTTTCAGCCTGGAGGATCTTAGTTCCCTGACCAAGGATTGATCCTGTGACCCCTGCATTGGGAGTTTGGAGTCCTAATCACTGGACCAAGGAAGTCCCAACATAGGACTACTAGTTATGTCAAGGTTTTTCCTAGATATATAATCCTTTTTTGCTGCTATTTTAAACAGAATTTGTTATTTTATATTACTATATTGTATGTTACACAATATTTTATTTTATATTATTTATATTGTATACTTAGGCTTCCTCGGTGGCTCAGTGGTGAAGACACTCCCTGCAATGCAAGAGACACAGGAGATGTGGGTTCAATCTCTGGGTTGGGAAGATCCCCTGGAGGAGGGCATGGCAACCCACTCCAGTATTCTTGCCTAGAGAATCCCATGGACAGAGAAACCTGGTGGGCTACAGTCCATAGGGTCGTAAAGAGTCAGACACAACGGGAGCAACTGAACATGCATGTAGACGTGCACATATTGTATACTTACAATGGCAGCCCACTCCAGTACTCTTGCCTGGAAAATCCCATGGACGGAGGAGCCTGGTAGGCTGCAGTCCATGGGGTCGCTAAGAGTTGGACATGACTGAGCGACTTCACTTTCACTTTTCACTTTCCTGCATTGGAGAAGGAAATGGCAACCCACTCCAGTGTTCTTGCCTGGAGAATCCCAGGGATGGAGGAGCCTGGTGGGCTGCCATCTATGGGGTCGCACAGAGTTGGACACGACTGAAGTGACTTAGCAGCAGCAGCAGCAATTAGCCACATGTGGCAATTTAAATTAATTAAAATAATATAAAATACTGAGGGGTATTTGCTTAGCTCTAGCATTTCAGCCTGACATGCTGATCCCGCTGGTAAAGGCTATACTCTTGATCCTTTGGCTTTGGTTGTCAATTATCCTCTATGGCCTGTCATGTTGACCTCAGGCCTCTGCTGTTCCACTGGCCCTCTTGACACCCTTGCATCCTCCCTAGGCATGTGGGAGCACCCAGAGTCCCAGACACCAGGTGCTGGGACCAGATTTGGAAGCACCCTTGGCCCAGGTCTCTGGACATTGCCCTCCGCTCCCATTGTCCCATTTCCCCTGTGTGTGGTGGGTGGGCGGCTTCTAGACTTGCAGCCGCACTGGGCTATACCTTGGGGAACTTCCTAAGAGCCTTGTGTGCACAGGCTCCCTCACACCACATGGCCCATTCATATCCTCTGATGTGGAAGGCTTCTTCCTACTCACCCTTCTGTTGATGGGGACTCCCCAGGTCATATCCAACTCCTTCCCTGAAGTAGCCTTCACCTTCTTCCCTCCCTGGGGCCACAATGGCAGAATAGATGCAGGAAACAAGACTCACTATCTATTGAAAATTTAATGTTTTCAGATATGCCTGTCATTTCAAAAGGAAGGAGACCTGGTTACTTCCCAGGCAGGTGGTTGAAGAATAATTTAGCCAGGCTTTGGGCATTGAACTTACATAAATAGAATTTGGAACACACTTTCCTTTCATTAATTTATCAATAAATATTTTGTGAGCATATTCTCGATGTCAGACATTGTTCTGGGCACTAGGGATATTTGTAGCAAAAAAAGTAGACAAAAATCTTTGCCCGCATTAACAGAGCTTCTAGTGGTACCTTGGGTCCTGGTTTTATGGTGGGTAGTTATTCAACCTGAGTTTTATGCATAATACTTTTTGCTCATCTTGAGAGTGGCTTGGTGACTATCTCCTATGGGGTTTAGAGCTAATGGCCTGTCCTCATTTTCTGATATGCCTTAGTCCGTTGGATAGAGACATAGTGACCATCCCTATAGAAGAATGTGCACTAAAACCCTTAAAGGAGGGTCGAGAAGCTCTTTCTGGGTCTCAGATTTCATCTTCGGGTGTAGAGACTCAGGCTAGAAGACAGTCTTCTGAAGTTCCTCAAGGCTTTCATTCAACAGATGTTTCCTGCTCTCTGTGCTGAAGATGGACCTACAGGACAGGCAGACAATCTTTGCCTTCATGAAACTTCAAAGATAGAAGTTGATTAAATTCTGTTGTGATGAGACCCCTGGTGGCTCAGATGGTAAAGAATCTGCCTGCCAATGCAGAAGATGAGGGTTCAATCCCTGGGTCAGGAAGATCCCCTGGAGGGGGAAATGGCAACCCACTCCAGTATTCTTGCCTGGGAAAACTCATGGACAGAGGAGCCTGGAGAGCTACTCCATAGGGTCACAAAGAGTTGGACATGACTGAGCGACTGAACGTGATGAGACTGTAGAGGAGAATTTCTAGTAGAATGGCCTGGCCCTAGGACTCAGAGCAGCTCAGGTGTGGTAGAACGTCCTGTGACTCTTTTGGAACAAGAGGACTCTCCAGTCTATTCAAGAGAGACCCACAAGTTGTCTTGGAAAAAAAACAGGAGACAAAAGCTTTGTCTAGTTGAGAGGAGAGGCTATTTCAGAAATGGACTCCCTCTGTAACTCCATGGATGCAGCCCTCAGAGTCCCTGCAGTCAGATGGAGCCCACCTCTGAAGATGGGAGCCTGGCAGGAGGCTCTGGTGGCATCCTTCTCTTGCAGGCAGAGCCCGTCCTGTGTGCTTG
>NW_011493551.1:1286318-1304772 GCF_000754665.1 Bison bison bison | reverse complement strand
CCTGCCTCCCTCCCTCAGTCTGCTCTTTATCGTGCCTTTCTGCTGGAGGAGGAGCCATAAACCCACAGTAGATACTGTGTTGACATGAAGTTGTGACCTCTGGGTCACAGCACCTGCCTCCAAGCTGACTCCTGAACATTCTTGAATTCTCGTATGGGGCACTGGTTGAGATCGTTGAAGGAACTAGGTGCAGAAGAGCATGCACGTTGTCACTGGAGTCTGGGGTGATGGCTCCCCACTGTTGCCTCAGGCTTATTTTGAATATCCAAAGCCCATGTCTTCCCCCTTTGGCATTGGGATTTTCACTCTTGGCTCCCAGATGCATGTGGACAGATTCTACTGTACTAGTTCAGATGACAGCATAATGAGAATCGTCCTGGACTGGAGCCTTGGCTCTGTGAAATGCCTTGTTTAGGGACCTTGAACAAATCACTCAGCCTCTCTCCACATCATGCTCATGTCTATGGAATGGGATCAGAGTAGGACTGGAGATGACAAGCTGATTCTGGACCTGTCTTCTGGGGTACCACTTACTCTGGTCTGAGGCCTGATGTTGGGGAGCTTCCAGAGCCTAGTGCAGTGCTGGTGAATCATTCTAGGAGAGGCGTCTAGGTGACAGGCAGCAGCCTTCTCGGACTGTGTCTTTGAGGGACAGGTTTCAGTCACTCAGTCGTGTCTGACTCTTTGCGACCCCATGGACTGCAGCATGCCAGGCTTCCCTGTCCATCATCAACTCCCGGAGCTTACTCAAACTCAAGACCATCAGATCGGTGATGCCATCCAACTATCTCATCCTCTGTTGTCCCCTTCTCCTCCTGCCTTAAATCCTTCCCAGCATCAGGTCTTTTCTAAGGAGTCAGTTCTTCACATCAGGTGGCCAAAGTATTGGAGTTTCAGCTTCAGCATCAGTCCTTCCAATGAATATTCAGGACTGATTTCCCTTAGGAAGGACTGGTTTGATCTCCTTGAGGGACAAAGGAGCTGCCTTTAGGATTCCAAGACAGCATCCGTTAGACAGAAGGGCAGTGTGTGAGATCAGACTTGGTGTCAGGGACCCTCCAGGACCACAGGAGAGGAGGCTAGGCTGGTGTGGGAGGGGGCTTTCTGGGTCCTGAGATGGACAGTCCGGTGACAGACCCTGTGGTCTTCCCAGTGTGTGCTCCCAGGGGCAGGCTGGGCCAGCCGCTTCTGTGGGGCTGTGGGTAAGGGCTGCCTTGGGCTGGGTGCTAGTGGTAAGTCAATGACCCCCTTGTGGGCGTGGGAGAGGTCATACCTGTTACAGCCTCTCCTGATCTCACTGTCCATCACCATTAATGGGAGCCATTGCTGAGGATCTTCATGTCTGGAAGGTGCAGCTCAGCTGAGCATCTTATATTTACCCAGTGGTGCCTGGTGCCAACTTTACTCACAGTATCTGACTTGATGCTCACAACAACCTTGTGGGGAAGCTATTATAATTATTTATTCTCATGTGAAAGATGAGGTAACTGAGATTCAGAGAGGCTATTTGTTCACGGTTACACAGGCACAACTTGGACATTTTGTCTCATTCAGTACTTCACTCTGAGCCAGAGCACGTATATGATGGCTTTTCTTAGTATAAAGTGAGATTTGCTGTATGAAATATGTGTACAGCTGGAGCCTGTCCTCAAGGCACTTGGAATCTGGTAGAACGGGAAACTGAGGAAGGAAACGTGGGAACTGAAAAAAGCCCGGGTTTGGTTGTTTTGGCTCTGCCACTCGCTGGCTGTGTGACCCCAAACAAGTCATTCTCTTCTCGGAATTTCAGTTTCTTCATCTATAAAATGGGAATGAGAAAGGTCAAGAATGACTGCATATGGACAATCCAATATTAATTTAAAGCATTATAGAATACACTACTCCTCCCCACACCCCCAGCTTCACTTCCTGTACCCCCACCCTTGCATTTGTGGGCTCAGTAAATATTTGTTAGGTAGATGCACAGACACAATTTAGCTCCTGTGGTCTGGTTGATGTGGTCTGGTTGGGACTGTTTTTCGTAAAGGAACACAGAGAAAGGCTGGCATGTTTCAGGAGTGGGAGGAATACTTTCATTCAGAGATATGGCTGTTGGGAGCTCAGTGAGCTTCACAGGAAAGGGGCTTCTGGATGAAGACAGAGCAGAGTAGGAGAAAGACAGGGAACCCAGTGAAAATTACAGTGACACGACTCCTCACTGAATGCTCCCTGAGGGCCAGGACCTGTCGTACCGAGTGTTTAACACACTTACTTCATTTAGTTCTTGCCAACTCTGCAAGGTAGGCAATTCTATCTCAAGATGAGGAAACCGAGGCTCAGCAAGGTCAAATGATATGTTTAAGGTCACACAGCTATCAAATGGCCATAACAGGATTTGAACCCAGGACTCCTCTGGCTTAAAATTAATGTTTTTAATCAACCTACCTCCCCAGGTGAACAATACAACACATGCAGGCTGGAAGTGATTTCAGGAAGAATTCCTTATGTGGGAAGCAGCCTGGGACTCCTTCCCTTTGAAGCAGGACTCCTGAGTGCTGGGCCTTGAAGGGCTGGAAAACAGATGGAGACCAAGGCGGGCTGAGGAAGCCCAGGAGGAGTTTCTCGGCAGCCCTCTGACTTAGGAAGCTCCCTTGCCCTGACCTCTGTTACTCTCTGGTTTGCAAACTGGTGTGTGCAGGGGTACCAGAGACTTAGAAAGGGCTGCACTGTGCAGACAATTTAAGGGAATGAATATCCAGATTCTAAAGCTTCCACACAAGATTCTGTATTAAAACTGCTGGAGGATGCCCTGGTCATGGTGGTCCCTCCCCAGCTTTACTGAAGAAAGCATCACTCGTCACTCATCCTGGAGTACAAAAGCCTCTGAGCACTAAAGGGAAAATGAGAAATGACTGCTCACAGAGCAGCCTTCTCTGATGATGAGTCAAGGTATCTTGGAAAAGGAAATGGCAGCCCACTCCAGTATTCTTGCCTGGAGAGTCCCATGGACAGAGGAGCCTGGCAGGCTACCATCCATGGGTCGCAAAGAGGTGAACACAACTAAAAACAAGGCACTTTAGACCTGGCATTCTCCTGTCTTTTCCTATCTGTATGAGTCTCTGTCTAGGGGGATGCATGGTGCTTAGTGGGGTGTTTTGAATTCAAAACAACTGAAATAAGAGTTAACGACAGTGATTCTTTTAAGTATAACTGAAATGGTTTCTGAACTTTCATTATTTCAAGATATGTCGATAAAACCCAAGATGAATATTTCCTTGTTTTCTTTCTGATGTAGCATGTGCTATTCAATAAGATGGTTAAATCTATTTTACCAAATCACGTTCTGAAACATTTATTATAATTATAGTCAATCTTCATCGTATAAAATGTTCACTATTTTTTTTTTTACTTCTTGTGAACAAAATTAAAAATGTATTTAAACTCATGGGGGGAAATCTTAAATGTTAGGCTCACAATATACATAAGGATATGTGGCTTTTAAAAATTATTTTAGGGACTTCCCTCTGGTCCACTGGCTAAGACTACATGCTCCCAAGGCAAGGGGCCTGGGATTCATGGGGTCGCAAAGAGTCGGACACGACTGAGCAACTGATCTGATCTGATCTGATCAGGGAATTAGATCCCACATGCCCCAACTAAGACCTAACACAGTCAAAAAATAATAAATAAATAAAATATTTGAAAAATTATGTGGGCACAAAAGCTTGAACATCATTGTGCTACTTCCTTGGCTTGTTGAAGTCTTCCCAGGTCCTGTTATATCCTCCCTTTGCCTTCTGCCCTCTTGCTTCTCTGTCTGCTCTCAGAATGTGAGGGGTGCTCCTGACCACACTGTGAAGGCATCATTGACAAGGATGTTTTTCCTTGGAGGAAAAGATGGCCCTGTATTGTGGACCTGTGCTAAATCTTCAGAAAGGTGGGAGGGGCACAGGACCCTCAGCTGGAAACCATCTTTGGCTGAGCCAACTTTGTTACACTATTTAACAAGGTGAAAAGAAGTGCAAATTTCAAAGGGTTAAGCCAATCGGTAGCTGTGCAAACCATCACCACAGTCCAATTTTAGAACATTTCTACTACCTGGAAAAATTCCTTCATGGCAACTTATAGTCTGATCTCATCCACACCTCCAGCCATAAGCAATCACTATTCTTTCTGGCTCTATAAACTTGTCTTTCTAGATGCTTCATATAAATGGAATCGTATAAGATGTAGTCTTCTGCATCTGGTTTCTTTCACTTAGCATGATGTTTTTTAGAATCACGTATTGTAGCCTGTGTCAAGACTTCTTTTTTTTTTTAAGTTTGTTCTTTTTAATTGCTAGATAGTTTTCCATCATATATATAGACCACATTTTGTTTATCCATTCAACAGTTGATAGACATTTAGGTCGTGTTCAAGTTTGGGGCAATTATTAATAAGGCTCCTAGAGCCTGGCGGGCTGCAGTCTATGAGGTTGCAAAGAGTTGGGCACAACTGAGCGACTAAGCACAGCACAGCACATTAATAAGGCTGCTGTTAACATTTGAGTACATGTCTTTATGTGGACCTATATTTTCATTTCCTTTGTGGAGATCTCTAGGAGTGAAATTGCTGGGTCTTGTGATAAATTTAACTTTGTAGAAAAATGCCAAACACCTTCCATAGGGAGTATACCATTTTATACCTCTGCTGGCATTGACTGAGGGTTCCCAGTTCTCTACACCATGAGCCTGAGTTTTAATCAGTCATTGTTACTCAAAGGCCTTCTCAGTTTTTCTTTTACTGTTTAGTGATAAGAATAGGTTGGCTCTTCCAACTCCCCAAGTTCCTGATTTTCCAGATTCTCTCCATTCCTTTTCATTCCCACTATGAATTGCTTGATTCTTTTTTTTTTAACTCAACTTATTTAAACAACAACAAAATAAAAACAATAAAAATAATTTACCTATTTCTCCCACACCTGCCCCACTCCCTGCCTCTGGCAACCATGTTTGTGTATATATATACATATAAGCTTTCATGTGGAATATATATATTCTGCATGTAAAAGAGATCATGTGATGTTTGTCTTTCTCTGTCTGACTTATTTCACTTAGCCTAATGCCCTCCACATCCATCCATGTTGTTGCAGCTGGCAAGACTTTGTTCTTTTTTCATGGCTGACACTTAACGTTGTTTCCATATCTTGGCTATTGTAAATAACGCTGCAATGAATGTGGAGATACAGATATTGTTTCAAGTCAGTGTTTTCATTTTCTTTAGGTAAGTACTCAGAAGTGGAACCGCTAGGTCACATAGTAGTTCTGTTTTTCATTTTTGGGGGAAACTGCCATATTGTTTTCCATGGTTTTTGTCGTTTAGTCACTAAGTCATGTCTGATTCTTTTGCAACCCCATAGACTGTAGCCTGCCAGGCTCCGTTTTCAGTGGGATTTCCCAGGCAAGCATACTGGAGTGGGTTGGCATTTCTTTCTCCAGAGAATCTTCCTGACCCAGGGATTGAACCTGTGTCCTCAGCATTGGAAGGCGGGTTCTTTACCACTGAGCCACCAGGAAAGCTTGTTTTCCATAAGAGCTGTACCAATTTACATGCCCACCAACAGTGCAAGAGGGTTCCCTTTTCTCCACATCTTTGCCCACACTTCCTTTTCTAGTGTTTTTGATAACAGCCATTCTAACAGACGTGAGACAATATTTCACTCTGGTTTTGCATTTTCCTGACCTAGGCCTTTAATCTTCAGTTCAGTTGGCCCCAGCCCTGTGGCTTTGATGCACAGATTTATTATCTGTTGTTCTCTCTCTACCAGTCCTGTCTCTTAGGCTCAGGGAGAAATTTGATTGGATGGACTATCTTTTCTAGAGTTTGCTACTTAGCTTCCAATACCCTCTGGGCCACTAGTAAATTCATTCTTTGATCTCCAGCTTAAATTGATACACTTCTATTTTTCCTTCCCAGCTGTCTTTTGGGGAGACATTGCCTTAGATGAAGAGGACCTGAAGTTATTTCACATAGACAAAGCCCATGACTGGGTCAAGCAGTCAATGGAGGACATGGGACACAGCACAGGTAAGTACGATGTCCCCTCCGCCCCTGCCCTGGAAGGAAGGGCCAGGGGCTTGGACCCAGGTAGGTGTCCCCTCCGCCCCTGCCCTGGAGGAAAGGGCGGGGACTCAGACGTGGGTAGATGTGGACCACAAATCATTGGTATTTGGCCTGTTGGTCCAGGGCCCACCTGTCAATGGAAAACCAGAGGGACCACTTCTTCTCCATTGCAGGCTGGGAAGCTGAAATTTACCTGTCCTTCTAAGAAGACCTCCATTTGCCTCTTTATCCAAAGGTTCAACCCTAAGCTCAGAGACTTGAACTCAACACAGGTTCTCAGGACTCTGGCCTCAGGGTCTGGCACTTCCCAAATGGAGAGAATTCCTAGAGAGGCTCCACTGAGGGCATGTGGTGGTGATGCTGATGCTGATTAGTAGTGGGAAGATGCTTGTGGCGGGAGATGGCAAGGAAACAGGGGGATTGTGCACTTGCTTGGCCTACAAACCAGGTGGAAATCCCCCCTGGGCCAGGAAACACTGACAAGGCGTATAAAGCTTGGACAACACCTCTCCCACCCTCCTTGCATGCCTTCACCTTGGGGTAAGCAGTGACGAGACTGGTTTCCTGAGTTCTCCTCACCCCCTGCCCCCTGTACTCAGACGCCTCCCCTCTGTGGAATCTCCAGTCTCAGAAAGAAGCCCAGGGTTCTGCATTGTGGAGATGATAGGCTGTGTGGCTGACAGTGACCAAGGCTCCTGTGTGCCAGATGCTACACTTTCTGTCCTACCTGTGACCCCTCTACCCACTCTCCTTTCCTTTCTTTTGAGGCTTTAAAAAATTGTGGTAAGAACACTTAACGTGAGATCTATTGTCTTAACGAAATGTTAAATGTACAACACAATACTGGAAACTACAAGCTCGATGTGATACAGCAGATCTCCAGAGCATTCGTCTTGCATAACTGATGACACTCTGCTGCTGCTGCTGCTGCTGCTAAGTCGCTTCAGTCGTGTCCGACTCTGTGCGACCCCATAGATGGCAGCCCACCAGGCTCTTCTGTCCCTGGGATTCTCCAGGCAAGAACACTGGAGTGGGTTGCCACTTCCTTCTCCAATGCATGAAAGTGAAAAGTGAAAGTGAAGTTGCTCAGTCATGTCCGACTCTTAGCGACCCCATGGACTGCAGCCTACCAGGCTCCTCCGTCCATGGGATTTTCCAGGCAAGAGTACTGGAGTGGGGTGCCATTTCCTCTCCAATGACACTCTACTGTATTATAATACTGGATACTTCCCTTTTTAGACCTCTCATGGGTCTAGTGCAGTGCTGGTAAGAGAAAGAGGAATAGCGTGTGGCCTCCGCCTTCAAGGAGAGCTTTCATGCCAGGCAGACAGAGCTTAGACCTGGTCGAGCTCACTAACATCTCAGAGTTCAGTCTTCCTGTCTCTAAAATGAGGATGAAACCAGCACACCGGTCAGTAGGGGTTGGGAGGATTTACTCCAAAAGGAATGGGCTAACCTGGTGCCTGGCACGTGGCATGTTCTCAGGCAATGACAGATGGAATCACTAAGGCACCCAGTCCAGCGGAATGAAACTGAAGCGTAGATAGATAAACTGTCATTCCTCCGGGCAAGGGTTACAATGAATCAAGAGCAGTGGGGCCAAGAAAGTCATCATGGGAATGGTCTTGTGTCTTGAAGGATGAATAGGAGTTCCTTAGGTGAAGAATCAAGAGGAGACATTTCAGCCAGAGGAGAGACTGTGTGCAGAGACAGGGAGTATGAAAGGGGCTGCCTTAAGGAACAGAGGAAGCTGTGCATCACTGGAGGGTGGCTCTTTGGGGAGCTATTGAAGATAGAGGCACCTGGAGAAGTTGGGGTAGATGATCGAGGTGCCTGTTGACAGGGTGGGTGGGAATGTGCCCAGAGTGGAGGCAACTCCCATGGTACCCAGTGTCTGTGGCCTGAGAGAGCTGGGGCTTTCCTCTGTGGGCGGCAGGGGTCCTGCCTAATGTTTCTGAATGGAAATGTAATTTGCTTATCTATGGCTGGAGGAGCTTGGTGGAGTCCCCTCTACCACTGCTCTTGACATCCCATCTGCAGCCCTGAGGTTGCTGGGTTCCTGACTGGATGCTTGGGTAGCCTTACCATGCCGCTCGCTGGTGGTGACGGTGGAAGAGGGGTTGTCAGGGCCACCCCTTCCCCTCTGCTTAGTGGCATTCAAGAACATCCCCAAAGCCGCCCCCCCCCGCCCACAGCTCAAAGATTCCACTAGAACTAATTTACCAATTCTCCATTTCAGCATCTCCTGGCACAAAAGGCCCTGGGATCTGTATTCATTTGGGAGGGAAGGCGAATACACTGTATTCATATTTCTGGGTATGGTCCCAGTTGACTCACTCACTCACTCACTCAATTATTAATTGAAACCTCTACTGAGTGTTCATTTTGTGCCAGGTCTAGTGCCAAATCCTGAGAAGGTATAGACTGAGGTGTCTCTTAAGGGTTCACCAGCTCGCGGAGGAAATAGATGCAAAACGAATGAAGAGTTAGAGGCAGAGGTCCCAGGAAGCACAGGGGGAGTAGGGACACCGAGAAGGGTGCCATTGCTGGTGTGGGGGAGTCAGAAAGGCTTCCCAGAGGAGGAGGTCCTGGGGAGGTGGACGGGATTCCCAGATTGGAGAAGGAGTCGAAGAGGAGAGAAGGACATTCCATACTGAGGGAGGGGTCATTCTTGGGGTGGGAAATGGGATGGCAACCTCCGCTGAATTGGTGATAAGCTCCCTTCTTGTCCAAGGTCTGCTCCTTCTTTATGTTGGCGGGGGGCAGGGTGCGGTAGGACTGTGCTCAGCAGGGTGGGGGC
Organism: Bison bison bison; assembly: GCF_000754665.1. Taxonomy (NCBI): domain Eukaryota; kingdom Metazoa; phylum Chordata; class Mammalia; order Artiodactyla; family Bovidae; genus Bison; species Bison bison. Next base: position 1,295,891 of record NW_011493551.1, on the reverse strand, counting down.
AACTGCCATGGCTCATGGGGAACATGAGCAGCTTGCAAGAACTAGGCCAAGCTCCACACAGGATGTAGGGCGGAGAGGAAGGCAAGAGGGCAAAGGTTGTCAGGAGGTCAGGGGTCCTCATCGCCTGTGGCCGGGAGAAGGGAGGAACAAGCTTCTTTTGGTGTCTGGCTTTATGATTATCACTTCTTTGGATTTGAGGAGACCTCTCCTGTACAGTTTGAAAAGTCCATTTGAATGTTAAATGGGATTTCAGAACCCAAATTATTTCTCACACCGTTATTTACATGGTGTGTAAATTGCATCATAATTGAGCTCCAACCAAAGGAAGCATCTCTTCATAATTCTCTCATTCCAGCTCATCATATATGCCCCCCCATCCCCGCCCCCTGCCAGATTCTTACTGGTGTCCTAGAGAAGTTGATCAGATTGTAAGTTTTGTGTGATTAATTTTTTTTTAATTTTCTTTTTTGCTATATTGGGCTTCCCTGGTAGCTCAGCTTGTAAAGAATCCACCTGCAATGCAGGAGACCCTGGTTCAATTCCTCGGTCAGGAAGATCTGCTGGAGAAGGGATAGGTTACCCACTCCAGTATTCCTGGGCTTCCTTTGTGGCTCAGCTGGTAAAGAATCCGCCTGCAATATTGGAGACCTGGGTTTCATCCCTAGGTTGGGAAGATCCCCTGGAGAAGGGAATGGCTACCCACTCCAGTATTCTGGCCTGGAGAATTCCATGGACTGTATAGTCCATGGGGTTGCAAAGAGTTGGACACAACTGAGCAACTTTCACTCACTTCACTTTTGTTATATTATTTTAGTACTTAAAACTAGGGAACCTTGCTACGGCCCGGGTTCAATCCCTGGTCAGGGAACTGAGGTCCCGTGAGCCATGCAACGCGAACAAAAAATTAGTGAACTTCACATAGCTCAGACATGCAGTATGATGTAGTTTTCTGTGTCCAGACCAAGGGGTGGAATATTTCCAGAGCCCCAAGACTCCCTCTCATGCCCCCTTCCAGCCAGCACCCACCCCACGGCAGCCGTTCATCTGACCTCTCTCCACACGGATGCATTTCACCGACGTGAATGGACCTGTGCAGTTTGTGCTGTTTGTGTCTCCTCCCCCTCAGTTTTGTGACTGTGGAATTTCCCCCATGTTGTGTGTGAAGCTCTGGTTTGTCCTCTTTGGTTCTTGTGCTGTGTTCTCCTGCATGAAAATACCCCAGTTTATTCATTATTCCATTGAGAGCCATTTAGACATTTGACGGTTTAGGGATATGATAACTGAAACTACTACTCACAGTCTTGTATCTGCCTTTCGGTGGACATAAGCACTCATTTCTGTTTATGTACCCAGGAGTGGAATTGCTGGGTCACAGGGTATTTGTAAGTTATTAGTAGATGCAGTCAGATTTCCCAAGTGGTTGCACCAATTTACAGCTGTGTGGGTACGTGTTGATTTGGAAAGCAGCGGAGGTGACCATGCAGGACCCAGGGAGACCTCTGGGTCTTGGTCTTTCCAGCTTGGGGACCCCACTCATCCCTCCAGAACTGCACAGCATCATCATCATGAATGCTCAGGGTGGCTCCTCTCAGCAATCCTCCTGCTGTCCTTGGGGGACCTGCCATGGCACAGCATGGGGACCCAGGCTTGCAAATGTAAGTAAAAGACCTCAAAGAGAGGCTGGGCTGTGACCAGCCACCATGCCAGCTGAATGACCAGCTGCCCGAGAGTTGCCTGTCTGGGAGGTTGCCTGAAGGATGTGCAGGGAAGGGAAGCCTAGCAGCCCTGCTGCTGACTCCTTCATGGTGCTCTAAGGCTACCATGGTGAGCATCATGCTCTAAAAACCTGAGAATCTGTCTTCTCGTTCCTTCTCCACTGTGAGCTGAGAGAGAACAGAGTCCACACAGATTCGACTTTGGATCCCCCAGAGGTGGCCCAGCACTTTTGTATCTAGAAGGTTGGAGAGAGAAGGAAGAAGTAGATGGAGACTGGCAGGCCCTGAATCATCTCCCAGGAGCCTTAGGGGTGAAAAGCTCCCACAGGGCATTGCTCTCAGGAGTGTAGTCAAAGCACTGGTCACCATCACTAGCTTTGACCTCAGACTGTCTGGGCTTGAATCCTTGAGCAGGGCCTCAGTATCTTCATCTGTTAAATGGGTAGAGTAATACTCCTCACCTTGGAGTGATGTTGTGAGGACCAAAGGAAAGAATACATGCAGAGTGCTGAGCACAGTGCCTGGCACATGAGAAATGCTCAATAAATATCAGCCCTTCCTGTTCTTCCTCATTGTTAGTAGTGGTATTTGTAGAAAGAACACTGACCTAGGTGGGTTCAAGGTTAAAGTAGAGGATGATGGACATTTGTTACGTGCAGGAGGGAACTTTGGGGGCTCGGGCATGAGGCTTTTGAAACATAAACCTTCCTGATATTTCCTCCTTCCCAAGCTAGAGATATATAGTTTTTTCTGGTGTGTTTTTATGCAAGGTTATTTTTATCTTGATTACTTTTCTCTGAGGGCCTATAGGACTTTGCATCTATGTAAAACAGTTATTTTATTTTCATAATGGGAATATTTTAAATTGTTTTTGCTGATTAAACTAATACCACTGGTTGTTAAAAAAAAAAAAGTCCAATAGCTCGAAACTGTAAAAAGTATAAAGTGAAAATCCCCTTTTCTCCCAGCGTTAGGGGTCCGCATCAGGATCTGTTTGCTGGACCCCTTCCAGCCTTACTGCTCTCAGGTCATGTGAAGATATTTTTTAAACATAAAAGGAATTTCTCTTAACACCCTCTTGCATAACCTGCGTCTTTAACACCATACCCTGGGCATCTTTTCATGTGGTATTTTGAGGTTGATCACATTTCATGTACAACTTTGCCACCATTTATCAAATTAATCTATACAGATGGACATGATGGCTGTTTTTCTTCTTTTCTGTAATGTTTTTTTGTTGTTGTTTTCTATTAGAGACATTGCTACTGTGAACAACGCTGTGCATAGATCTTTAAACGTTTGCTTTGGTTAAAAAAAAAAATTTTAAAGGAACCACACCTTTATCCGCTCTTTGTACTTCCAAATGTGTGAAAGGATGTATTCTTAGATATTGGTTATCTCATTTCCAAGTTTGGGTAATTACCCCTGAGTTTTTGGGAGGGTGGAGTGGGAACAGGGCTAAATCCCTGGAGGGGGATGGGATGCATTGTGGCCCCAGATCCCTCCTTTCCCTGCTCTCTCCTGTGAACTTGGAGCTGCTTTCCTGGTTGCTGAATGAAACAGTGTCCTTGTTCTAGAAATGATCTGGTCTGCCTCGTTCTCTAGATGTGCCCTGTGTCCCAAATTCAGCCAGTTGCAGTGTCAGGACTAGAACCCAAGGCTTCCAGTCTCCTAGGCTGTGTCCTCCGTGGTACCAACCTGTCTGCCATGTTGCCAGAAGGAAGGAATGGAAACCAACAGGGTGCATGTAGCCATGCCTTTGCTAGCCCTGGGAAAGGAGCTGGAGTCTTTCTGGACCAGGAAGTGAGCCAAGACCTTGTACCTAGGTGGGTTTGAGAGCCCACTCAGTGTGCTGGGCTGGCCACAAAAATAGCTGCTGAGGGCTCTGGGTCCCCAGAAGGGAGCTCCCTTGCTGGTCATTTAGGATCCTAGGCTATTGGTAATTATTTCTGATTAGATCAGTCTCCCTGCCTCCAGTTTCTGCTTCCCCATCCTGCTTCCAAGTGATCTTCCTGGACCTGACCTTGCAACCAATGTGCTAGATTGAATAGTGTTCCCCTAGATTTATGTCTATCCAAACCCCAGAATACAACCTTGTTTGAAAAGAGTCTTTGCAGATCTAATTAGTTAAGCATCTTGAGATCATCCTTGATTTGGGGGGCCCTGAGTCCAGTGACTAGAATCTTTATAAGAAGAGAGGACACAGAAGAACACAGAGAGGAAGACCACATGAAGAGTGATATAGCTACAAGCCAATGGACACCAAGGATTGTGGAGAGGTAAAGAATCCGCCTGTGATGCAGGAGACCCCGGTTCGATTCCTGGATTCGGAAAATCCACTGGAGAAGGGATTGGCTACCCACTTCAGAATTCTTGGGCTTCCCTGGTGGCTCAGCTGGTAAAGAATCCACCTGCAATGTGGGAGACCTGGGTTTGATCCCTGGGTTGGGAAGATCCCTTGGAGAAGGGAAAGGCTACCCACTCCAGTATTCTGGCCTGGAGAATTCCATGGACTGTGTAGTCCATGGGGTTGCAAAGAGTCAGACATGACTGAGCAACTTTCGGTTAATCACTTAATCACCACAAGCTAGGACGAGGCAAGGAAGGATTCTCCCCTAGAGCCTAGAGCAGAGGGAGCATAGCCCTGCTGACCTCCTGATTTCAGACTGCTATCCTTTAGAACTGGGAAAGAATAGATACCTGTTTGTAAGCCGCCCACTCTGTGGTAACTTGTCATGGCAGCCTGAGAAAACTGATGCACTGCTTTTTAAAACCCTTCCATGACTCCCCATCCCTTATCAGAAACATTCCTTATCTGGTGCCACAGGTCCTCGATGCTTTATCCACAGCCCACACACTCATTCCCTTCCCTCTCTTCATCCTCCAGCGAAACACTATGGCATCGTGTCTGTACAGACCCCCAGTGTCCTTCCTTCTGATCTTCTGTCCCAGCTACGCCCTCTGCTCCAAGTCCCCACACTACAGAAAAAGAAGTGAAGGTCCACAGACAACCAATGGCTTGCCCAGGGCCCTGTGACTGGGGAGATTCATGACACCCTTTCAGCTCAGATGCTGGCTTTAGTGGCCACCTGGGTTGACAGTGTTGTTAATATCAACCTGATTTTGTGCTTGAGACGGAGAGAGTACTGTTCTTCCCCTCTGCCCATTTTCAGACAGTCCCATTCCCCCCACCATGAGAAGTGGCAGCAGCCTTTCGGATGTGTGTGGGGGTAAGGAGGCGAGAGTGCATTCTTCAGGGAGAGAACGTCCTTCTGTGAGCGTTTTATGTGCAGTGAGAAGAATGGGAGTTGTGGGCAGGCATGGGCCAAGCTGTTCTATGAATGGGGCCCTTGAATTAACATTGCAGAGTTTCCTAAAGCTGCTAATCGGATTAGCTGTGTAGTGAAGGAAGTACTTAGCGGGACACACACACAGTCACACACGCAGGCACACACACATTCTCCCATCCTTTTGCATCCTCTCTGATGTGGGCGTGCAGAGCCTGACAACCCATTTCTGAATTCTGGGATATCTCTCCCCCTAACCACACAAGATGTGGAGAAAAGGCCTGTGCTCTTGACTTTTTGGGACTTTCTGGTTGTTTGTTTCTGTCCTAAAGCGTCCAGGAAGTGAAGTTGAACATTCTCATCTTTGCAAATGTTTAGAAACTTGGAGAGGAAATCTCATCTTGCAGTTCTCTCCATCTGGGTAATGGATCTGATTTCTTGCTCTTTGTAATGAAGACTCTGGAAGGGGAAATGGCTTTAATTACTTACTGGCTCTGATGGAAGCTGACGTTTCCCGCCTTGCCTATTTTTGAGCCACTGGGCCATGTCCATTTCTTTTTAAAGAACCAACCTAACTCTTAACTCCTGCCATCTGTGTAGAATGTCCACATAAGCCCAACAGTTTGGGCGTTTGAGTTCAAAACAATAAATCAGCTGGAGAGAGTCAAAGACTTAAGTTAGGGTAACTTGCCTCCTCTCCTTAGGCCTTATCTCTCACAGATGGACCCCACAGAGCCTTCGACTCCTTGAGTTCCTTCTCCTACTTTGTCTGTGACTCATAGGAGTATGTGCTACCATCACCTGGTCTCAGAGTCTCCTCTGAATAGAGGGTCTCATGAAACCACATCCTGACTTCCTTCAAGCCAGTTTGAACTCTGTATTTGAGCTCTGGTGCTTCAAGCTGGAGAAAAGAGAGGAAGCAGAGGCCATTGAGCATTGAGGGGCTAAATTTAGGCACAAAAGGCTAAAGCGTACCCATGAGAGACCCACACATACCACACGGGTTCCTGGGCCCTGCCTTCCAAGGGACCCAACATGTCTCTGTTCCTGGACACATTTTTAGCTGTGAGGCCCTTGAGAGAACTTGTGAGTGGGGGTTGCTTTGAGCAGTCCCATCAACAGGCTGTGGTTTTTTTGACTGTCCTCCCATGGAGACATTTCCCATGCTGGGTAGACGTAGCTTTAGCTTTTCATTAATCTTTATTGGCGGTGGGCATGCTTGCTACTAACTGACCAGCATCCAGGAAAGAAACAGGGGCAGTGATGGCTCCCTGTGACATCCTGTAGAAGGGACGGTGTCCTGAGCTTATGGATGAATGGCAGGTTAGGCTTGCTGAGATGGAGACGGTTGTGTTCAAAACTGTCCTCTGTCACATCAGAAAACATCATCTGGGTGAGATCACTCTTGCTGGGGCCACTGGTTTAGAGGAACAAGAAGCTGTCAGGAGCAATCTTACTCATCCTTTCCACTATCTCCTCCAGAGCTTGGGAATAAGGTCTTGGGGACTTCTTTTTATCTCTTTATATTGGACTTGATATTTTGTGCTTCACAAATTCCTCTGAGAGTCTGATGAGTATTTTCAGCACTTCTTTGAGAAAAAGATACATACACAGTTTTGCTTGCAGTTTTAAGAAGTTTACTCTGTGAATTCCAAGTTATGAAACTCAGGTCCTGTCTGTTTCCACTCTGTCAGAGATGTTCTCACGGGGACATACTGGATCCTAGAGCTGCAGGATAGAAAGGCATGGATGCTGGGGTCAGGCGGGCCTCCCTGGCTTATACTGATTAACTGTAGGAGTTAGGGGATTCCTTCCTTATTTGGAAATTGGAAATGTGGGGGGAATGGGAAAGTGTGGGAGGTAAAGCACTCAGCCTGGAGTCTGAGGAATAGTAGGTGCTCAAGGAATAATACCCATATGACCATCTGTATGCTGGCTCCTGCCTTCTCATCTCCCAGCCCACCTGTGTCCCAGACTCCACACTCCCTAGATGCCTTGGAGTCGTTTCCTTTGCAGTAGCCTGCCTGCATGCCGCTGGGGTTTCTGGAGCTGGGCCTGCACCAGTGTCATCTGATCAGATCCTTGGATTTAGATCCCACCAGTCATGGGGAATCTCTATCAATCTCCAACATAAAGCCTTCCCTAGTCCACCTGAGTCAAACTCTAGGTCATGAAGTTGGCCAAACAAAATCTGAGAATGGATTAGATGTTGGTTCTTCTTTGATGGCAACAGCCAAAAGAGTAACTACTGTTTGTGGTATGCTAATTGTCTTGTTTAGTCGCTTAGTCACGTCCAACTCTTTGTGACCCCATGGACTGCAACCTGCCAGGCTCCTCTGTCCACAGGATTTTCCAGGCAAGAATACTGGAGTGGGCTGCTATTTCCTTCTCCAAATAATGTCTTAAATGATCTCATTTAATCTTCATACAACAGCTCTATGTGGCAGGTACTGTTGATAACCTACAGATATGTAAGCTAAAGTTCAGAGAAGTGTGTAACCTTTCTTTGATCACACAACTATTGGTAGAGCCAAGATTAGGACTTAACTTTGTCTAATGTCAAAGGTTGCTTTTAGCCTCCACACTGCATCGCTTCTAGAAATAGTTGCTGGCTTCACCACTAACCCTGTTACCTTGAGCTGTGAAGGCTTGGTTTCCCCACCACTACCTTTGAGAGGTGAAGATAGAAGACAAGGGCGAGTTCTAGGCACTTATGGAGCTGCTCTTCATCCTGCCCCCTGCCATCTCAGGTTGCTGTGTTCATGTTCAGTGTGTGCCTTGCTTTGCCCACCAAACTGTCAACAGCTGTGACTTCTCTTTGTTTGCTTTTGGTGCTCTCTCTTTAGTTCCAGCATCAGCCTGGGCACAGGGACAGTAGCAGACAAACCCTTGTGAGTTGAAGATGTAGCCTCAGGATTGCATGGTGGCCTCCTTGCTCCTCTGCTCCCGCAGGCCACCTGGGGTTAGGACTGTTCATTTGAATGTGGGTGCCTGGCATGGGATCCAGCAATGAAGAAAGGTGCATACTCAGGGGTGGTGCTCTCAGGCTGGGCAAGCCCAGATCACCCTGCAAGAGTATCTGAAGAAGGTATCCTTTGGCCACATGGTCAGTAGCTTACCTTTACTGATACCTTCGTACAGAGCCTTGGAGTGGTCCTTGGGTCTTTTCCAAGCCAGAGACAAAGTGCCAGCCTTTCTTCCCACTCCTCCAGAGCTCCTCTCAGCTCTTTTCTTTGCGGATCTGAGCTCACCCTTCGCTGATGGCTCTATTTCACCCCTTCTCTTCCAGAGAGAATTTGCCTCGGCTCCCACAGTCTAGAACTTGATCTTTATAGCTGCACTGTGACTTAGGCATGTCTTACACTCCCCTTGGGTCTGCCCACAGCTCTGCTGAACGCTGTGTTCTTGGTTAAGAGTCCCTTTCCCTCTCTCTCCCTCCACTCCCTCTCTTCTTCCTTTAAGGACCAGATGCTAACTGGGAACCTCTTCTGTGCTCAGCACCAAGGGTACAGCTGTATCCACTTTTTCTTCCGCCATTAAGGAGATGGAATTTTAATGATGGGCGTGATTATGGTCCTGCTTTGGCAGTACTGCAGGAATGGGGCAGGCTGAGGTGGGGGAGGACCTGGAACCAAAAGACCCCATGGGTTTGGGGGCCCTACCGACTTCCCAGAGGAGGTGAGGTCCAGTGGGCAGAACTCACCCCTGGAGAGAAGGTGTGACAGCTGTCATCAGGCAGAAGTCGGTATTGGGCATCCAGCCTGGGACCCAAGACCTGATGGAGAAGGCAGGAATGTTCGTTTGAGGCCAGAGAGCCAGGCAGACAGCATCAGAGAGGCCTGTAATAAAACTCACAGAGGGTTCCAGTGCCATGCTGGAAGCTGGGAAGAAAAGGCAAGGACCCTGGTTCTTCCGCAAAGTGGGTACTAAGGAGGACAAGAAGTCAGAGCCTTGGCCTGAGAGAATAAGGTGGGGACGGGGGTCAGACATTAAGCAGAATTCCTTAGATCAAAATCGGAGCCAAAGGCGATGTGCCGCTGTGACCCTCAAGTGTGGAGCCCAAACTCCCTAAATCCCCCCGCCTGAGGACAGGGCTGGCTCCGCGTGCAGTCAGCAACTGGAGAGGACTGGGGCGAGGAACCGGGCGAGGCCTGGCAGTTATTCCGCCCATAAAGTTTTCAATTTACTGAGATGATTTGAGATGAAAAAGAGGCATCTGATAGAGTGCACATCTGCTCTTTGGGAAGGAAAAAAGAACGCAACATAAGGATTCTATCATCTCTCTCCCTGAGGCCTCGTTCAGAGGCTGACTTATACCTTGGACTGAAGCCAGAGTTCTCTGTGAATTTGAAGTGTTGGGAAAAGTTAATTCACCTTTGGATTGATTTTTATTATGACTGCGTTTGTCAGAATTTGGAGAAACTGGGCCGGAAGGCTACTTGGAGTCACAACAGGGTGCAGACCAGGTGGGGGAGGGGCAGGGACCACCCTTGGGCATCTGTGCAGGGAGCCGCTATCCCAGCCCCGGCACCCCACCTCCCCCCCACCCGCCCCCTGCCAACAAAGGACCT
>NW_011493551.1:1280075-1286118 GCF_000754665.1 Bison bison bison | reverse complement strand
CTAGGCAAGGTCCTTTCAGTTTAGAGATACAGAATCCTACTCAATATAGCTCGATAGAAGAGTTTATTTAGGAATATATTTTCTTGGCCATCTAAGGACAGAAGCAGAAGAGCTGGGCTCTGGTGACTCGACTAGAGAGAAAAGAAGGCTGGCTTCTCTCAGGGGCCACAGAGAATCTCCTTCCTGCTTTTTCTCTTCTCCTTGCACCTGACCATCATGGCCACCGTGCCCGCGTCTGCATCATGATCCCTCTGCTTGAGTGTTCCCCACTGAATGCCTGCAGTACCCATCTATGTAGGGGTACTGGGGAAGCCCTCAGAGTGGAAGAAATCACCAAAGGAAGGAGTAAGAAGTGAACTGATCAGTGCCCCGGGGAGGCAGGAGGAAGAAACAAAGTGATGAGAGAAGCAGGTGGTGGGTGTGTTTCTGTGGCTTCAGAGAGGAGGGAAGGCTGGAGCCGCCTCTGGGTAGTGGAGGGGACAGATGAGTGAACTGATCCCCGGTGAGTGGAGATGTGGAAGGAGCTCCCTTTGGAGTTAACTTGGTCTTGGGGTCAAGCCTATTAACCTCACACCCTCTTTGCCATTTATACTATTTTCATGGGAAAATACAAGTTCCCATCAGTCATCTTAATACCTGGAATTCGGGAACAGGGCCTCATGAGAGCTGGGGATGGCTAGCCTCGGGTGAGGATGCAGCCTTTGCCACTCACTTTCGGCCAACAGAGAGATTGTGCCTCACCTGTCCAAGCATCACTCTTTGCTTCTCTTTAATCTGATTCTATTTTCATGCTCTGTTAACTGTGTATTTTTTTTTTAATTTATTGAGTAGAAATCTGTTTTCTGTTAATTTAAACAGTAGGTGATCCCTAAAGCAACATGAAATTAAATAAATCTACTCTAAGGCTTTTTATTTATGCAGCTCTCCGATTGATTGTTCTAGCATCAGAGGCCTCAATATAAACAATATTCCCCACACTGACCTAAGAGCACACTGTAGTGAATCCTTTTTGACAAAACAAAGGATGTGTTTATCCAATAATTCACCACCCTTAAAATTTTTTAGCGTAGCGTTTTTAGTGTTCTCACACCCTTGCTTTTGTTTTTCTTGGCCTCTTTTGGGCGTGTACATTTTGTTACAGCTGAAACTGACCTTTGTTTCAAATGCATTTACTACTCAAATATTTTCTTGTTGGGCATGATAATGAACTAAATTGTCTTCAGACAAAACCGGTGCCACACCCCTTCAGTTATCCATTGCATGGCAGACCTTGACATGTCAATTCGCCTCATGGGACCTCCTTGTCTGTAGAACGGAGGGTTGGACTTTAAGCTTCCTGAGGGCCAAGAATGATTCTCTCAGTTCTTTTGACAAAATAATCCATGAATGTATGTGGACTCAGTGATGGTGTCAGCAGTACTCATGGTTGATCAGATATCTGTATGTCTTCAGCTCCTCCATCATTGGCTGCCTCTTGGGATTTTAGAACGGTCTGCTCAAATTGGATCTAGCATGAGACCTTCTAGAGACCCTCCAATGGGCTCCCACAGGTGTTGACAGCAATGTGACTGTGGCCCCACTTTGCCAGTGGAATCTCATCCTGCATTCAGGTCGACATATTTCTCTTTGGTATCCTTTACTGACCCTGTTTGCCCACAAACAGTGAGAGAAAAGCACCTCCTGACCCAGACACTGAGCCTCTGAACTTTGTTAGTCCCCATCCTGCTCCCTGCCTCTGCTTCAGAGATTCTCCATGACTCTCCTGCATCCCTGGACCTTGCTGCCGTGGCCTGAGGAATTCCCATCTTGCCTGACACAGGCACCCCCTAGAGGCATTCCCATTTGCTCCACAGCCCAGAGGTCCTAAGCAGTCAGCCCACCAGCCAAATCTGGTCTGCAGATGTGCTTTGTTTGTTTTGTAGAGCTTACATTTTTTAAAAATTTACTGCCAAAATTTAAAAATCAAATTTCTCATAAAAACCCAGAACTCTGGCTTCTCATGAAAAGTTGGAAGTTCTGGCCCCACTGGTCCAGCAGTCCCACATGGCAACAAGAAAAGGGGTTGCGTAACGATGGACTGGACTGTGGAGGAGCAGGTGCTCTGCGGTTTGCTGCAGACCTCACTGCTCCCCAAGCATTTTTCACACCCTGATGTATTACTTGCCTTGGCCCCTAACTCTGGGCATTGGAGTTGGCACTTCAGGCCGGTGGGTAAGGGTCAACATCCTTGGGCCCTAATTCAGGTCCCATGACAACAGCCAGGGCTGCGCCTCTCTAGTCCATCAAGGGAGGAGGTCCTAAGTGTTAACTATTGCCTGGTAATCTGGAAGACCAACCTTCTCCTGGAGTCTCTTTTCTTCCTTTCTTGGAACTTTCGATCAAAGTCCTCATCCTAGTCCTCATCCCATCCCCTCTTTACCCCCACAGCACAGCATGCCCTATCCCAGGCTCTGATTGGCATTAGGGTGCCAACAGGACAGTGTCCCGCAGCAGGTGGTTTATGGCCCAGCATGTGCTGCTTGGCATCAGAATACATTCTTTCTGGCCCAGGGAATCAGAGGAATGGGACCCTTAGGTATTAATCTTTCTGAAACAAAGGGCTCATTCCACATCACTGACATACACCATCACCCAGAAAAAACTAGTCACCCTAATCTCTATTCACCTAGGTTATCTCTTAAAGATGAAGTAATTGCTCTGTACTTTTTCTTGAACTAAGCTGACTTCGGTCCCAAAAGGTCAAAGATAGGCTGTGGAGCTCCATGGTCCTCTTTCTGCTTCTCTCCTCCAGTTCCCTGAAGAGGGCTTGGGCTGGTCTTCCTTTCCATGATTCCTGAGTTCCTTGCTGCTCTTCCTGTGACCCACTTCATGGGGTTTGTCCTTTGAGACATCTATAGATCTGTAAATCTTTATCAGTCATTTGGTCACCTGTGAAAAGGTCACGTGCTAAAATTCTTCTAAGATGTTCAATGAGGACAAATGTGTGTCTCTTCCAAGGAACGTTATACGAGGTAGTGAGAAAGACTTAACCCTTGGATGTCAGTTACCCTTTCTTTATTGTCAGGGGTTTTAGGGACAGAGCAGTGAGGCAAAGAGTAAGAGTTGGACCCTCCCAGCTCTGCTACATACCAGGTGGTGACCACAGATCTAGTACTTTAACCTCCTCGAGTTTCCTTATCTGTAAAATGGGGGTAGCCATAATAATTTACCGCACTCAGGTGCAGCGAGAATACACACAATTGAGATAATACATGCAGGTATCAGTCAGTCTTCTTCAGTCCAGTTCAAATGGACATACTTGTTAAGCCTCTTGTGAAACCACGCAGTGGAAATAGACAAGCTATTGTCTCGGTCCTCAGGAATTACGTGTCTCATATTGAACAACAGACTTGGTCTGCAAATTGTTATACTCAGGAGATAGTATGATCAGGGCTGGGAGCTCCTTGAGAGGAGGGACTGTGTCTGATCTGGTTTTCTATCTCTGACACCTGGTACAGTGCCTGGCACTGAGAGGTGCCCCTTAGAAGCTTGCTGAATGAAAGAATGAATGAACGGGTGAATGAGTAAAGGGCCACTGGGGGTTTGTAGGTAAAACACAGAGACAAGAGATGGCTTCACAGAGCAGGCTGAGCTGAGCTGTGGAGGATTTTGATTAGGGTTGAGGTGGGGAGGGCATTGCAGGTGGAAGGCAGAGCCTGAACACAGTCATGGACTGGGGAGCTTGGGGTGAGAACTGAGCGGCTTAGGGTGGTTGGCAGGTGGGTGAGGAGGTAGGACTCGGGGGAGAAGGGAAGCTGGAAAGGCTTGTTGGGACCAGACTCCGGTGGGACTTGGGCTGAGGACTTAAACTCCCCTCCCTTTTCTGCCTCTGTGCCCAGAAAGCTGTGTGACTGTGAGTGAATTATTTAAAGTTTTCCATGCCTCAGTTCTTTCATTTTTAAGTAAAGTCAGTAATAGTCCTTACCTCACTGGACTATGCTGAGAATTAAATGAGAAAATACACATAAGGCAGCAAGTATAGTCCTTGGAAAACAAGGTCCCCAATAAATAATTTCTCTCAGCAAAGCTCTAACTTGTAATTTGGGACCCACTATTAAGTGAATGAGTAGATGGGGAAAAAAAGGATAGAAGGGGAAAAAATGGAAACAGTGGCAGATTTTATTTTCTTGGGCTCCGTAATCACTGCAGATGGTGACTGCAGCCATGAAATTAGAAGACGCTTGCTCCTTGGGAAAAAAGCTATGACAAACCTAGACAGCATATTGAAAAGCAGAGACATCATTTTACCCACAAAATCTGTACAGTCAAAGCTATGGTTTTTCCAGTAGTCATGTACAGATGTGAGTGCTGGACCATAAAGAAGGCTGAGTGCTGAAGAATTGATGCTTTCAAACTGTGGTGCTGGAGAAGACTCTTGAAAGCCCCTTAGAGAGTAAAGAGATCAAACCAGTCAATCCTAAAGAGAATCAACCATGAATATTCATTAGAAGGACTGATGCTTAAGCTGAGGTTCCAGTATTTTGGCCACCTGATGTCAAGAGCATTGGAAAAGACTCTAGTGCTGGGAAAGATTGAGGGCAGGAGGAGACGGGGACGACAGAGGATGAGATGGTTGGATGGCATCACTGACTAAATGGATATGAGTTTGAGCAAACTCCAGGGAAGTCTGATGTGCTGCAGTCTCTGGGGTCGCAAAGAGTCAAACACAACTTAGCAACTGCACAACAACTCAGTGAATGACACTTACTTATCTTGGCCAATCCACTCTACTCTCCCAGGAATAATAGGATGATAACACGGAAGCTAGTCACCCGAGTCTTTTCTTAATGTATGTGTGCATCCTAAGTTACCTGAGTCGTATCCGACTCTTTGCGACCCAATGGACTGCAGCCCGCCAGGCTCCTCTGTCCATGGGATTCTCCAAGCAAGAATACTGGAATGGGTTGCCATGCCAGGGATCAAACCCAAGTCTCTTCTGCCTCCGGCATTGTCAGGCAGGTTCTTTACCACTAGCACTACCTGGGAAGCCCACTCCAGTATTCCCATGGGCAGAGTGGCCTAATGGACTATAGTCCATGGGGTAACAGGATGTATATCTTCTTAATGTATATCTTTGGTTAATGTTTTAGTTATTTGATGCCTCAAGTTGTTATGGAGCAATGTTTAAAGAAATACCATGCTTGGGTGCAAAGAAGACCTGGTTTTCACTGACTCCCATTGACTATTAATGGATCCTCAGCCTAAACTTCGTTCTCTTAAGTGCGTTTGAAGGAGAACTTGAACTTTTTACTTCATTTGGGGTATTTCTGGTATAAAATGTCTTGTCTCCATGGCTTATTGTTTCACCCCATTTCAGACTTCAGAATAGTTTTAGAACCAATATAATAATAGCTAACTTTCAGTTCAGTTTAGTCGCTCAGTCGTGTCCAACTCTTTGCAACCCCATGAATTGCAGCACGCCAGGCCTCCCTGTCCATCACTAACTCCTGGAGTTCACTCAAACTCACGTCCATCGAGTCGGTGATGCCATCCAACCATCTCATCCTCTGTCGTCCCCTTACTCCAATCCCTCCCAGCATCAGAGTCTTTTCCAATGAGTCAACTCTTCGCATGAGGTGGCCAAAGTATTGGAGTTTCAGCTTTAACATCAGTCCTTCCAATGAACACCCAGGACTGATCTCCTTTAGAATGAACTGGTTGGATCTCCTTGCAGTCCAAGGGACTCTCAAGAGTCTTCTCCAACACCACAATTCAAAAGCATCAATTCTTCGGCACTCAGCTTTCTTCACACTCCAGCTCTCACATCCTTACATGACTACTGGAAAAACCATAGCCTTGACTAGACAGACCTTTGTTGGCAAAGTAATGTCTCTGCTTTTGAATATGCTATCTAGGTTGGTCATAACTTTCCTTCCAAGGAGTAAGCGTCTTTTAATTTCATGGCTGCAGTCACCATCTGCACTGATTTTGGAGCCCAGAAAAATAAAGTCTGACACTGTTTCCACTGTTTCCCCATCTATTTCCCATGAAGTGATGGGACCAG
>NW_011493551.1:1275622-1279975 GCF_000754665.1 Bison bison bison | reverse complement strand
CTTGTGCTTCTTCCAGCCCAGCATTTCTCATGATGTACTCTGCATATAAGTTAAGTAAGCAGGGTGACAATATACAGCCTTGACGTACTCCTTTTCCTATTTGGAAGCAGTCTGTTGTTCTTAGTGAGTGCTGACTCTGAACCAGCCATTGCTCTATGGCTTACAAGCATCATCGCTTTTAATCTGGATGGTGACCCTATGAGGTGAATGCTCTCATTCTTATTTTATGGATGAGGAGACTGAAACATAGAGACATTAAGTGAGTTAAGATCACATGGCTAGTAAGTGACAGAGTAAAGGTTTAGCCTTGGACAGTCTGACTCCAGAGCTAGTCCTCTAGGTCCATCTTGCAAACCACCTGACTTGCTAGAACTTTCAGCATCTAGAGATCAGTCTAGGGGTAGGCTGTTCCATTTGCGGTCCCTGAGAAACCTCACCTGGCATAGTCATTCCTCGTGACTCTAGGCTTGGTTTTGACTGGCTTTGGCCAGCAGGACATTAGGAAGATTGCATTATGCTGTAAGCAGAAGGTGCAAAAACACCTGCACAGTGGGGCTCATCCTTTTGGAATGCTGCCTCCGCGTGAGCCATCCCTCAACCTTTCATCCCAGCTCAGGCCACAGAGCAGAGACCAGTCAGCCCCATTTGTTCCTCACCCTAACTCCTGGCCCTCAAAGGAAGGATAGAATGGTGGTTGTTTTAACCCACTCTGTTTAGAGGAATAGTTTGTTGTGCAATAACACATCATGGAAATGGCCAAGAAGCCAAGGCCAGGCTTGTATGAAAGATATGGGCCAAGTGTACAAGAATACCTAGAGTCCAGGGCTCAGGAGAGCAATGGAGGTTTGAAGCCAGGTGAGCAACAAGTACTCCAAGAGCATCTTTAAGCAGCAGGCCTGACGTAGCTCAACCCACAGTCAGGGACTAGGAAAAATGCACTCACAGGCACTCACAGTGGGCGGAGGGCCCAATACCAGGCAAGATGGACATCTGGCTGGAGGCTCCGGGCAAGAGTAGCTCAAATTTGCACAATAAGAAGGCTCTCGTGAGCTTCTGCCTGGAGTCAGAGCAAATTCCGAGGCCTCTTCAGCCAATGCAAGGACACAGGTGGGAGTCAGTTAACAGAGTGGGGAAGGGCGGACTGGGTCTCCCCGGAGCCCATCCCACACTGTCTGAAGGAAGGTTTCAACAAGCCTTCTCTCATTCTCACCAATGAGCTTTCCTCTCTTCCATCTTGCCAGGGTGTGGGCTCATTATTTTCTCTTTCCATGATCAGAGCAGAAAATCAGAAAAAAAAAAAAATGGCTGGACCACAACTTTTCCATCTGCATAAACACAAGTATGTTTCTTTCTCATCAGAAAAGGGTTTCCCAGCAACTGTGTGTGTGTGTGTGTGTGTGTGTGCAGACATACACTATGAAGTGCAGAACACATGTTCTTAGGCAAAATATGTGATGTAATCTAGTTCTTCATTTGAAAATCCTTTTATTTCCTGATTATAAAAGTAAGATGTTGAACAAGATTTAGAAATTACAGAAAGTACATAAAAAAATTAACATTTGTCCAAAAATCACCCATCAGAGATCATCACCATGGACACTGTGGTGATTTCCTTCCAGTATTTTTTCCACATTGTTTTGTATTTCCTCTGTATCATAATTCCTTTGCTGCCCCCTCTGGAGGGTGTGATTGACACAGTCTGTCTTTAAAATGTTGGGGATGAACATCTGTTGTTTTTCATTGTTAGTTCCTTTGTACTGATATCTAGAAGTCATATTATTGGGTCAAAGTCATTATTATTGCTTGTTTTAAAAGACGTTGATGCATCTTGCTAAATTACCTCAAAACATGTTACTAATTTATATTTCTACTCCAACAGCAGTATCTAAGAATTCCTATTTTATTATACACTGGCCAGTAGTAAATCATTTCATTAACAAAAACTGGCAGTGATCTTTTAACTTATTCTCCCTTCCCCTTCTGTAGCATTTGAAATTTGGCATAGATATAAAATTGCTTGGCACCGAATTGCTTAGGATTACACATTGATTACTGCAGTGGTTGCCTAGCGCATTCCTAAATCAACCTGTTAAAGGGACTTTGCCTTGCTTTTTTTTTCCCTAATAAATAAATAAAAGCTCTGGTGAGTAGGTGTGCCTTGCCTGTAGTTTTCTGACAGAGGTATGTGGATACTTCATCCATTGGCCTTGCCTGCTTGCTCAGACCCTACCTGTACAGGTGTAGAGCAGGGTTAGGAACATGGATTCTGGAGTCACAAGGGCCTGCTTTGCAAGGCAAATTCCGTCACTTACCAGCTGGGTGACCTTGGACAACTTATTCACGAACCTCAGCTGTCTCTTCTGTAGAAGAGGAACGATGTTACTTATTCATAGCATTGCCTTGTGTGTTACATATGACCAAAGGGCATGGCGAGTTGACTCTAAGGCTAAGAGTCTAATGCCCTGCATGAACTGGCCTTGCATCTCTCAGGTGTTAGCCTCACTTTCAGCTCCATTGGACGCTTATTTTCCTCCCTCTGGACTTTTTTTACTTGCTGATTTTTTTTTTCCTTCTAGAATACTCTCCCCAGATAGATGTCTACCTCATCATTTAGGTGTCAGCTCAAATGTCACCAACTCAGATCTTCCCTGTGATCCCATCCCCCATTGTTCTTTGAAAAACTTTTAATTTCTTGAAAGTGCTGAATCCTTCCATGGAATGGTCTTTTTTGCTTTGTTTTGTTATTTGTTTTTTGGCCGTGCCATTCAGCTTGCGGGATCTTATTTCCCTGACCAGGGATCAAACCGAGGCCCATGGCATGAAAATGTCGGTCGAAACCACTGGACCGCCAGGGGAGTACGATGACCCCGTTGTCGACTGTGGATATTCTTCCCTCCACTGGCACCAGGAAGGCACCATGAAGAGAGGCGCTGCCTGTCTCTGTCTTCAGGAACCCAGCATGGTGCTGCCCAAAGCCGGCCCTCAATCAGTGCTTAGGGAGTGGACTGGCAATAAAGTGATTTTTAAGATCTTGTGCTGGAGATTTTATTTTTTTTCCTTAGAGTGAGCAAAGTAGTTTTCTGCTAGATTTACCACTAATGGGTCAGAGCTGGAAATACAGGTATTAAAAAGTCAGTAAAAATGTGAGAGCTAAGGTTGTTCTGGCAGGGTTACTTGTGTTGTATCTTAAAAGTTTTGACTTTAGACTGATCTGGGAGACTCTCAGCCTCTTCATCCAGTGGCTGTGTCCACAGTGATGTCTTAACTGCCCTAAAACCTCAGTTACCCTGCATGTAAAGTGAGAATAACACCTACCTCAGAGGATTGGCTTAAGGATTAAATACAGGTAACATGTGAGTACCTGAAGATAATCAAGCACTTTTTTTTTTTTTTTTTTTGGCCTCGTTGGCATGTGGCAGCTTAGTTCCCCAACCAGGGATTGAACCCACGCCCCCTGCACTGGATAGCAGTCTTAATCACTCCAGCAAAGTCCTAGTCAACATTTTTTAAGTGGTAGTTATTTTTGTGTTTAAGAAAAGCAAGAACCAAGTAACGTTGGGCTCTGAGAATGATACAGAAGGAATAATTACTATGAGGTTCTGTTTATTAATTACCATATTCATGAATATTAATTCATAGTCCCAATGAGTGATCGTATATTCAAATAAACAATACTAATCTATGACTCTGTCCTCTTGGGCTTTGGAAAAGCCCATCCCTTTCTACCTAGATGTCTTTGGATGTATATGGTTAATATTTCGTTAATTATGGTGGAAGGGCGTTGTGTGTACATCAGTGTCTCATATGATGCATATAATTAAGCCACTTTTTGCTGGGAGCAGAAGAAAATTGGGCTTTCCCGAAGAAAAGCAGCTTGCTCCCAAAGTTGCTAACAGATTGCTTCTTAATTGAACTTGGGAGGTGAATTATATGGTGAATTAGAAAAAAGAACATCTCTGAATTTAGTGAATTGTTCCATAAAGGAAACTGTGGGATTGAATTGCAAATGCTGGATGGAAACATTTCAGCCTGGCCCCATGCATCACGGGCCGCTGACCTCTGCTGTGTTTCAGTGAGAGCGGTGAACAGGCCTGGAGCTCTCTTTTCAAGGCCTGGAGGGCATTCTTTCCCAGAGACCAGCTGTAAGCCTGGGTTTCTTATGCAAAGGAGACGTTTGAATAAACCACTGTGACTAATGAAATCTACAAGGTCTTTGCATAGCCTCTTACTGAGGAGGTAATTAACCAAAGATTAAATATGGGCATATATATGTATTTTTTCAAGTTTTTTTTTTTTTGTCTTGCAGTCACATGGAAGGAAAATATATCCGCAGTCTCTGAATACTCCCTGTCC
>NW_011493551.1:1268989-1275522 GCF_000754665.1 Bison bison bison | reverse complement strand
TCTTTGTCTGCATCAGGCTGTATTTCTCTCTGCCTTGTTCTGTGTGCTTGTGGCTACAGTTATAGCCACAGCCACACCTGTCTCACTCATTCGATTGCTTTTACTGAAATAGATGTGAAAAATGACTTTCTTAGTACTCAGTGTCTGTGTCCAGCTCCACATTTTCCATTCCTGGTGAGCTTGGGAGGAAAAGAGATTGGTTATAAGAACACATCATGAGATGAGGCTACCTTTTACAGGGTTCTCTCAGTAGAGAATCTCAATTTTGGCTGCACCTTAGAATCACCTGGGGAGCTTTTTAAACTCCCAAGGCCTAGGCCATGCCTCAGACCAATCAAATAAGAATCTCTGGAGAGGGATGCATACATTGGTATTTTTCTAAAAGGCTTCCCAAGATGATCCCAAAGTGCAGCTAAGGTTGAAAGCCATTGTCCCAAGAATATCTATTCCCCTCTCTCTGTAAGCTGAAAAAGACAATATTTTTCCATCAGTGATGCTGAGTTAGAAATGATTGGGGTTTTCTTTTTAAGCACTGTCTACCTGATTCATCCATCTACCTATGCATCCATCCATCAATCCATCCATCAGTCACATATTTTATTGAGTGTCCGCTATGATGTGCTAAGGGCAGTGCTGGGTGTTTATTATTGGGCAAGACAAGGTCCTCTCTTCAGGATGCTAAAAACTAGACAAGGGGATCAGCCAAATAGACGGGAGATGCCAATGACTTGTGGTGAGGGATGTGACTAAGCCCAGGGCGCTAGAGACAGAGAAGAGGGGGCTTCTATCTCAAGAGGAGCAACAGGGCTTCCCAGAGGAAGTGGTATTCAAGCTGAGCCTTGAAGATCCAGAAGGATTTGGCCAGGCGAAGAGGTGGGTGTGACAGAGGAAGAAGCATCAGCAAGAAGAGAATGGAAATCCGAGCCACCACCGTGAGTAGCTGAGGTGACTGAGCACAGAGCAGGAAGCCCTGAGGTACCAGGTGGAAGAGGCCAGCAGAGCCACATCACAGGGGCCTCAGGGGTCCTGTCGGGGTTTGGAACTCATCCCAAGGGCAGTGGGAAACCTTGGGAGAGTTTTCCTCAGGGGAGTAGTCAAACCATATTCACTCCAAGTCGACCCTCAGGCTTAGCTGTAGTGGAAGCAGGAGTTTGGCTGCCCTTCTGAAAAAAGATTAGCCCCGCCAATCTCTTACTGGTAAGGGTGACAGAGAAAGGATGTGTGTTCTTAACTGCTGTGACCCCCATCTCAGTGGTGACTTTGGATGTACCCTCAAGACCTCCTGGAAAATGCCCTAGATCCCTTGGGAACAGCCAGCCACCCCTGCTAGATAACCCAACTTGTTCCTTGTTCTTTCTGGGTCTGAGGCAGAGGGGAAGGAGCTCAAATCTGGGGGCTCCGTCAGGACCCACCTTCAGCTTCTCCATTACTAACCATCTCTGTACCATCAGGGCAGACAATTCACACCTTTTGGAACCTTGTTTCCTCATCTGTGAGATGGGGATGTTTGTGGCTTTTTTGCCACTGAGTCTTCATGAGGCTGGACTTCCAGGTGGCACTCGTGGTAAAGAACCCGCCTGCTAACGCAAGAGATATAAGAGACACAGTTTTGATCCCTAGGTCTGGAAGATCGCCTGGCGGAGGGCATGACAACTCATTCCAGTATTCTTGCCTGGAGAATCTCATGCACAGAGGAGCCTGGGGGGGGTCGCAAAGAGTCGGACAGGACTGAAGCGACTTAGTGCACACACATGCAAATAGCGATGCTTTCCCTGCCTTCATCTTCTGGGGCACCTGGTCTCCTCCTCCTCGACTCCAGGGCTTTGCTTCTATTGTAACACCAAGGACCAAGGGGCCAAAGGAATCAGAAGTCCTCAGCCTCCACCTCCTTGGCCTCCTGCAAAACGGAATAGCAATCTCTCCCAACCATCGCTTCCTCAGCCACAGCCTCCAGCTAACCTTGAACCAGGCTGTGCCCAGCTATCCTTAAAGGACTATATATATATTATATACATATATATAGTATGCTATTATATATAGTGTGTATATATATATAGTGTGTGTATATATATATATATGTTTGTAGGAACCGAGCAGGTCTAATTATTCTAACTCTGCATGCTAGACTGGAACTACATGGAAATCTTTCAAATCCCAGCGTCTCTGCCCCCTACTGCCCACTACTAATACCCCTGATTATATTCAGAGCCAGTGCAGTTACAGAATCCTTTCATGCCCTCTGGCTCCCATTTAGATCTCTCAGAATAAAAGCCCTTATTTTGAAAATGGCCTGCACGGTCCCCCACAGCTCCAGACCCTGCACTGCTCACTGACCTCAGCGCCTGCTGTTCTTTGCCTAGCTCATTCCATTACAGTCACACCCACCTCCCTGCTGCCAAGCACACTCTCACCCCAGGGCCTTTGCATCTGCTGTTCCTTCAGTTGGAATGCTCTTCCCCAAATATCTGCAGACCCTTTCCCTCACTTTCTCCAGGGTCCTGCTTTTCTACCTTGTGTGAAATGGTAACCCTCACCCCCAGCATTCCCTATTCCCCTCCACTCTTTTCTTCATAGAGCTTATCAACAACCGACACATATTGAGTCTTCTATTTGTTATCTCCTCTACTATCCACTGGAATATAATTTCCATGAGGTCAGAGTAGAGATTGTTCAGTCATATCCTGAGCAGCAGAAACAGCATCTGGCATGTAGCAGGTGTTGGATAAATATCTGTTGAATGAGTGAATGCCTAAACAAACCATTACCTCATTCGAAACACGCAATGGCCCATTTGACAGATGAAAAGTCCTAGCGCTCAAGGTCCCATCCATGCTCACACAGGGAGTAAAGACGAAGCTGGCCTTGGCCTCAGGCTGTCCTTCAGTCCGCTCACCGGCACATTCCTCTGCTGGCCAGAGATTTTCATACCATCGGGATTTCCCCTGACCTTTAGCCCAAGAGGAAATGATATTGCAACTGGAAGAATACCCAGAGGGCTGGGAGCTGGCAGCGAAGTCCCCAGCAGCTGCAGGGAGCGTGTGATTGGATTCGGAGTTGGCCAGAAAGGCAGCGGACAGCAGAATGAAGGCACGCAAAAATATCCGCGTGCGCCTGGGCCGCCGCCCGCGTCAGTCACCAGAGGGAAAGAGGTGGTCTGCGAGTCAGGAGTTGGGATTCTGGAACAGCCGAGCAGTCTATCGGGGTTGTCCGGGGCCAGGGCATTAGGTTCCATGTTTAGGACCCTTCTTCGGGCAGCACTGGAAGCCTGTGACCTCTGGGACACAGGAAACATCATTGAGCTTGTGACCAGGAAACTGTCTTGAGCCCTCGGCTTCCCTTATGGGCTGGCAACCCCAGGCTGATCATTTTGTCTCAGTTTTCTCCTCTGTAAAATGGGGTTACACTTCTGCCATGGAGTTTTTTAAGCAAAGTCAAAGGGGAGATGGGGAAACTTCTTTGTAAGCTGAACTTTTCTAAACAAATGCAAGAAGAAATAATTTTGCACCAGTAGCTTGTTCTGTAGAGGTTTTGATGTGGTTTCATAGTCTCCTGGACACAGGATTTGTCCTTAAATCTGCTTTGGGGTATCCTGACCCACCCAACTGCTCAACCACTGAATGCGGGAGACACTGGGGGCCCCTCTCAGCCCCTCATGTCTAAGCCATCAGCCTCTCCTGTTGCTCTGCCTCCAATTCTTAATGTATTCCTGATATCCCTGTGGATCCAGCCTCCCTGCCTGCCTAACATGGTCAACACCTCGACACCACATGCCCATTCCCAAACTAGTGTCTTTTCCAGATCCTCCTTCTGCTGGGATGCGCTGGCCCGGATCTCCATGTGGCCGGCTCCTTGTCTTCCAAGTCTCAACCCAAATGTCATCTCCCTGAAGGGCCTTCTCTAACCACTTTCTAAGGCTGCTCCAGTCCACTTTATCACATGCTGCATTCGGTCTTCAGAGCATTTTCTGAACCTGCAATCATATCCTTTATTTTCTTACCTACCATGTATCGTCCAGCCGCCCATTTGGAACTGATGCACCACCTGTCTTGTTCACTGCTGGATTCCTGCTCCCTGGGGCTGTATCTGGTTCACAGTAGGTCTAATAGTGGACAATGATAGACCATCTTCCTGGTGGGTCAGGTGGGAACCTGGTTTCCAGATGATACTAGCAAATGAGATTGTACATCACTGCTCTTGACTGAGGCAGTGTCTGCAGAGTCTGATTTATAAAGTAAACAGGGAAATTTCTAAAAGGAGACTCATCCCAAAGAGGAAGCCAGGTTACCTAAGTTTAAGCCGAGGCAGCAGCCACTGTCACATCACACAGTCAGGAGCAGCGCTGGTGATGTTTCCCTGCATCCCACACCAGGGGCTTTAGAAGCAGAGACCATACTTTGTGTACTGGGCTTTCTCAGGGAGGCGAGGGTGAAGAAGCTGTCGATAGTATTCATCTGTTCACTTTGTATATTTCACTCCAAGTACCCTGAACTGATTGAGGAAAGGCTACTTTATTAATAATCTGTGTACTATGTGCATGGTTATAAGAAAGCAAGTTCTTTTTTAGCTTCAGCATTGAGAACAGCACCAACCTCCCCCCCCCCCCACCCCCCTCCTCCGCACGTGGTAGGAGCCTGGATATCCTTTGTTAAACAAATCTTTGGGGACTTCCCCTGGTGGTCTTGTGGTTAAGAATTTGCCTTGTAATGCATGAGTCAGGGCACTAAGATCCCCACATGCCACGCAGCAACTAAGCCTAAGCACTCCGGAGCCCTTGCACCACACCTAGACAGTCCATGCACCACAATGAAAGATCCCACACGACTCGAATAAGACCAGAAGCATCTGAATGAATAAATATTTAAAAGAAAAAAAAACCAAAAAACCCCCCACATACCTTTACTGATCCACTGGTGATTCTGATTGTTACCCAGGAGACCAGGTTTGTCCCCTCATTCATGGTGCTGATGCAAAGGCCAGTATGTCCTCACGTGTCTCTTCTTTGTTCCTTTAGGTGGGCTTGGAGAGCAGCCATCTGGGAGCTGGCTGAATGCTACAGCCACGAATGCCAGCAACGAGGAAACCAGAGAGGGTAATGTGAGACCCCACCAGGCCTGGGGGTATTTTTTCTTTCAGTTGTTGTAAATTTCACATAAACATAAGATTTTTAGCCATTTTAACGTGTCCCATTTCATGGCATTAATTACCTATACAGTGCTGTGCCACCGTCACCACTATCTGGTTCCTGCCACTCCCCGTGTCTCTCCTGCCTCCCTGATGCCAGCTTTGGGAACCTCATGTGTGTTAGTGGCTGTGCCACATCTGACCCTTTGTGACCCCATGGACTGTACCCGCCAGCCTCCTCTGTCCATGGAATTCTCCAGGCAAGAATACTGGAGTGGGTAGCCATTCCCTTCTCCAGGGGATCTTCCTAACCCAGGGATCGAACCCGGGTCTCCTGCCTTGCAAGTGGATTCTTTACCATCTGAGCCACCAGGGAAGCCCTTTGGGAACCTTGTCTTGTACCTTTTACTTTCAACCTTAGTGGACTAGAAGCAGCAAAGGCTGTGGGTGAGAGAGCGAGTCCTCTGGTTGAGTGAGGTGGGCCGGTTGCCAGAGAAAGGTATAAGGATGGTTTGGTCGCTCGGGGACTGGATGACCTCCAGTTAAACCCTACAGTCTGGACTTGATTTTTCTCTTTGGTGCTTGGCTGGTGAGCTGAGGGCCCCAAGAATCAAGAGGTGGCATGATGAGGCTATGGGCACTGGAGGTCTTACAGAATGAATGGGCCGGAGAGGCAAGGAAGGAAAATAAAGCTGGAGTTGGGGCTGGGGAGGCAGGTGTAGAGACCCCTGTGGGCTTCTCTGGGGGCGGGGGTGCTGTGGGAGTGGCTGGCTGTGGGCAGGGCCACTGTCAGCAGGGGTCTGCCTGGAGGTACCACCTCCACCTGTCTGCACACCAGCGCCCAGATGTGCATGTGCTCTAAGAGATTCTAGCCTGGAGATTACAGGAGGCGCCTCACTGCAAGCATCTCACTTTGGATGAAGTTTTTCCTGTTCAGAAAGTGTGCTGGAGGAGAAAGGCTGCTGGGCTTGTTTCTGGCCTGCATCCTGCAGGAATCAGGGCTGTTGTCGAGAGTAGCATGTCTTCTACATAAAATCAACACAGAGCAAAGGGAATCATTTAAAATGCTAGAATCCTATGTTTTAGGGATGCCTCTGTAGAGATGACTGCAGCCATGAGATTAAAAGACGCTTACTCCTTGGAAGGAAAGTTATGACCAGTCTAGATAGCATATTCAAAAGCAGAGACATTACTTTGCCAACAAAGGTCTGTCTAGTCAAGGCTATGGTTTTTCCAGTGGTCATGTATGGATGTGAGAGTTGGACTGTGAAGAAGGCTGAGCGCCGAAGAATTGATGCTTTTGAACTGTGGTGTTGGAGAAGAGTCTTGAGAGTCCCTTGGACTGCAAGGAGATCCAACCAGTCCATTCTGAAGGAGATCAGCCCTGGGATTTCTTTGGAAGGAATGATGCT
>NW_011493551.1:1261182-1268889 GCF_000754665.1 Bison bison bison | reverse complement strand
CTGGGATTTCTTTGGAAGGAATGATGCTAAAGCTGAAACTCCAGTACTTTGGCCACCTCATGTGAAGAGTTGACTCATTGGAAAAGACTCTGATGTTGGGAGGGATTGGGGGCAGGAGGAGAAGGGGACGACAGAGGATGAGATGGCTGGATGGCATCACTGACTCGATGGACGTGAATCTGGGTGAACTCCGGGAGTTGGTGATGGACAGGGAGGCCTGGCGTGCTGCGATTCATGGAGTCGCAAAGAGTCGGACACGACTGAGTGACTTAACTGAACTGAACTGTAGAGATGAAATACAAATCATTATTTGCTTTATTTTATGTTTTTTCTTTAATGTTATTTTATAGTTTACACATACACATATATATGTATAATTTCACGCTAATGTATATAAGTATATGATAGCATCATTAGTTGTGGATTTTTTCTTTTCCCTTCAATTTGACTACCTTCTTCACTTCTTTTTTCCCACGTATTACCACTCTCTCTTCCCCAGGTAATGCATGCTAATAACTTTGTATGCACCCTTCCATGTGTTTCTCAATGCACATATATTCACATATACATTGATACAGAGATACACACATATATAAACATACATATAAACCCATAAACGTATATACAGATATATTTTATCACTTAAAAATGGGATCATATTTGATACATCTTTTTATGCATTATGTTTTTCTCACTCATCAATCCTTCATGGCAAACCTAAGACCCTTATTACACTTTCAATTTATTCGTTTTTTAAATGTTATTTATTCACTTACTTTTGCCACTGCTGGATCTTCATTGCTGCGCTCAGGTTTTCTCTGGTTGCATCAAGCGGAGGCTACTCTCCAGTTGTGCTGCGTGGGCTTCTCATTGTGATGGCTTTTCTTGTTGCAGAGCACAGGCTCTAGAGCAAGTGGGCTTCAACTGCTGTGGCCCACGGGCTTAGTGGCCCTGCCACAAGTGAAATTTTCTGGGAGCAGGGATCAAACCCATGTCCCTTGCACCAACAGGTGGATTCCCAACTCCTGGACCACCAAGCAAGTCCTCAATCTATTTTTGTTGTTGTTGTTCAGTCACTCAGTTGTGTCTGACTCTTTACGACCTCATGGTTTGCAGCACTCCCGGCTTCCCTGTCCTTTACCGTCTCCAGAGCTTGCTCAAACTCATGTCCATTGAGTCGGTGATGCCATCCAACCATCTCATCCTCTGTCGTCCCCTTCTCCTCCTGTCTTCAAATCTTTCCCCAGCATCAGGGTCTTTTCTAATGAGTCGACTCTTTGCATCAAGTGGCCAAAGTATTAAAGCTTCAGCTTCAACAGCATTCCTTCTAATGAATATTCAGGACTGATTTCCTTTAGGGTTGACTGGTTTGATTCCTTGCAGTCCAAGGGACGCTTTATTCTTTAAATAGTTGCAAAATATTCCTGGTATGTATGGACCATGATTTGTTCAATCTTTCCTTTATCAGTTAATACTCACTTTATGTTTTTGCCGTCATAAACAGTGCTGCAGTACAGTTCCTGAATACAGATCCTTACAGAGTACGTCTTTAATAGATGTTGCTAGAATGCGTTTCAAAAGGTATAATCGTTCACATTTCCATAGCAGTTCATAAGTGTGTTCCTTTCATCATATCCTCCCTGGCACTAGGATTATTGATGTTTTCAATAATACAAACAGTAGTTATTATTCAGTTCAGTTCAGTCGCTCAGTTGTGTCCGACTCCTTGCGACCCTGTGAACCACAGCATGCCAGGCCTCCCTGTCCATCACCAACTCCCAGAGTTTACCCAAACTCATGTCCGTTGAATCGGTGATGCCATCCAACCATCTCATCCTCTATCGTCCCCTTCTCCTCCTGCCTTCAATCTTTCCCAACATCAGGGTCTTTTCAAATGAGTCAGCTCTTCGCATCAGGTGGCCAAAATTTTGGAGTTTCAGCTTCAACATCAGTCCTTCCAATGAACACCCAGGACTGGTTTCCTTTAGGATGGACTGGTTGGATCTCCCTGCAGTCCAAGGGACTCTCAAGAGTCTTCTCCAACACCACAGTTCAAAAGCATAGTAGTTATTATTATTTAATTTGTATTTCTCTTATTCCTGGTGACTTTCAGCGTCTTTTATCTTCACCAGTGACTTGGGCGTGCGCTTCTGTGAATCACCTCTTGCTGTCCTTGGGTCATTTTTCTCTTGGCTTGCTGACCCCTCTTATCCATCTGACCTCATTCAGAGAGAGGCAGAGTCTTCTCCCACCCTCCACCACCACCATTTGACAAACGTACATCTTATCTTAGTCACATGAAAAATCTGCATTTTTCTGCTTTGCTTTCTTGAAGGTATTTTGACTTAGGCATTTTCAGGCTCCTAGACACCTGATAAACTCAGTGTCACTTCATTTTGGCCACAGACGACCAGCCCTTAATGGTAAAAATGATGCACAGGGTATGAGGGTGAAATCAGAGGGACTTGCCATTACTCTTTGCTGATAGCGCAGATGGTTAAGAATCTGCCTGTAATGTAGGAGACCTAGGTTTGATCCCTGGTTTGGGAAGATCCCCTGGAGAAGGGAACGGCTTACCCACTCCAGTATCCTTGCCTGGAGAATTCTGTGGAACGAGGAGCCTGGCGGGCTATAATCCTGTGGTCACAAAGAGTTGGACACGACTGAGCAACTAACACTTTCACTTTTCACTTTCAGTGATGTAGACACCATACCTAATTTAAGTGATTTATTTTTGCATTAAAAACTACCCCCAAACGTAGTGACTTCAAACTGTGATTCATTATCTTGCATGATTCTGTGTGTTGACTAGGCTTCATGGGGTGGGTCTTTGGCTGACATCATTCAGCCAAAGTCGTTCACTTGACTACATTCATCTAGTAGCTGAGTTGGGTTGAGAGGTCTAGAAAAAGCTTTAGTCACATATTTAGCACCCCAGCGTGCCCCAACATGGCTCCTCTCTCTGAGTGGACCTTTGCCACGGAGTTGTATGTGCTGTGCTTAGTCTCTCAGTCATGTCCAACTCTTTGGGAACCCATGGACTGTAGCCCGCCAGGCTCCTCTGACCATGGGCTTCTCCAGGCAAGAATACTGGAATGGTTGCCATGCCCTCCTCCAGAGGATCTTCTCACCCTGGGATCAAACCCAGGCCTGCCGCATTGCAGGCAGATTCTTTACCTTCTGAGCCACCAGGGAAGCCCAAGAATACTGGAGTGGGTAGTCTATCCCTTCTCCAGGGGAACTTCCCAACCCAGGAATCAAACTGGGATCTTCTGCATTGTAGGCAGATTCTTTACTGGCTGAGCTACCAGAGAAGCCCTAACTTAGGTGGTCTAACTAAGTTGTTAACTAGTTGTCTAACTAAGATTTTTTACAGGTGGCAGCTGGCTTCCCAGAGAAAGGAAGCAGAAGCCACCAGTCCACTTGAGGCTGAGACTCAGAACTTTCAGAAAGCTACTTCTGCCACATCATATTGGTCAAAAAAAGCCAAAGGGCCAGCTTAGCCTCAAGAAGAAAATAGATTCCTCCTTAGTGTGAGAAGTGGTGTGAGCTTACAGAAATGAGAGCTATGGCCATATTTAGAGACCATCTACTGTTCTTCCCTCACTGTATCTTGTCTGCTCACCAGCAATAGTTATTGTCAGGATTTTTAATATTTGCTAGTTTGTTACGTATAAAATGACCCAACCAAATAAACTTGAACAGTCAGGCACACTTGGGTTTGCATCCCAGCTCAGCCACTTTGTAGCTATGACCTTGGATAAGTTATCCAGTTAACCTCATCTAAGGTTTGGCAAGGATTAGAAACAATATTTATACAAAGCACATAGCCATGTGTCTGGAACATAAGAGGGACTCAATGAGTGTAGCCCTTCCACTTCTTTCTCTCCACCTTCACTTCCAAGAATTACATGATCCAACACTGGAAGTGCGTTGTCCACCTCTGGACTGGGATTTCACAGCTGTTCAGCAGCTGTACAGAAACACAATTAAGGAGGACAGGAAGGAATAAAGCTGCCGAAACCCATTAAAATTCTGCCTCTGGCTGGGTTGTACACGGTATTCACATTGTGATGAGAGATCTTCTTGGGTGTTTTAGGGAGGATGACAGCACTGCCCCATCCATGCCCCACGCCCCTGCAGCTGGCTACATCCACAGTCTGCAGCCCCTTAGATGACCCTGGTGTGTTTGAAGAGGGTAACGTCAAGGTTAGGCCAATCCTTCCAGTCTGAATCCCTCCAGTATTACCTCAACAGATGAGTAAATCTTTAAGCATCCAGGGCTAGCTGGAGGAGGAAGGAGACCCCCACGGTGAGTTGAGGATGGTCCCTTCTAGCTTGTTCCTCCAGCCCTCCCATCTGTCCCTCCAGGACACTGTCAGGCACCAAACTGGGTACCTCTTGTTTTGTTTGAATTAAAGATAAGACAAGTTGTGTCAATCTCAGATTCCCCTTTAATCACAACCGGTGCCCCCTTCTGCCACCCCCCAGAAAAAGAGACCGCCCAAGCAGGATAAAGGATCTGAAGGGAGCCTCTGGTTGGCCGGCTGCAGCAGCAGGTTTATTTCCTGGCATTATGTGGCTCCCCTCAGCCTTGACGACGGGGATTTGTGCTTCCAGCCTTGGGGAGTGCTGGGGGGCTTGGGGAACTACTCACTTGGCGCCCCCCAGCAGACCCTTTGGTCTGAGAGCCTTCCTTCTCTGGAGATGAGAGCTCAGCATGCATTTGGGGGCTGATAATGGGATTAATGAAATGAAGTGTGTAACTGTTCCTCAGATAAAGCTGTGACTATTTTGATAGAGGCTGATTTCCAGAACCATATTCATAAAACAGAAGGGACTTTTCCCTTTCTGTAGCAGTCCCTTAAGGGCTTTGGTCTGAACAACCTGATTCGGTTGTCCCAGAGAATAGGGATCCCTCAAACTTGGGCACAGAGCATCCAGACCCTTAAATGTCTCTCAGGTCAGCGTATCTGGGTGTAAACTGAACCTGACTTTGGACGTTCTTTTTAGCCTATCCCCAAATGCAGACATGATGGTGATGATTGCAGCTCATGCTGAGCTCTTACTGTAGCAGGCGTTTTTTTGTTCACCGCCTGGCTCCACACCCATGACACCACCACACAGCAGGCAGGAGGGCTCAGGGGACAGTGGCTTGTCTAAAGCAACACAGGTAGTGAATGGCAGCATTTATCTTCAGCCTGAGTGCCCCAGACCCCAGGCCTCTTGCTCCTAATCTCTGGGCTACCTCATTGATTCTCAAGCTTCCTTTTGTGTCCAAATCACCTGGGGAGCTTGAAAAAGCACAGACATCTTGACAGTCCTCTAGGTTAATTGAGTCCCAGTCTCCCAATCTCAAGGCAGGGGTGCGGACACCAGAATTTTTAAAAAACTCCTTGATCAAACCATTGTGCAGAAGAAGCCACAGTCTCTGCTCTCACCCAGACTTTCGGAATCACCGCAGGCAAGGTGTGAGTTTGCCCATCACCCGCGAGAAGAGGGTTATACAGATGGCTGGACCGTCGGCATGTTTCCTTCCAGTGTGGGAGGGACCGGTTGACTAATCGAAAATCTGCAGTTCCTCGGGTGAGAAGTCTGGGTCAGGCTTGGTTCTGTTTATGACGTGGCTGTGCCTTCAGCTGGAAACGGAACATTGAATAGCTGGAGCCGCTCTGCTTTTTCAGAGAGGAGAGGGTACACTCTCAGAGCCAGGGAATTTAAATGGACTTTATCCCCCAGCCCACCCCACCCCCAGCGTGTTAAATCCTTTCAGACACCCCTGTGCTCCTCTTCAAATGCAAGACTCTTGGACCATAATAAATAATTACATCCTTCTATTTGGACTCCGATTCCAGATAGTAGTAATCCAAGAAAATCCAATAATGACAGTTGCATTAAGATCCTTCTTCCAGGCTAAGCAGAACATCTGTTTAGACATATTTTTAATCGGCAAATGCTTCCTGTGTTGAGTCCTCAGCAAATTAAATTTCTCACTGGACCGAGAGGGAAGCTGTCATTCAATAACCCATCTCTGGAAATTACACTCCAGCCTCTTTCCAGGTGCACTTAAGATTTTCCCATGCTGACTCGGCTGCACATAGGCCCTTATAACACCAGGTCACAAGTATGGATAAGTGCAGCTTCTCTGAGAAACATCGGATTCCTTAGTGTTAGTCCCTCAAACAGAGAAGTATTTTTGCCCATTCTCCAAGGGGGAGTTTGCGGCAGAAGAAAATTAAGAGACTTGTTGAAAACCATATGGGGAATGAATAACAAACTTCCACTTGCTACATCACTGCCTGTGATTACTTAAGACAGGATGATTCTCAGGATTTAAACATTAAGGACTTCAGGGCTGCCAACATTTTGGAGAGGTTTCCACCGCAGAATTGTTTGGACTGTTGGTTGTTTATTTTTAGAATAACTCATCCATTCTTTAATTAATTAACTGAAAACCTAAAAGCACCCCCATGCTTACCACCAGCCAGACACTGTGCTGGGTGTGAATAGAGTGGTAAATGAGCCAGCCACAGTCCCTGCCCCCATGGAGCTTCCAGTCTACTGGGGCAACTCACATTTAAAGCTTTCCCAATGGCTCAGCGGGAAAGAATCAGCCTGAAATGCAGGAGACGTGGGTCTGATCCCTGGGTCTGGAAGATCTCCTGGAGGAGGAAAGAGCCATCACTCCAGTATTCTTGCTGGGAAAATCCCATTGACAGAGGAGCCTGGTGGGCTATAGTCCACAGGGTTGCAAAGAGTCCGACACTACTGAGCACATGTGCATTTGGAACCTGGATGCAATCTGTAGTCCTGGGCTGGGATAGCAAGTTAAAATATCTGTAGAGGCCCAGCAGGTAATGTCAGTGGGTGAAGTGGCCGGAGGGAACCGTGCGTGTGAAGGTGGGAGATAGATTCTAGCAACCAGGAAAACGTGTGCCTTGACTGTGCGGAGCAGATGCTACTTAACTGCTGTGGCTTGAAGATGGGCCACTGTTGCCACATCTTTCCATTTTTGAAGAAAAACTAGAAAATTGGGATTTCTATGTGAAAGTCCTTGATTTTTAAAAGTTGGCTTCTCAAGTGAGATTTAAGAAAAAACAAAACAAAGTGTGATCCAAAAGCATCCAGACCAAACAAAACACATCTGTGGGTTGGGTTTATCCCAAGAGCTGCAAGTGTGTGACTCCCGATCTAGAAATTCTAGCAGTAAAACAATTATGTTCAGGCTGAAAAATGTGTTACATGCCAACTTTCTGATTCTAGTGACTGAACTGGCATGGACCTCTTTTACAAACGGAGAACTACTAGGAAAAAAAATAAAATCTTCCCCTTACCCCAAATTAAAAATACAGAGTTACACTCAGAGAAAAGAAAGAGAAATTGTCATGATCAGGAAGGAATAGCTATTTGCTTTTAATGATGGATGCCTAAAGCTAACTACACTTAGATACGGAGGGCTGATGGTATATAATTACAGTACTAAGACAGTGTTATATTAGCAGAGGGATAAGCAATGGAACAGGATAGAGAATGCAGCAATAAACCCAACTGCTGTATGACCCAGAAGTTCCACTCTTCAGTATTTATTACAGAGAAATAAAAATCTTCATGCAAATACCTGCACATTAATGTTCATAACAGCTTTCTTTGTAAGAGCTGGAAACAACTCATGTGTCCTTCAATCAGTGAATGATTAAACAAACTGTC
>NW_011493551.1:1209548-1261082 GCF_000754665.1 Bison bison bison | reverse complement strand
AGTACTACTGCTGCTGCTGCTAAGTCGCTTCAGTCGTGTCTGACTCTGTGTGACCCCGTAGACGGCAGCCCGCCAGGCTCCCCTGTCCCTGGGATTCTCCAGGCAAGAACACTGGAGTGGGTTGCCATTTCCTTCTTCAATGCATGAAGGTGAAAAGTGAACGTGAAGTTGGTCAGTCGTGTCCTAGTCTGAGCGACCCCATGGACTGCAGCCTACCGGGCTCCTCCATCCATGGGGTTTTCCAGGCAAGAGTACTGGAGTGGGGTGCCATACTCAGCAATAAAAAGGAACTATTGATACATGCAACAGCTTGAATGAATCTCCAGGGAATGGCGCTGAGTGAGAAAAGCCAATTCCCAAAGGTTATACACTGTAGGATTCCATTTAAATAATATTCTTCAAATGAAAACATTTTTGAAATAGAGAACAGATTAGTGGTTGAGAGTTTAGGAGTGGGTTGGGAGGGAGGGGGAAGGAAGTTGGATGTGATTGTAAAATGGCAACATGAGGGATCCTTATGGTGATGGCACTATTTAGTATCATGAATGTGATGGTGGGTACACAAACCTGTACACATAATAAATTGTGTAGAACTGTACACACACACACATGAGTATATATAATGCTGGGTAAATCTGAACGAGATCCCCTGAGTAGATGTCCATATCCCAGTAGTGATGTTGTACTATAGTTTTATAAAATGTTGGGGGAAACCATCAAGGATACACAAAATCTGTCTGTATTATTTCTTGAAACTGCATATGGATCTATCATTATTTCCAAAAAATTTTCAATTTACAAAAACTATTTCATATACTTCCTGGTAAAGAAGCTCCTGGCAATGCAGGAGACGTAAGAGATGTGGGTTCGATCCCTGGGTCAGGAAGATTCCCTGGAGGAGGGCATGGCAACCCATTCCAGTATTCTTGCCTGGAGAATCCCATGGACAGAGGAGCCTGGTGGGCTACAGTCCATAGGGTAACAAAGAATCAGACATGACTGGAGTGACTTAGCACACATTTCATATACAACAAAAAGAATATTGAACCTCAATAGTATGACTATTGCAAAGCTTGTATTATTGTTTGTGGTGGGAAATGTATTGCTCACAGAAAACACCTGTTGAATGACTCATTTAAAGCAAAAAACATAATTATACAAAAAGATTGAAAGTAAGTGATGAAGGAAAACTATACGAGGCAAACACTGATCAAAATAAAATTAACAGCAATATTAATATCAGTCAAAATAATCTTTATTATGGATGAACATTATTACAGATAAAGAGGGTATTTATTGATAAAAGATACAGTTTAGCTGGAACATTTAACAATCCTTACCTTGTATTACTTAACCAACATAGCCTTGAAAAATATAAAGCAAAAATTAAAAATAAAGATGACATTCACAATCTTAGTTCTCAAGGTTGTTTAAAGCACTTTTCTTGATAGCAGATATACCAAGAGGTCAAAAATATTTGTAAGGAAAATATTTGAACAACATATGTAGCACCCTTCAACCATCAGTTTTGGAAACTGATGCACTTTATTTCAAGGATATATGAAACATTTATAAAAAGCGATCATGTTGTTGTTCAGTCATTCAGTTGTGTCCAACGCTTTGCAACCCCATGGACTGCAGCACTCCAGGCTTCCCTGTCCATCACCAACTCTCAGAGCTTGCTCAAACTCTTGTCCATTGAGTCAGTGATGCCATCCAACTATCTCATCCTCTGTCATCCCTTCCCCTTCTCCTTCTGCCCTCAATCTTTCCCAGCATCAGTCTTTTCCAATGAGTCAGTTCTTTGCACCAGGTGGCCAAAGTATTGGATCTGCAGCTTTAGCATCTGTCCTTCAAATGGATATTTAGGATTGATTTCCTTTAGGATTGACTGCTTTGATCTCCTCGCAGTCCAAGGGACCCTCAAGAGTTTTCTCCAACACCACAGTTCAAAAGCATTTGGCGTTCAGCCTTCTTTATGGTTCAACTCTCACATTCATACATGACTACTGGAAAAACCATAGCTATGACTATATGGACCTTTGTTGGTAAAGTAATGTCTCTGCTTTTTAATATGCTGTCTAGGTTTATCATAGCTTTTCTTCCAAGAAGCAAGCATCTTTTAATTTCATGGCTATAGTCACTGTCTGCAGTGATTTTGGAGCCCAAGAAAATAAAGTCTGTCACTGTTTCCATAAAGCAAGGCTCAAGACACCAAAGAATTGATACCTTGAAGCACAGGCCAGCATCCATGGCCAGAAGGCCAAATCTAGCCTGCCATCTGTTTTTGGAAATGCAGCGTTATGGGAACATACCCACTCATTTACATAGTGTCTATGGCTGATTTCACACTACAGTAGCAGAGTTAGGTAGTTGCAACAGAGAAGGTATTAACCTCAAAATGTAAAAATATTTACTATATGGCTTTTTACAGAAAAAGTTTACTGACCCCTGCCTTGGAGAATAAGTCCTTGGAACGCAATGCGATGCTGGAGATCAATAACACACACACAGAGAGACTAGTATTTTAGATATTAAAAATCACACCTCTAAATAATTCAAGAACCAAAGAAGAAAGTCCAGATGGAACTTACAGAATGTATCAAGGTCTAACATTGAAATGTACATGTCAGACTTCCCTGGGGGTCCAGGGGTTGAGACTTCACCCTCCAATGCAGGGGGTGCGGGTTTGATCCCTGGTCAGGGGGTTAAGATACCACATACATCTTGGCCAAAAAAACCAAAACATAAAACAGAAGCAATAGTGTAACAAATTTAATGAAAAAAAAATTTTTTTAAGAAATGTACATGTCAAAAGATGGGATGTAGATAAAAAGGAACTCAGCGAAATTTCAGTGTTAAAATGGTAATATTAGAATATAAGAACAATTGAAAATTAACGTGCCAAACATTTAACTTAAGAAGCTGGAAAGGCAAGGCCAATTGATTTTTTATATGTTGCCAATACAATCCCATGGAGGGAAAACTAATCTTTTCACCAAATGGTGCTAGTATAACAAGATATTGCATACAAAAGAATGAAATTAGACCCCTACCTCACACTATATACAAAAATTAACTTAAAATGTTTGGAGATCTAAATACAAGAGAGTAAACTATAGAACTCTAAAAGAAAATATGGATGTGAATTGTTATGAGGTTGGATTATGCTGCACCTTGGAATATCATGACCTTGATGTCTCGTGGCTCCAGACTACTGCAATAAAGTGAGTTGCACACATTTTTTGGTTTCCTTCTGTGTATAAAAGTTTTGTCTATACTATACTGTAGTCCATTAAGTTTGCAGAAGCATTACATTTGAAAAAAATTTTACATAATTTTAAAATACTGCTAAAAAATGCTAACCATTGTCTGACAACTCAGGGTTACCACAAACCTTCCATTTGTCAAAAACACTCAATAAAGTGAAGTACAATTAAACAAGGTATGTTTGTAATTTATTATGTATGACACAAAAAGCAACAAAAGAAAAAAATGAATAAATTGGACTGCATCAAAGTTAAAAACTTCTGTGCTTCAAAGGATACTATCATAAAAATGAGAAGACAACCTACAAAATAGGAAAATACTCGAATTTATCTGATAAGGATATGGTCTCCAGAATATACAAAGAGTAACTATAATGCAACAATAAAAAGAAAACCCAGTTGAGAAATGGACAAAGGATTTGAATAGACATTTCTCCAAAGAAGATATGTTGTTGTTGTTAGTTGGTAAGTCATGTCTGACTTTTTTGACCCCATGGACTGTAGCCTGCCAGGCTCCTCTGTCCATGGGATTTCCCAGGCAAGAATACTAAAGTGGGTTACCGTTTCCTTTTCCAGGGGATCTTCCCAACCTAGGGATCGAACACAAGTCTCCTGCATTAGAAAGTGGATTCTTTACCACTGAGCCACCAGGGAAGACCCCAGAGAGGATATACAAATAACTAACAAGCACACAAAGATATATTCAACATCATTAGTCATTCAGTTCAGTCGCTCAGTCCTGTCCGACTCTTTGCGACCTCATGAATTGCAGCACGCCAGGCCTCCCTGTCCATCACCAACTCCTGGAGTTCACCCAGACTCACGTCCATCGAGTCTGTGATGCCATCCAGCCATCTCATCCTCTGTCGTCCCCTTCTCCTCCTGCCCCCAATCCCTCCCAGCATCAGAGTCTTTTCCAATGAGTCAACTCTTCTCATGAGGTGGCCAAAGTACTGGAGTTTCAGCTTTAGCATCATTCCTCCGAAGAAATCCCAGGGCTGCTCTCCTTCAGAATGGACTGGTTGGATCTCCTTGCAGTCCAAGGGACTCTCAAGAGTCTTCTCCAACACCACAGTTCAAAAGCATCAATTCTTCGGCGCTCAGCTTTCTTCACAGTCCAACTCTCACATCCATACACGACCACTGGAAAAACCATAGCCTTGACTAGATGAACCTTTGTTGGCAAAGTAATGTCTCTGCTTTTCAATATGCTATCTAGTCATTAGGGAAATGTAAATCAGAACCACAGTGAGATGCCACTGCACAGCCTTAGGATAGCTATAATAAAAAAGATTGATGTTGACAAGGATATGGAGATACTGGGACCCTGATACTTTGCTGGTGGCAACATAGTGCAGCTCCTTTGGAAAACAGTCTGGTGGTTCTCTAAAAGGTTAAACATAGAGTTATTATGCGCATTGGGATGCTTCCACTCTTTGGCATATACCCAAAAGAACTGAAAAATATATCTCCACACCAAAATGTGTACATTAATGTTCAGACCAGCATTATTCATAATAGCCAAAAAAGTGGAAACAACCCAGATATCCACCAACTAAAGGACAGGTAAACAAAATGTGGTGTACCTACACAGCGGATTATTATTTAGCCATAAAATGTAGTGAAGTGCTAACACATGCTACAACACAAATGAGCCTTGAAAACATGCTAAGTGAAAAAGGCTAGACACAAAAAGCCACATATTGCATGATTCCATTTATATGAAATGTCTAGAGTAGGCAAATCCATAGAAACAGAAAGAAGATTACTGATTACCAAGGGCTGGAGGGATTGACTGATAATGGATACAGGGTTTCTTTTGGAGGTGATGAAAATGTGGAATTCTATAGAGGTGGTGGTTGTACAAGTTTGTGAATATACAAAACCAGTAAACTCTACACTTTAAAGTGGTGGCTATTATGATGTGTGAACTGTATCTCAATTTTTTTTTTTTAAAGAGAGAAAAGAAGCTAGAAAGGAAACATCAGAATAAAATAAGTGAAAATAGAAGGATGTAAATAAAAGTAATGAAATAATGAAAACAAAAAGAATAAACAAAACCAAGTCTAATTTTTAGGGGAAAAAATATAAAAACGAAAGAGAAAATGCCCCAAAGTGAGCTTAGTGAGTATAAGCAAGTAGATTGAAAACAAAACCTTAAACTCTGAATGATGAATGAAACAAATGTGGATTCAATTATTCAGTTGCCTCAAGGTTAAGCGATTCTACCCACCCATCTATCTCTACTGTTTTTAGGGATCATAACTTGAATTCAGAGCCTTAAATAGAGTCCCCGTTTCTTTCCCATAGTCTTCCCTCAAAGGTCCAGATGTACAGACAGATCCAGAAGAGCTGGGGGATTCTACAGGGCTCTGCATTTTACAGGGGTTTATCTTGCAAATAATTTATTTTCCCAGCATCACAGACTGGTTGACTTTGTCACACTGGCCAAATTATTTCCAGTATTTGCAGCATTGACAATATTTGGTCAAGAGAGGGGACCGATGCAGCTTGTTCTCCCCAATGTCTGTGGCTCTGAGAAGAGAGTACATCCCCAACTTAGCTTTAAAGGGCTGTGAGTTGTCCCAGTCGCTTAATTCTGTGGCCCACAGTCTGCCCTTGAGTCCCATGGGGCTTCTTTCAAGACCTCCTACAAGCCAGACCCACTTCCATCCTAGGCCTGGGATACTTACTACACTTACTCTTAAAAAAATAATAATAATATTTTTTCTTTTTTTTTGGCTGTGCTAGGTCTTCACTGCTGTGTGGGCTTTTCTCGAGCTTTTCTCTAGTTAGGGCAAGTGGGGTCTACTCTTCATTGCAGTGCACTGTCTTCTTATTGCAATGGCTTCTCTCTTGTTGTGGAGCACGCACTCTAGGGCATGTGGGCTTCAGTGGTTGCAGCACGTGGGCTCAGTAGTTTGCAGCTCCCTGGCTCTAGAGCACAGGTTCAACAGGCACATGGGTTTACTTGCTCCAAGGCACGTGGCATCTTCCTGGATCAAGGATTGAACCAGTCCGTGTCTCCTGCACTGGCAAGTGAATTCTTTACCACTGAGCCCCAGCGAAGCCCTATACTTTCTCTTGCTCCACTCAGGTTTAAAACCCTGAACAGATCCAATATCCCCTTTAGAATACATGTTCTGAATTTCTCCTTTTGCGGATTCATGGGTTATATAATCTTCACTATATGCCCAGGAGGAATTAAAAGCAAAGTAAATGGCAGCCCAACTCTCTTGCAGATGGAAAGGAGAACGCCCTGCTTCCACAGAGCCCTGGGACCTTGCATGCTGGAGCTGAGACCTTCTCTCCCCGGGTCCGAAGAGCCACAACCTCAAGGACAGAGAGGATATGGCCGGGAGGGGTCATCCCGTACGTCATTGGCGGGAACTTCACTGGTCAGTAGCTCCAGATGAGGCTTGCTTGGGGCTGGGGGCTTTGTCT
Organism: Bison bison bison; assembly: GCF_000754665.1. Classification (NCBI taxonomy): domain Eukaryota; kingdom Metazoa; phylum Chordata; class Mammalia; order Artiodactyla; family Bovidae; genus Bison; species Bison bison. Next base: position 1,254,369 of record NW_011493551.1, on the reverse strand, counting down.
TCCCTGGTGGGCAAAGTCCTCCCTGCAAGGACTCAGGTGGGATGGAACAGATGCTGGGGTCATAGCAGTCGCCGTGCTTCAGGCTTCCTCATGACCAGTGGGTCTCATGCACTCAGCCTGGAGAAACTGCAGTCTCATTTGGGGCTATGTCCTCAGAGGTGGTCACCTGGTCCCTGAGGCATTATCCCAGAGCCTCCAGTAAGATGCCACTCTGCCCCTCAAGGAGTCCCCAGTTCTAATAAGAGAGAGAAAGAGATGTGTGTTCTTAAGAACTAAAATGTAGGAATTGTCATCAGCTACTAACTTTTGTTCCTTGGTATCTTTTTTGTTTTTGTTTTCTTTTTTTTGACCTTGCCATGCGGCTCATGGGGTCTTAGTTCCCTGACCAGGGATCAAATCCATATCCAGTGCCGTGAACGCTCAGAGTCTTAACCACTGGACTGTCAGGGAAGTCCCTGTTTCTTGGCATCTTAACCGTGTTCTTTCAGATCTAGTGTGCTTATCTTGCCAAAGATTTATATAACTTTCATCAAAAATTAACTAATTTTATAGAGAAAACTTTCTTTACAAAGAGATTTTTTATTCTATAATTAGAAGGATTGCTGTTTTGGTGAATCACTGTTCTATAAACAATTTTAACTTAAAGTGTCAAGATGGCTCCCCCAAAATGGACAGCTAAGTTACTCTTTATTCTGTATATATGTTTTAGGGGGCAATGAAATGACACTACACCCACATCTTCTAGATCATCATGGGACCCTTCCAGTGGTTTGTTGGTTTTCTGCAACAAAGTCATTCCAGAATTCAGATCCCATCCGCAAACTTCCTGTGTACTTCCCAAACGACTCTTTTTTTCTAGATCTTTCTCATTCCTTCTACCAAAATCAAAATACAGTTGTCTTATTTATTTCAGACTGATAGATTTTGAAAAGAATACTTATTGAGTGGATGAAACTATCAGCCTAGAGTTTGCAACTACTTTATTCTTGCTCCCAATTTACTTGTTGCTTTATTTTCAACGTCTAGTCAAGGAAATATGAAAAGTTCGGAGGAAGTATGAAATTCATCTGTTCTCAAAGGCCTTGTAGAACATTAGACTCAAGGATCCCACAGCACACACTGAATCCTGATGCAAAAACATCATGAGTGTACCTACAAATAGAATTTTTAGAGCATGTGGGAATATACTCTCCCATAGGTAGAAAGTAAAACTAAAGGGTGGAATGCAGTGCTGGCGATTTACTTGAAAGGCCAGAAATTTCTAAATTGAATAACCTAAGTAACATTTTTTTAAAGTTTAGGAAAGTACTTTCAATGCAAAGGAAAAGTTGGGAGGCTGGGGACATTTGAAAATCTATTTTTACCCTCTCTTCCAATTCAAAAACTCCTACTCTCTAAGTTTTGGTTATTTGGGAAAGTTATATTGTATTCTTAGCCAGGGAAATCCTTAGTCCTAGTTCACTTTAATTCTGGGTCACTGAAACAAGCTTTTTTTTGATCATTGGAACAAGCTTTGTTAATGAACCAGCATGCTCTAGAACATCTAAGGAAGCTATGGACCCACGAGTGAGTTGATGAGCACCTGTCCTGTCGTTTCAGGAAGCCAGAGGGCCATTTTTAAGCAGGCCATGAGACACTGGGAGAAGCACACCTGCGTGACCTTTATAGAGAGGACAGATGAAGAAAGCTTCATTGTGTTCAGTTACAGAACGTGTGGGTAAGTCAAAGTGAGTTCACCTCAATGGAGATTGAGGCAGACAAGTCAGATGGCCCAGGAGCCTTGAATTTTTTCTCTAAAACAATATGTGTTCTAATATGCTGTAATATATAGGAGTCCAGAATTTGTCAGAAACTCTTGCCCTCAACGAACTCACAGTTCAGGGACAAAGTAGGTAGGTCAAGAGGAAGACTCCAGAATGACAAGGTGTCTGTATTTCCTGTCATGGGAGCAAGCTGAAGGAATTGGGAATGTTTCATACAGAGAAGTGATTCTGAACCAACTTGGGGCCGGTGATCCCACTGAGAATCTGATGGAGCTATGTGCTCCCTCTGGATGGATGTACATTTATGCAAAATTCTGTATATAATTTTGTGAGCTCCATGGGCTTACAGACTTCCTCCAGAAAACATAATAAATAATAAGATGATTGGATTATAACTAAACTTATCTGTTATGCCAATAAATATAACTGTGGTGTATTTTCCTGAAAGGAAAACGTTCTCATATTAGTTCAAAATCTTAAACCCAACTACATGCTATATGTGAGAGGACTACTGAAGAAAATGATCCAGAAATGTTTAAAAGTAAAAGGTAAGAAGGCATACGGGCAAATACTAACAAAAATAAAGCTGAGATCACAATTCTAGTTGTAGACAACACTTTTTTGTTGTTTCTTCAATTAATTTTTAAAGTAAGAAAGTGCCAAAAAAAAAAAAAAGTGAGACACTTTATAATGAGAAAGAGTACAAGCTACGGTGAGAATATAACAGTCATAAATCTTTATGCACAAAATAGCATAGCATTAAGAGTCATAAAACAAGCCCCGAGGGTTTCAAGGGGAAATCAACAGAAATACCAACGGCAGAAGATTTTATTTCATTGCTGTCAACCCAAGTAGATCAATGTCAAGTTAACCAAAAAATAAGTAGAGATTTGTAGAGGACTGGAAAAAATGTAATTAATAGAGTTGAACCTGTGGGTCCACCAGATTCTATAACCTGTAACACATTTTAAAAATGCCTCTTAAACATTTATAGACATGGTTCATTTACTAAGTATTAAGAACACCTCATTGTATTCTAAAAGTCCAAAATAAAATATTCTCTGATTGTAAACCAATGAAACTGGACATAATAACAACAACAAAAATAGAATAAATACTCCTGCATTACCTGTTAAGACCTCTCTCCCCTCCCTTTTTTTACAACTCTTAGATTTTAAAGAAATCAGGATTAAAATTATAAGACATCTAGATAGCAAAAGCCCCACAGTTCAAAATTGAAGAGAGCTACAAATCTGAGAATTACGAATGACAGTGAAATATTCAATTTGAAGAAGTTAGCAAAACAAATGAATACATAAAACCCTCCACCACAACAAAGTAAACTTCAAGAGAGCAAGAAAATGGACAAGGTAACACATTATAGAACTGATAAATTGGAGAGTGACTTCTTTGAATAAACAAACAATAAATTATAGATAAACTAATTACTTGTTAGTCTAAGACAAAAAGGTGACTGCAGAAACATACAAAATCAGGCATGCAAAAGGGAGACGTAACCACAGAGTCAGCAGCATCATAAAAAAGAGCTGTATAAACTCTTCGGGAAAGAAGTGTTGAAACCTGGATGATGTGATTGACTTCAAGGTAGATATAAAGGACTGGCACAGACCAGTAACTTTGAAAGAAACTGGAAAATTGATGGAAAAACTTTCTCCTCCATACCACCAACCTAGAGTTTCACAGATGAATTCTTTCAAAACTTCAAGAAACAGATTATTCTGGTACTATTTAAGTTTTTTAGAGCATAGAAAAACACATTCTTCCAATTTACTTTTAACAAACTATCACGGTGTTGCTACCTCAAAATGAAAAAGATGGCACTAAAAAAGAGAAAATTATAAACTCATCTAACTTATGAAAAGCCATGCAAAACCCTAACTAAAATGTTGGCACATAGAACACAGCAGTAAAAGAATAGAAGAGTGGCCTGCCAAAAAGGTTTATCTAAGGAATACAGGAGTAGTTCAACATTAAGAAATCTATCTGCATGATTCAACATATTGATAGCTCAGAGGAGAGAAGCCATATTCGTGTCTCAATAGATGCTAAAAAGACATCTGCACATTTCAATACCTTCATGATAGATCTTTGACTTAACACACACACATATACACATTAACATAACACACACAAATCAAATATATATATATATATATATATATATATCCTCAAAGCCCACATCATGTTTATCAATAATAATTCTAGAAGCATTTCTATTAGAATCAGTAACAAAAGATATTTATGATCACCATAGTTATTTCATTTTTTTTTTCTGGAAATACTAGCTAATGTAATTTGACACAAGAAAGACAAACACAATGAATATTGGCAAGAACAAGTATTGTTTCAAGTTAATGTGACACGTGGTGAAAAAACCCAGAAAATCAATAGGAAAACTGTCAGAAACAAAAGGAGACTCTATTAAGGTAACTGACTACAAAATTAATCAACAGGAAATAACTTTTGCCTTAATGAAATAATTTGATAAAGTAATACTTTCATAATGGGGGACATCACAACTTTAGTAGAAACATAGTAGATAATATATCTAAGAATAAACCATAACAAAAATGCAAAAATATGCCAGCCATATAGGAAGAAAACAACAAAATTCTAAGGAAACTTTTAAAAAAGAAGTAAAAATGGAAATACATACTGTCTCCTCGTATGGAAATGCCCAACATAGTAAAGATGTCAGGACTTCCTAAAATAACCTATAAATTCATGCCATTCTGATTTAAACAGCAACTTCATATATGTATTTGTGGGTGTGTATGTACATATATTTTAAGAGCTTGAACAAATGATATTAGAGTTTTTCATGTAGAAATAACAGAACAAACAGCAGTGATAGGGACAGAGGTAGGGGAGGAGAAGAGGTCTGATATTCTGTCCCAACATATGTGATATCAAAATGCAAATGAAGGGCTTCCCTGGTGGCTCAGTGGTAAAGAATCTGTCTGCCAATGCAGGAGACATGGGTTCGATCCCTGACAAGACCCCACATGCCACAGAGCAGCTAAGCCAGTGTACAACTATTGAGCTGTGCTCTAGAGCCTGGGAACCACAAGAGAAGCTACCACAATGAGAAGCCCACATACCACAGTTAGAAAGAAGCCCGTGCAGCAACGTAGACCCAGCAGAGCCAAAGATAGATAAATACAATTATTTTAAAAATGCCCCAAATGAAGATAATAATTAAAACCATTTGGAACTCAAGAAAAAAATAGATATATGGAACGAAAGAGCTTAAAATGAATATGTTTATACACTAATTTAGGTAGCATTTTAAATGAGAGAAAGATGGATTAGTCAGGGATATGTGAATATTGGAATAATTCAGTAGCTCATTTTAAAGAAAATAAAGCTGGGATACTACCACACTTCACATACCAAAAATGATTTTGGCCAGATCAAAGATGTAGGCATTTTAAACATTTTACTTATGTATTTGTTTTTGGCTTTGCTGGGTCTCCATTGCTGTGCAGCCTTTTCTTGGTTGCAGCAAGCAGGGGCTGCTCTCTAGTTGCGGTGCACAGGCTCCTCGTTGCAGTGGCTCCTCTGGTTGCCGAGCACTGGCTCTAGGCACATAGGCTCAGTAGCCACAGCTCTTACTCTCTACAGCACAAGCTCAATAGTTGTGGCGCACAGGCTTAGTTGCTCCACGGCATGTGGGATCTTCCCAGACCAGGGACTGAATCCATGGCTCCTGATTCTTTACTACTGAGCCACCAGGGAAGTCCAAAGATGTAAGGATTTTTAAAAGAAAAAAAAAAAAAGAAAAATGTGAAATGTACTAGAAAGAAGCAAGATTGCATATTAATTATAATCTTGCAGTGTAGATGGCCTTTCTAAATAACACATAAGAAAATAAAGACATCGCATTAAAATTTTAAACCTTTATACGGCTAAAACAGAAATAACAAAGGGAGAAAAACATTTGTAATGCATTTAATAGTCAAAGATTTAATCCCCTAATTTTCAAAAGGTTCTTCAGTTCAGTTCAGTTCAGTTCAGTCGCTCAGTCATGTCCGACTCTTTGCGACCCCATGAATCACAGCACGCCAGGCCTCCCTGTCCATCACCAACTCCCGGAGTTCATTCAAACTCACATCCATCGAGTTGGTGATGCCATCCAGCCATCTCATCCTCTGTCGTCCCCTTTTCCTCCTGCCCCCAATCCCTCCCAACATCAGAGTCTTTTCCAATGAGTCAACTCTTCGCATGAGGTGGCCAAAGTACTGGAGTTTCAGCTTTAGCATCATTCCTTCCAAAGAAATCCCAGGGCTGATCTCCTTCAGAATGGACTGGTTCTTACCAAATCAGTAATAAAAAGATGGACAACCCTCCCCGCTCCCCAACTGGGGGGACATGTGATCTCATAGTTGAAAAGAAAAAATATAAATATCACATAAAACATGGAAAACTATCCAACTTCAGTGAAATACCACTTTTCATCTATCAAATCGGCAAAAGTAGTTTGGCAAAACCGGGGCTGGCCCGGTTGTGGGGAAATAGGGCTATTTAACATACTATTAATGGACATATAAAAAGACACAACATTTTGGGATTGCAATTTGATAGTATCTATCAAAATATCAAATGCACATATCCTTTTATCCATTTATTCCATTGCTTGGAATTTACCCTACCAAAAGCAAGTAAGACCTCAATGGTTTCTTTGTTTTGTATTTTGTTGTTTGTCTCCCTCTTTCCTGAGGCTTCGGTTCAATAGAAAAAACTGAAGTCAGTCTAAATGTGTGTTAGTAAGAGACTGATTAAATAAATTTTAATACTATGTCGCTTTGAAAAAAATTAGGTTAACATTTACTGTTATGAAAATATCTATGAATTAAGGAGGAAAACAGGCAAGATGAAGGACAATGTACATGATGTATTTTGTAATTAAAATTATATGTGTATATACAGATGTATTACATTTTTTGGACTAGAATTCAAGAAGCTGTCAACAATAGTTATCTTTGGAACCTTAATACTGTACTTAAATCTTTTGTGACATGGGCATGTATTTTTAAAACATTTTATAGAAGTTATCTGAGTGGTGGGATTATGGGCCATTTTAATTTACTTTTTACAGCTTTCTATATTAGGAACAATGAATATATATTTTAAAAAATAATTGTGCCCAGAAGGGAAATCATCTCTAAGGCTCCTCTGATAATAGCAAAAAGACTCATGCTTTACAGAAACTCAGGGGCTCCTTCCTTTGTCTCTTCCTTGTCATCAGAGACTTAGGGGTAAAAGGGTGGGGGAAGGTATGTACTTTTTTCCTGGAGGAGAGGCTGTATCTTTCTAAGGATTCTCCAGGCCACCAAAAAGGTCAAGAGCCATTTTTGGAGGGAATTCCTGCCTTGGGAGGGAAGTTGGACAATGAGATTGTTTTCAAGCTTCATTCCCTGATCTGCTGACCTGGGTATTTCTGCAATTGTCCAGCTGTTGTTCCTATGTTGGGCGCCGAGGTGGAGGCCCACAGGCCATATCCATTGGAAAAAACTGTGACAAGTTTGGCATTGTGGCCCACGAGCTGGGCCATGTGGTTGGGTTCTGGCATGAACACACCCGGCCAGACAGAGACCAGCATGTAACCATCATCAGAGAAAACATCCAGCCAGGTAAGGAGTCTGTATGGAGCCTAGAAGCCAGCGGTCAGGCAGGTAGCATCATGGGGTCAGGAGGGAGGAAAGAGAGGGGTTGCTAGGGGCAGACCGACACTCATTTGTAAGTATGGAGGCCTTTGTCACCAGCACTTTGTCCTTCATCCATGCGTGGTCCTTCTTGGGAGGTCATCTGCTAGAGCTTTCAGGTTAGAGCAGAAGCAAAATGATTCCATGTTGTAAAGGACAGTGAAATCCAACTCCATTTCCTAACAGGAACAGAATCGACCAGAACACTGTTGCAGCATCAAAGCTACTCATCCAAAAAAAGAATTCTCCCAGTTGCTTTTCGAAGACTCATTTTTGCTGATGTAGGCAACACATATTTTTGAAACTGAAATATAATTAGGACACAAGTACATGAAAAACAGTATTTCTGCCTATCCCAAGGCAGATAAAGTGTCTAGATTTCTTAAAAATACCTCCCCGTGTTAAGCAGTTTTATACAGAAATTCATAATGAACATGAAAGTCACTGATTGAATAATATATTTGCCTTAAAAATGCTTTCAAGAGTCTGAATAGTGAATTTGAGATTGAACCTAAATATTGGATTTCTTTTCTTTGTTCCTTCAATAACAAGACTAGAGATTTAAAGGCAATTTTTTCCCATAACTAACCTATTAACTTACTTTAATTTTGAGAGGCATTTTGGGAGGGGTGTTGGGTGGTGGGGTTGGGACCACATAGAGCTGTTCTAAGTTTCAAATTTCTAATCTGTCAAAAACAACAAGAAGAACCACCACCAAGCCTGTCATTTGACTGACTGACAGAGCTCTCGGAATTCGCTATGGGCCCTCCTTCTCCCCTCCTCTGCCTCCTTTCAGGTGCCTGCCTTGGTTTTCAAAGACGTTAACAGAGTGTTGTGTCACAGGTCAGGAGTATAATTTCTTAAAAATGGAAGCTGGGGAAGTGAGCTCTCTGGGAGAGATGTACGACTTTGACAGCATCATGCACTACGCCCGGAACACCTTCTCAAGGTCGGAATCTATGGTTACGCCTCATCTGTGTTGTACTGTGCCTGCCGCAGGCGGGGGTCGGATTCCAGGAGGTCTGCGGAGAGCAGGTCTCTGCATGTTCCTAGCACAGTTGGCATGTCTGTCCTTGAAATACGGTGGCCTCTGGGCTGCAGTGAAATATAATCTAATCAGGTTCCTGCTAATAAGATTGAATCCCATAGTGAAGCTGGCGTTTCATCATGCCCTCATGTCACAGCAGCAAACTGGAAAAGGGAAATTATTGAGGGGTTGGCTGGAATCATAACTTAGAGGCTCTGTATAAAATTTCCTCTTCTAAAGTACATCCAACCAGGTCTCCTAGAAGAGGTGTGGTTTATTGGAAGCTAGACCGTGTCAGAGTTGGGAGGGTGGTAAATCAGGGGTTCATTTTAGGAGAAAGTGGGGCTCTAGCCAGTTGGGGGGCTCACAGGTAGCAGAGGTTGGAATAAGAACAAAAATCCAGGTCTCCTGCCTGCTGGCCACACGTGATGGTAGCTGGTGTCCTCAAGCCTGGGCAGGCCAGTTATTTATGGCTGGCCTCAGCAAGATTGGTTTTGATGAGCTCAGGCTGTGCTGGACCCAGTATTAAGTATTTTGCATATTACCCTTGCTTCTGTATTACCGTATTACTTTACCCTTATCATGTAAGTATTTTGTATAGAGAAGTGTTTCACTGCTCATCCCAGTTTTGTAGATCTTTACACTCGAGTTATTTTTCTGTCTTGGCATTTTTTTCCCCCTAGTTTCAGCCTAAAATCAGCTTTTTATTTATTTATTGAATCATTAAATAAGATTTAAGGTGATTCCCAATATAGACAAGAAAAAAAAATTACGTGAGGAGACTCGGAGACGTGAAGAGGGAAAAAATAAGGGTAGACAGCTAAGTTGAAGCTTGGAATCTATTTGGTATTCAGAATATATGCCACAAAGTCATGTACCCTTTGTTAGGGTTGGCAGCAAATCCTGCCCCGTGCTTCCTAGCAGGTCATAGCAAAGAGAGAAACAGTTCGTTTCATGAGTCTCTATGTCCATCAAGATCAAAGGAAACCATTGGTTCAAGAGACACACAGCTCTTGGGAATGGAAAGGACACTGTTTACCCAGGCTGCTTGGCCCTTGGGTACAGCTTCTGAAACTATCCTGTCGATAAGGTAATACTACCATGGGTGACATCCTCTACATCTCAGCATCCCAAGTTCCAAGGGGCACTGGGCCTCTGGCCACACAACTGAGTTAGTTATGATCGGCATCCTGCACCCAGGCAGGAGCTCTCCAGTGCTTTAATGGGTGGAGTTTGTCAGCATCTTGGAACACCTGGGATGGGAGTGACCTACCCAGTTCTCTTTACTCTTCTTCTGGCTCTTTATGAGAAGATACAAAAGGCAATATGATGTAATGAAGAGACCACTGACCTGAGAGTCGAAGGCTCAATTCTAGCCCTCGTTCACCCATGCACCTTGCTGTTGAAGGAGGTATAGATAGTAATTAGGGGCAGCTTTGTGTGGGATCAGATCTCCACCTTCCTGGGCCTCAGTTCCCTCATGAGAGAGTTGGAGCAGATGTTTTCTGAGCCCTTCCAGCTCTAACATTTCATGTTGTAATTTATTAACCAGAATGGGTGAAGGATTGACACACTGATCTCACACATTGCCATATGGGAATCTGAGGCTTCCTCTTCCACATTGGGAAATGGAGACTGAAGGACCTAACCTGGGGGTCTGAGAGGCAGGATGAGTGCCCCCTCTGCAGATGTTAGAGGTGGGATGCTTGGATGTGGGGGTGGGACTGACTCACAGGGTTGGGAAGTGGTGCAGGGAATAGCCAACTTGCACCTCATTAGCTCTGGGGGTTGCTAAGTGGAGTCAACGTATTGATTTTTTCAGGGAATCAAGGTCAAGTTGGTCCAAGTGAGAAGCTTGTACCTTATTGTTGAGTTGCTCAGTCATGTCCTACTCTTTGCGGCCCCATGGACTGAAGCATGCTAGGCTTCCCTGTCCTTCACCATCTCCTGGAGCTTGCTCAAACTCATGTCCATTGAGTCAGTGATCCCATCCATCCATCTTGTCCTCTGTATGCCTTTCTCCTCCTGCCTTCAATCTTCCCCAGCATCAGGGTCTTTTCCAACGAGTCAGCTCTTGGCATCAGGTGGCCAAAGTATTGAAGCTTCAGCATCAGTCCTTCCCATGAATCTTCAGGGTTGATTTCCTTTAAGATTGACTGGTTTGTTCTTCTTGCAGTCCAAGGGACTCGCAAGAGTCTTCTCCAACACCACAGTTCAAAAGCATCAGTTCTTCGGCATTCAGCTTTCTTTATGGTTCAACTCTCACATCCATACATGACTACTGGAAAAATGATTGCTTTGACTAGATGGACCTTTGTTGGCAAAGTAATGTCTCTACCTTTTAATACACTGTCTAGGTTGGTCATAGCTTTTCTTCCAAGAAGCAAGTGTCTTTTAATTTCATGGCTGTGGTCACCATCTGCAGTGATTTTGGAGCCCCCCAAAAATAAAATATCTCACTGTTTCCATTGTTTCCCCATCTATTGCCATGAAATGATGGGACTGGATGCCATGATCTTCAGTTTTTGAATGTTGAGTTTTAAGCCAGCTTTTTCACTCTCCTCTTTCACTTTCATCAAGAGGTTCTTTAGTTCTTCTTCACTTTCTGCCATAAGGGTGGTGTCATCTGCATGTCTGAGGTTATTGATATTTATTCTGGCAATCTTGATTCCAGCTTGTGCTTTATCCAGCCCAGCATTTCACATGATGTACTCTGCATATAAGTTAAACAAGCAGGGTGACAATATACAGCCTTGATTTTCTCCTTTCCCAATTTGGAACCAATCCATTGTTTCATGTCTTTGTACCTTGGGTCTTGTTTTTATAGATGCCAAAACTCTTCATATTGCTTTATAACTTATCTATTAATTATTCATATAAATTTATTATTATTTGTTGGGACTTCCCTGGTGGTCCACTGGTTAAGACTTCACCTTCCAATACAGAGGGTGCAGATTTGATCCTTGGTTGGGAAACAAGGATCCCACATGCCTCATGGCTAGAAAACCAAAGCATAAAACAGAAACAGCATCCAAACAAATTCAATAAAGACTTTCAAAATAATCCACATCAAAAAAATATTTATCTGTTGTATTCCTCTCTCCCTCACTGAACTGAGGTCTTTATGGATAGAGACCACCTCGTTCTCTTCTACTCCCCAGCGCTCAAGACAGTGCCTCACACAGAGTTCAATAAATATTTGTCAAATGAACAAATTAATGAATGAGTCCAAGGAGACAGGAAATCTGTAGTGCTGGGGACTAGGTGAGGGAATAAATGTCCATCATCTCGCTACAATTCTTCCCATATACAGATACCGTGGTCACTTCATTAAGAAGAATCTACACGTTTCTATTATGTAGGAAATTTCAGATAGATTACTACTAATGGGTTGTAGAGGCTTAATTGCCTTCCCCATGCCTGCAATGTACCAGTTACTATGCAAAGTTCTGTAACTAGAGCCCATGGCAAGAATGCAGACAAATCTTCTCTTCTGGCACCAACATTTCTTTTCTTGTCTTTTCAGAAAAAAAAATTCTGTCTTTTTTTTCTTATTTCTAACCCAGCAGGGAAGCCCACCCCTCCTGTTACCATGATGTTACCTATTGTCACTGTGCCTTGCGTGCATGCTAAGTCCCTTCAGTTGTGTCCAACTTTTTGCAAACCTATGCACCGTAGCCTGCCAGGCTTCTCTGTCCATGGCTTCAGGCAAGAATATTGGAGTGAGTTGCCATGCCCTCCTCCGGGACTCTTCCCAACCCAGGGACTGAACCCAAGTCTCTTCCTTCTTCTGCACTAGCAGACAGGTTCTTTACCACTAGTGCCACCTGGGAAACCCTGTCACAGCACCATCTACCCCCAAACTTGGCAGTTTATAACAGCTTATTTTTTTTTATGACACTGTGTGGGTCATCCTGATTCATTCCTTGCTGGGCTTGCCTGGGATTGCTGCCACAGAAATAACCATTAAAACTCCCAAGACCCAGGCTTTAGAATGTGCATGACATTACCTCTGTCACATTTTATTGACCAGAGCAAGGCACAAGTCTAGCCCGGATTCAAGTGATGATGAAAGACATCCTACTCCTAATGGGAGTACTTGCAACTTCACACTGCCAAGAGATATGGCTGTTAGGAGGCACAATTTGTTATTTTAACAATCCACCGTAGTTACCTTCACACCCTGCCCCAGAACTGAGAATGGTCCCAGCAAATCTATTTTGTTGCTGTGTCTTCTATGCTAATTTTCTTTATGGATTTTCAGAAAACTACTTTGTTCAATGGGGATATTTATCAATGGAGTCTTTAATTAGGGGTCTTTCCTGGTCTACTTTTTGTTAAATTCCCCACCCCCTGCTTCTTAACCCTCTGTCATTACTCTTGGTCAGGTGTCCCCTGGATCTAGCCTGCCTATCATCTTTGATTCTGCCAAAGAGCAGAAAATGCCTACAGAACATTCGCTCATCTCTGGAGCAAATGCTATTCTTGCTGTTGGGAAACTCAGTCTTTGTGTGTCTTTACAACTGAGCTGTCTGCTTCCAACTTCATTCCCTCTAGTTTATTACAGTTCTTGCCTCCTCCCCTTGGTTGGACCGAGGCTGTGGGGAGTGATATCTTTGGAGGTTTTCGTGGGCAAGAGTCCAGGAGATGAGGAGACAGTTCTCTGGTACAGGAGCGTCTTTGTTTGGAGAACTCTGAGTTGACAGTTTTATACCCTAAGGGCATCTGCCAAAGCTGTTCTTAGTTTAGCAGAGTGTCAATGCTAAGGGTTGTCCTACATAAAAGGGGGGATGTGACTGCAGCAGTTTACACAGGGACGTCTCTTGTGGTAAACATCTTCCGGAGCCCACCGCAGTGCTGCCCGCCCCAGGATGTTCTTGGGGGGAGGTGGGAAGGGGCCCTCAGCCTGCAGAGCCATCTGACTGTGAGCCGTGGTTGTTCCTGCTGCTTTGGTTTTTGAAGTCTCCACACTTCCTAACTTTATCGGGCATCTAACGCACTTTAAGATCTGTTTCTTGGGTGGTGGGAAACACTGGCTGGAGAGAGGACGATGTCAGGAGGGGTGTCCAGGCCTGCCTGCGTTCGGGTCCAGGGTTGGCTCCCCATCACTAGCTTTATACTCGGGTGAGTCTCTGAGGCTCTGCAGGTTGGTATTCTCACCTGTAGAGAGGACCCCGCATAACAACAGCACCTGCTTCTTCGGGTGTTACGATGATTAAATGAGATGGTGCGTTTAAAGGGTTCAGCCAGGTCCTGGCACGTAGGCAGTTCCCATGAATGGACAGCGTGTGTGAGCGCACACTGCCCTCACAGCAGGCTGCTGGCCGAGTCGCCTGCACCGTGTGAGTTTCCACAGTGTCAGTTAGTCTGAGTTGCCAAGAGATTATACAGAGCCCTGCATTTTGTGCAGCAAAATGTCTTTCTCCAGGGGAATCAAGACAACAACTACAAGTGAAAACGTTTTATATTGGAGCAGAAGCACCCACTTTTAGATTCATAGGTGATTGGATTTAGAATTTTATGTAGTCAGCCTTTGTGGTTTCACTGTTGGTGAAACCGGCGAGGTCAGTGAGGGAGACCAGGGATTCCACAAAAGTGTCTCTAAAGGACCCAGAGACGAAGCAATAGTGAGAGACAGGCCAGGTGGTGAAATGTTGGGGCAAGCGCTCGTGAAACAGACATCGGCAGACAATCTGGTTCACAGTGAAAAGAAAGGGAGCTTGAAATCTGATTTAGAAAAAAAAGGAAGTATACACAAAAACAAAAAGGAAGAAACAGGGGCTAATAAATATTTTCAAAAGTAATGCTGACCTTAGGGAAAAGGAAACATTTGAAAGTGAGAGAGAAGAGAAAGGAGAGAGCAGCTAATAACTAGGTAACAAGCATTTTTTGCCTTCCCTTTTGAGTCTAAATAGCTGTTTTGCAAAACCTTTTGATGCCAGTGTCCTGTCTTGGCTGTGGGATTTAATTCAAGAAGCCTTTGTTGAGGTCTGCTCTGCTATATTTCCCCTGAGGACAGAGATGAAGGACCTGGTCTCTCTGCTGGAGGAACTTACTGTTTAGCACAGAAGATAATTATCATCAATCCCAAAAGATAATACAGTTTGATAAGAAGAATCATATCAAATTAGACAAGAAAGGCCCAGAGGAGGGAACGACTCACTCAGGATGGGAGGGACAGAACTTCTAAAAGGGAAAGCCATCTGACAGAGTTTTGAAGATATGAACAAGAGTTTGGTAGTGGTCAAGAAGATGGGTGGTGGGCAGCCTTGGCAGAGGACAGCTTGCTTAAGGGCATGTTTGGGGCAAGAAGGAGGATGAAGTTGTTTATGGTAAAGGTGGAAGAGTCAGGAGAGGAAGGCTGAAGCCAGTGAGCCCTGGGTCTGGAGCTTCAGCTGATGGTTGGAAGTGGGTGAAGGCCTCCAAGCGGAGCGGGCACATGCATGCCCTTATATTCAGGATGATCACATTGCTGCACTGGGTGGGGAGAGAAGAGTGGCTGAGCCTACAGTGGGGTGACTACTGGAAAAAGTTGAGGAAGGGAATGCTGATAGCTAAGGCAGTAGTCTGGAATGAGGAGGACGGCATAGATTCAAGGGATGGATAAAGGGTGCTACAGACAGGCCCTGGTTCCTGGTTTCAACAAGGGAGTGAAAAGGAGAAGACAAAGCCAAGGGCACCTTCAAATTCAGTCTCAGGTTCATGGAAAGAGCAGAAAAATGGAGTGCATTAGGTTTTGAATGAATTGGATTTAAGAACTCCATAGGACAGTGCAGTGGAGGGGTCACTAGACATGTCTCTTAGCAGATGGTTCTAGAGCTGGAATCAGAGAATTAGCTGTCAGCCTATAGGTGTTCCCTGGTGGCTTAGACAGTAAAGAATCTGCCTGTGTTGTGAGAGACCTGCGTTCGATCCCTGGGTCGGGAAGATCCCCTGGAAAAAAGAAATGGCAACCCACTCCAGTATTCTTGCCTGGAAAATTCCATGGACAGAGACTGGTGGACTACAATCCATGGAGTTGCAAAAAGTCAGACATGACTGAGCGACTAACACTATAGGTGTTGGTTAAAACCCAGAGAGCAGGTGGAGCGGAGCAGTAGAGAGGAGAGAAGAAGGAGAGGGCAGAATTCTAGAAATAGCATTTCCAGGAGGCAGGAGAAATAGATCCTAACTTGAGAGAGCTGTGTCTGGGGAACCAGGGAGAGGAGAGTCCAAGAGGGGAGGGCCCGGCAAAGGTGACCATGCCGCAGAGAGAGCTGCTGAGCATTGACAAGGGTTCACCCAACTTGTTTGGTCACTGGCTGGTGACTGGTGACCATTGCTGGGGTAGTCAGACCACAATTGGATTGAGGACTAAAGGAGCAGTAGGCAGCCGGACTTAGTATGGTGATGATTCTTTCCAGATTTTTGGTTAAGAAGGGATGGAAAGGAACAGGGTGGTAACTGGAGAAGGCCCTGCCCTCCAGGAGAGGTCCCTGATCAGGGTCTGGAAGCAGAGTGGGAGGGTCAGGCAAGGGGTTAACCACGCCCATGACTGGGAGATGTGGAGAGAGCCAGTGTCAGCCAGGCAGCCTAGTGGGCTTTTGTCTGCTTTGCTCCTCTTGATTTCATTCCCACTGGAGCAGAGCGAGATGGTTAAGTTCAAAGAGGCTGCCACGACCATCTAAACCAACCTCTCACCATCCAGAAGGGCGAACTGAGGCTCAGAGAGGGAAGGGACTAGTCTGAGCTCACCAGGTGGCAGTCAGGCCTTAGACAGAGGTCTCTAGGCCAGAGCTCTCTTGACTACCTCCTGTCCTCTGTATTCAACCCATTTTCCATCTGATTATCCCTCCTGCCAGCAAGGCCCCCAAACCCTGAACGCCTTCTTTCACCAACCCGTCAACCAGCTCTTGCTGACCAGCCCCTCCCTGAGAACCTCTCACTGTACTGGTTCCCAAGCTCTCTCTGGAGCCTCTCCAAGACCTGTCCACATTGGGAGCTGCCTGTTGCACAACTCCAGAGGGCGCCACTCACACGGTCATCTCTGAATGGTGCTCCATGCAACTGTGCAGTGGGGGTGGGCTGGGGGACCCTGGGGCCTGGACCTGTCCGGGAATATGTGGAGATGCTCAGGACACTTCGGTAAGGAAGCCCTCAGGGCCACTGGGCTAGGGCATATTTTTAAACTTGGCAGAGTCATTTTCCCATTGGAAAGGGAGCTGGCAGCTGAGGAAATGGAATGCTAACATGCCAGCGCCAGGCAAGGCAGCCCCGTGAGTCACACCACCAGGGGTGGGCAGGCCAGGGGGTAGGAATGTGCATGGGGTGTGGACAAGGACAGGAAGACTCTAAACCCCCACACGGACAGCCTGGCAGCCTTGACTTTTCATTCTCCTTTCTCCCTCTCTCCTTTCTTCCTGTAGAGGAGTTTTCTTGGACACCATCCTCCCCCGACGAGACGACAACGGTGTCAGGCCAACCATCGGCCAGCGCGTGCGGCTCAGTCAGGGAGACATAGCTCAAGCCAGGAAGCTGTACAAATGCCCAGGTAACTGTAAATCACTGGGTTCCAGGGCCTCCGGAGCACCACAGAGACCTCTCAACCACTGTTTGCCAGCATCCCCGGGGCTGGGAAGACACCTCGGGGAATGTGAAGAGTCTCTCCCTGGGCAGGTGTCATTCCCAGTGTGCTGCTGTTAGGAGGTGGTAGACAGTGCGGAAAGTCCAACCGGTGGAGTGGTTGCAGGCAATGAAGCAGATGGTGGCTCTTAGAGGCCACAACTTAACTTGTGGGAAGCTTTGGAACTCTCTGGCAAAGCCCTGATAGTCAGAAGAGGAAGAAGTCGTAGTGGAACGACAGTGAATGGGGGTCCAACATGGTGTGCGTGCCACAGGGGGAAAGTGCTCTCCTTGCTAAGGGAGTAGGGGAGTGGGTTTAATAAAACAATAACCCAGGGTTTTGTAGAAAGGCAGAGTGAGGGAGCATGTTTTTGGAAGGGTGGAAGCCAGCTTCCCAAACACTGGAAGGCAGAGGGTATCTCCGTGCGGTAAATGAAGTCACTTCTGTGATCTCGGGCTCTCCTAACCATCCAAGGTGCTGGACAGTGGCCAATATTCTGCCCTTGGAGGCTGGACAGGACACTGGATCCCAGCAGATGTCTGTTTCTCTTCCTGTTCAGAAGCCCCGCCCCTTGAGTTTGCCCTCTTTGCTTCCATCTCATCGGCTTCAGCATCATCACCTCCCGCCCCCCCCACCCGCTTGCCACCCTAGGAGAAACTCACGTCAGTCCCTTTAAGTTGCTGAGCTTCAGTGGAAAGTACTACTTTACAGCAGGCACGTTTTCACCAGTGATAGGAGAAAAGGCAGTTTGGTGGCTTGGAGAGGAAAAAGGAAATTCCACTCCCAAAAGGTCTGGTTATCTTTTCCAAACTCTTAGACCAGACCTGCATATGATCATAGGACAGAATATTTGATATAGGGGCAATCTTAGAAAATTGGCCTATCACTTTTTTTTTAACCACACTGCCGGCAGGATGCACTTACTCATAAAGCCACAACCGTGCTCGGTCCCCGTAGGACGGCCGTGCTGGCGCTGCTCCCCTCCCAGGCCACCGTTCTGGGAGACTCGCTTCCTCCTACAACCCACTTCCCGACCATCTGTGTCCTGAACCTGCCCAGGAAAGCCCTCTGGCTGCCCCAGCTTGTGTGCAGAGGACCGTGTGGGACTGCTCCATCATGAAACTCTAGGAAATGTGTCCATCCAGCTATTAGTCGTCTGGGGGTGTGTTAGGGCTGAATTATAGGACACGTGTATCATATAACCCTGCTGCATTGAAAGAGAAATCTTATAGCATTCCCTGGGAAATGCCTCAGTATTTATTTAGTTATAATGTATATATGTATGCCTCTTACTTCCCCCCGAAGGATTGGAAGCAGCTGGTAAATACCATGGAGCCATACAGTAATGTGTCTGTCCCTGCAGAATGTTGATGATTATTCTAAAATAATTTCCACAGAGCCCTCGGGGGTGTTGACTGCTGGGCGTAATCCTCACGATGCCTGGCAGTTGTTCAGTAACATGATATCGGAGCCCCGATATCCAGGATTTCCTGAGGTCAAGGATGGGCCGTTCTCCAGCCATCCCTTCCTGCAGCTCCCCAAACTGCATCTTCAAGTAGTTTCAAGCACTCACTGAAAGCAAAGGTGGTTGCCACGCAGAGGCCGCGTTGAGTGGAGGAAAAGAAGCGTAAGGAAGTATGTGTCCCACACTTTGGAGGTGGCCCCACGAGTCGAGGGGCGCTCAGCAAACCAGCGCTCTTGTCTTTGAGTTCTGAATCCCTCGAGGTGAAGGGATATGAAACCCACAGCTTCCAAGTTTATGCCTACAGACATTGTTTCTTTTGAGAACAGATTACGGGAAATACTGCTCACATGCATAGGACTAGGTTCCAGACTCCAGGCAACCCTCAAACATTCAAGGGAAGAATATCCCACTGTAGAATGAGCCAGCTTCCTGTCCCGCTGGTCATTTTCCTTCCTTTTCTTGACTATTCCATGCTCTTTCAGAGGTGGGTAGCAGAAAAAGAAGAGACAAGATCTCACTTAACAGCTGATGTACATTGCAAAGTATTTTGTTTTCTCTTTCTTTTTGCTCCGCATGCTTGCCCTTTCATATTCTCTCTGCCACAGATGTTATTAGCAGTAATTATAATGGCTGTTATGCAGGGGGTACTCATGGTATGTCAAGCACTGTGCTGGGCTGTTTCATGTAAAGCAGATGGTTTCATTAACCCTCTAAGCAGGTCCCACCCATTTCACAGATAAAGAAAACTGAGGCCCAGCAAAGCTGGGACATGTGCCCACCACCCAACAGCCAGCTGGAGAGCTGAATTCAAAGCCAGCTCTAGGCTGTGCTCAATCCTGAGAGCCTCAGGGGAAACACTTAGGGTGTTACTTTTTGGCACCCAGGCCTAGCTTTTGCTTTTATTGGTCAGAAAAATGTCAATCTGCCTGCCATGCTTTTCAGCAAGGTGTTCCTGGGGCTTTGGCTGGTTAACAGTGAATTTGCTTAGCAGCCCTGTCCATGGGCGGGAAGCGTGTGCACATGCCCGAATCACGTGTGCTGTTTTGCTTGTGCAGCATGTGGGGAGACCCTGCAGGACACGATGGGGAACTTTTCTGCACCTGGTTTCCCGAACGGCTACCCTTCTTACTCCCACTGTGTCTGGAGGATATCAGTCACTCCAGGGGAAAAGGTAGGTATGAAACCACCTCGGGAAATGACGTTGCATTCTTGAGTTGGGCGAGGCATGAGGAATTAGTGTTATTATTCATAGTAGTAATGGTATCTGTTATGTTATGTTATGAGCACCTATTATGTGCCAGTTACTGGGCAAGCTTGCTGAACGTTCATGATTTCTGGACTTTCCCACCCGCCCCCTCCGCCCCGCCCCCGCCCATACAAATGGAGGCCTATGTACTACATGTCCACTGGAGTTCTAACTCAAGCTCACGTCTGGTCAAACAAAGTAGGCGCTATCCTCCTACCTTGATAAAGACACCAGCAGGATGCTCTGGAAGGCAAGAGACCAACTTAGAATTTCTGGACACCTCAGACTGCTGTGTATCAAAGTGGTACTATAAGGAAAGTTAGCCCCCAACCATGGCTGTCCCCTCCTCCTCTTCCCAGCCCCAGTTCCATCTAGGAGCAACTAGGGCACCCCCCAGCCCACAGTCCCAAGCATTCTCCACACCTACCTTGCAAACAGCTGTTGCTGGGCTCCCCTTCTAGTGGAAGTGGACTGGCCGTCTGTGTTGTCCACCTTTGGGAGGGTGGATCCGAGGCAGAGATCATTGCACACCCTGGATTCCTGTCCTGGGTGCAGTTTAAGGTGTAGGACCTGGGAAAATCCTGGGTAGGCACATTCCTTTGGTTCTGAAAATTCCACAGCCCTCTAAAGTTGAGCCCGGGGCAGGTCTCTTTTGCCCTGGTGCAGGGGTGGTGTATTCTGAACCCTTCTGCCGGGTTCATCTTCTTGTTTCCCTCATATGAAAAAGGATCTGGGTCTCAGACATTTAAAAAATTGCCCCTATCCACTATAGGATATAGAACTGGGAACTGGGGCTTCTGCACCTCGAAGTTTGGTTTTTTCCCCTACACCTCTCTACAAAACCAAAGGTCCTTCAGGTCCTCTTGTTGCAGGAAGGAGGACCCCTTCCAGGGCCCGAAACTGGGCTCTTGTCTAACACTCAGAAATGAATTGTCCGAGGAGACACATGTGCTGACAAAGCCAGAGATTTTATTGGGCAAGGGCACCCGGGTGGAGAGCAGTAGGGTAAGGGAACCCAGGAGAACTGCTCTGCCGCGTGGCTTGCAGTCTCGGGTTTTATGGTGATGGGTTTAGTTTCCGGGTGGTCTGTGACCAATCACTCTAATTCAGAGTCTTTCCTGGAGACACTGCGTGTCCGTCCACTTCCCAGAATCCCTCTCGCTAGCATCCGTTTTGGCTGAGCGATGCGTGCGCCACCAGGAAAGACTCTGAATTAGAGTGATTGGCCAAGACCACCCGGAAACTAATCCCATCACCATAAAACCCGAGACTGCAAGCCACGCGGCAGAGCAGTTCTCCTGGGTTCCCTTACCCTACTGCTCTCCACCCGGGTGCCCTTGCCCAATAAAATCTCTGGCTTTGTCAGCACATGTGTCTCCTCGGACAATTCATTTCCGAGTGTTAGACAAGAGCCCAGTTTCGGGCCCTGGAAGGGGTTCTCCTTCCTGCAACACTCTCAACCTAGACGCAGCTACCTGTGAAATGTCCTCTCTGCCCCTTGAGTCTAGCTTCCTACAGTTATACCTGTCATGACTTGTCTCACAGTATCTTGACTGCTGACTTGTATGGCTCTTCCCTTTCTAGACCCTAAATTCCTTGACCATAGACATGGTCCACCCCCAACACTCAATACAGCCCATGGTACAGAGTCACACAATAAGTATTTGTGGACGTGTAGATAGATGAGTGGCCGAATGGAAAAAATTATAGTTGGGGGTGCAGTGGGGGGGGGGTGTTAGATTTTCAGGTACCTGTAGCCATTCTTCAGAATATTCCTAATTCATCAATTCAAAAAAATGTCCACTTAAATGTTAAGTTAAAAATATTGTGATAACTAGAGAGAAGTGATGGCTCGGAACCACTGTGAGCACTTTCTACGGGCTAGGCATTGTTCTCTGCATAGCATGTGGAGTCTCATTTAATCCTCACTTCCTGTGACTATTACCACACTCATTTTGCAGGTAAGGAAATGAACTTGCCTAAGGCTACTCCTTTGTTGTAGAGCTGGGACTTGACCCCAGGCAATTTGATTTGGAGAGCCTGGATAGTTAATCATCCTAAATTATTCCACAAAGGGGACAGGCTAGACATTTAAACATGCATTCATACACACAGACTCACATGCACACACACACAGCAGCCACATGCTCACATCCTTCCTTTGGCTCTAGGCATTTATAACAGCATGGTTATCATCTTGAACCTAAGAGACTTCAGACCAGTCTGCCTTGAGCAGGTTTGCTGTCCTCGTGCCTGCAGGAGGCTTCAGGGGAGGGAGGCAGGAAGGAGGAGGAGGAGGAAGAGGAAGGGATGTGGTAATCCCTAAATTGTTGAATTGCCCTGAATGGCAGAGGCTATGTGATATGTGTGAACAGCAGAAGAGTCACCAAGCCCTAATTATAAATTCTGACTGGGGCAGGGAGAATATATATGCTGACTGGAGCAGGGAGAATATATCATTGAAATTCCAGCCCCAGTTATTTCAACTTTGGCTTCATCCAGCCTTCTCCAGAGGTGTTAGTAATCAGCAAACTTGATTGATTTGAGTTTCGCCTCCTGTGCATCAACCTCTTCCCCTGTGGTCTTTGTGGTTCACTAATATACCTAAATAATTAGCCTGAATAATTATCCATTCATTTACATTGTGAACATGTTGCTGAGGAGGTTGCAATAACATTTCCGTTCTGAAATTTTTCAAAGCAAAGGCTAAAGAATTATATTGCAACCAGTTAGCAAGGATTACCGAGCCCTTCCTTCCTGAATTCCAGCACTATGAGAGAGATGAAAGAAATCTAAGGTATAACCTCTGTCTTCAAGAGACAGAGTTGAGAGTCCTTTCTTCACCTCTAGGGAGTCTGATTTAATTGAAGGAGGGGCATTTGCTCAGCACCAGTACTTATTTTAACTTCTGAAGTGAGTTCAATCCACAGGCAGGTTGAAAGAAGAGTAACATCACACACACACACACACACACACACACACGCACACACACAGCACAGGAGGTGAGCTGGCCAGTTATTTTCCGGTACTGACTTCACTTCCTAGGAGATTATAGGGCTTTGTCGAAGATGGTGCTGCTTGTCCTGAGACCTGAACTGTGGCGCTGTGGGCACTCTCAAGATAGGCTACAAAGAGCCCTTAATACACCATGTACACGCAGTGTGGCTTGATTTTTTTAAATCGCCCTTTATCAAGTGTCTGTTATGTCCAGGCATGGCACTATATATACCATATACAGTTTCTCATGCAGTCCCGTCAAAAACCCAGTGGTGGGCATGTTGTTTTACAGGTGAGAAAGCTAAAGGTCCAAGGGGAAAGTATTTTCCCAAGATTTCAGAGCTGGAAAGAAATCCAGATCTTCCTGCCCCTAAAAACACCTGCTCTAGAATCACTCTAAGAGAGAGGGGGGAATTCACCTGCTCTAGAATCACTCTAAGAGAGGGGGGGGAGTTCACTTGCTCTAGAATCACTCTAAGAGGGGGAAAGCTCCAAAGAGGGAAAGTCAGATTTATCTGGGCAATCAGGGAAGGCCTCAGGGAGGAGGGAGGGGCCCCTGATCTAGGTCTGGGAAGGACCCATTAGCACAGATACATCAGGGTGTACCTGGAAAACAAGGTCAGGTAGGCTGGGTGCTGGAGGCTCTGAAAAGTAAGCCAAGTTTAGTTTATGAGACAGGTGTATAGGTAGCCACTGAAGTTTTCTGAGCACAGGAGGGAGCTGGTAAACATGAGCTGTAAGTGCAGGACTGATCCAGAAGACCTTGTGTGCAGAATGGATGGGGGTGCAGCAGGCCTGGTGAAGGGGAGCGAGATGGCTCATAGCAGGGACTCCGACATCTCAAAGGAAGAAAGTCCATCAGCGCTGGCATAAACAGTGGAGGCCGAGGAGAACTAACTCCGAGGTAGAGCACCTCAGTGACTGGGGTGAAGGTGTCACCTACAGACAGGGAAGCTGGGAGGACGATGTTTTTCTTTTGAGGTGCCCTCTAGTTATTGGCATCACCGATTCAATGGATATGAGTTTGAGCAAACTCTGGGAGATGGTGAGGGACAGGGAAGCATGTGTGCTGCAGTCCATGGGGTCGCGAAGAGTCAGACACGACTCGGTGACTGAACAACACAGTGAATGGGCCAGCAGAAGAGAGAGAACAGTGGACAGAGCACAGGCTGCCATGGCAAAAACCAGAGAGGAGAGATTCCAAGCAGAGAGGCCAGGGAATGAGGACAAGACCCAAGTGCTTTCCATGTGGCCAGGAGAGCACCGCAAAGCCTCCAGCCCAAAGTTTTACTTAGAGATGTAAGACCCAGGGCTATAAGAACAGAAAAGAAAGTGGTCAGTGGAGGCAGGAGAGTGAAGATGCTAGAAAAAGATGAACTGACTGTGAGCAAACCCCCCACCGCCCTGGGTGGGAAAACTTCAGGGGTGCAGGGGCTGGGGCATTGGCCTTATGCAGGACTCTAGAGAGAAGAAGAGCTGAGAGGTGACAGATGAGGACACGTCAAGCACAACAGACAAGGAGCCCACCGGAGAGCTGCAGCCAGACAGTCCTGGGCACCATGCAAGGTGGGGTCCAAACAGGGGTGAGGGGAGAGAGCAAACTTGACCTTGGTCTGGGCTGGAAGGGGCGCAGGGCCCACGTGCTGAGCCTGCAGGGCCACCCAGCCCCTTCCATCACTTGTGGACTAAGGCACTGACTGAATGGCCTCAGGGGGGTCTGAAGATTGTCCAAAGGAACTGAAGCCTCCCTCCTCGCCTCTCCTGCCCCCTCACTCCAGACGTGCACACAATGACCTCTACTGAACACTCAGCACAGTTCCCTAGGTGTCTCCTTGGTCTGCTCCTGTCAAGGCCTCGCACCAAAATTCCGTCTGGCCCTCCTCTACCCCTTCGTCCCCGTTCCCCTTAGGTTAAATGCCACCTCCTCCAAGAAACCTTCTCCTTGTCCCCAGGGCAGAATCTAGTTCTCCTTCCTCGAAGCTCCAGAATGCCTTTCTGTCCATCCCTGTCTTCAGCATTTCTTCCATAGTGTTCTAATTGATTTAGCACATCTGTCCTCCTTCTCTGAGTTTTGGCAGAGAACTTACAGGCAAGAGCTTACAGGCAAGAACTCTGTCTTACTGACCTTTCTATCTTGATTGGCCGACACAGACTGGCACACAGTAGGCGGTCAGCTAACAATGGTGGAATGAATGAATGAATGAACGAAACTGTAGGAAGGTTATTAACACACCACACCTCAGAAGAGTGAGGTCACAACCAGAGATGCTCGGATGCACTCAGGCTCACCCCGGGCCCTTTAGAATGATTGATGATGTTTTAAGATCTTTTCGTATCTCTAAACTTCACTGACCCCTTACCTCCTCCCAAATCCCCAGTCTCAACGCATCCTGGCCTGTGTTTTTAATGCGTCTTGCTTTCTGTAAACCACTAAGCGACTTCAAAAGCTCAAGTTATTCCCCAGACAGAACCATAGAACCCATCTCCTCTGTTTACTCCTCATCCTGTTTAAGGTTTATTATTTAATGTCACGAGGTTTCCTGTGAATGCATTTTTGAGGGGACACTCCTACTGTGGTCTGAGAGCTCTGTATGCTAAAGGGTAACGTGAGAACACCGCTATGCAAGATGTATCTTCAAAACTCCTCAGACTTGGCTGCCAAAACTCACTTTACGGTAACTCTTTACAGATCGTCTTAAACTTCACATCCATGGATTTGTTTAAAAGCCGCCTGTGCTGGTACGACTACGTGGAGGTCCGGGATGGTTACTGGAGAAAAGCCCCCCTGTTGGGTGAGTTGTCTTCAGAGAGCCTCAAGAGGGGCATGCTCAGATGCTCTCTGGGATGCTCTTAAATGTTTGGAAGGGGCCATCCACCAGTCACAGGAAGCTCTCACGGGTTGGTGTCGTTGTAAAACTCTGAACACTCCATTTGGCCGCACATGTTAAAAGCTTTTAAAACTGCGAATACTCTTTGACCCAGCCGTTCCACTTCTTGGAGTTTATCCTAGGGAACTAATTAAGGAAGTGTGCAAAGCTCTCGCTACAGGGACATTCATTGAAGCAGGAAACATTGAAAACAATTTAAATATTCAATAGTAGGGGTTAGATGAATAAATTATAATACATCTTTTCCATGGAAAACTATCCAGCCATTAAAAACAAAGTTGGACTATTTATTGATACAGAAAGATGTTTTTTGTATGTTGCTATGCAAAAAGTGTTGCAAAATGGATATGTAGTAAGATTCTGTTTTAACAAAAGCATATATATTATGAAGTATTGCAAAATCAGACGCCTTCAGGGCTGCTTTCCATAGGGTTGCACAGAGTTGGACACGACTGAAGTGACTTAGCATGCATCCATGCATTGGAGAAGGAAATGGCCACCCACTCCAGTATTCTTGCCTGGAGAATCCCAGGGACAGAGGAGCCTGGTGGGCTGCCGTCTATGGGGTCGCACAGAGTCAGACACGACTGAAGCGACTTAGCAGCAGCAGCGGGAGTAAGGTATAAATGAGAGAGATGGCCTTGGTATAATAAAGTAAGGAGTGGTGGGGAGTGTGGCAAACTAAACAAAATATTCTGACTCGAGTTACCCAAAGCAAAATTACTTAAAACAATCATGCAGGCTGGATTCAACTGAAAGGAACCGTTTTATGACCTACAATATAAATATTAAGTAAAGTTAGAAATGTAAATAAATAACAGTGGTTATTTCAGGATGATGGATATAAAAATTTATTCTCTGTTCCTGGTTTAGCTGTATTTTCTAATTCTTCTCTGATAAACATGTGTTCTTTTGAGAAGATGAACAGTACATGAACTCATCGATGAAAAGGCAGGTGGGCCTTTGAGTGAGAGGCAGTGGGCAGGTGGCATAAAGAGAAAGGTCGGTTCACTCAGGATTGATCACCAGAAGAGAGATCTCTAAGGGTGACCAGGGAAAGTTAAGGTCATATAGAGGCTTGATGGCATCGGTGTCAGGACAATGGACGTGGGGACTCGTTTGGCCCAGGAATGTCAACCATGGTGGAACCAGAAAGAGGAGCAGAGCCTAAGGAGTCAGTTGGGAGGGTCTCTACTGACAGCGGGCTGTTTATAGATGGCAGTTCAGGGTGGGCTTCTGAGGTGGACCACTCTAAGTTCTCTCTGCAAACTTTGTCCCTGGCAGATCTTCACGTGGGCAAAAAGCCATACTTGTGATGCTTCTAGTGACTGGGCCGAGTATGACAGCTGGCTAAAGATGGAAGCAGGAAAGAGTGGAGAGCGCTAAGGTGGGGAGTTTCCCTGCCAGACCAAGCCCAGCTTCCTGTCAGATTTCAGAATAGCTCAGGAGAGACAGGGATGGAAGGTCTGGCTGGACCCAGGGGGCCTGGCAGATACTAAGCTTCCATATGGCCAAAGGGTGTCAGCCAGGTCAGCTACTGCTGGGAAGGGCACACAAGTCCTCTCAGTCCAGAGGGCCATGAGCTTAACTTCCTAGAGGTACAAATAGGTAGGTATTTGTGTCCTCTGGGGTGGGAACGTAGCCAGAGCCGGCTTTGAGTGGAGGGTGCCAGGTTATCACTGGTAGGGGGGTCAGTCAGGTAGTCGGTGGTCCAGGAAAGCAGGGCAAGAAACTGATTCCCAGGCCAGGCACAGACAGACAGGAGTGTGTGCAGTTCGGGACAGATGGGCTATGCCCCCCGATGGCAGGGTGGAGGCTGTCTGCCCTGGGTTTCTGCTTCCTGTCCAATGTGAGCAGACGCAGTGTGTTTGGGGAGGCTTGGCTTTGTAGGTAGCACCGACTGGGTGCAACAAAATAAAAACAGGACTGCTGTCCTGGTCGCAGAGGTTCCAAACCTGACTGCACCCTAGCGTCAGTGGGGAAGATTCCTATAAGATTCCTGGGAAACTGTTGAATCAGGATCTCCACGTGGTGGGTCAGGGAATGATCTCACTTACCGATAAATATTTGTGCATGTGTACTTGTCTAGTACCAAATACACAGAAACGGGGCTGCAAGGGCTCTCAGCAAACTAAAGAAGGTGGTTGCCTTGGAGAAAGAAAGCTGGGGAGGGGGCAACCTCATGGTTTGGTTTGTGTACTTCTGGATTATTTGGCTTTTTTATAAGAATGCAACCAAATATTTCATAATTGAATTTTTAAAAATGCTGTGTGGGAGGAGTTTCTTGAGAATGTGGAATCGTGTGGACCTTTGAGTCCCTTCATCACACACCCTCATGAGAAACCCACACTCCCCAGAGCGGGCTGACTCACCAGGGCCACACAGCCTGCCAGTGGCTTGAGATCAGTTCAGAACTTAGAAGTCCCGCTGATGGGGTGAGGGGACTGTGAATCTAGAAGGGACTCCCCATAGGACTGCCAGATAAAAATGCGTGATTCGTTGTTTATCTGAAATTCAAATTGAACTGGGCTTCCTGTATTTTTGTTTGTTAAATCTGGCACCCCATACCCCCTAGGGAACGTGATAGACTTGAAAAGCTCTGGAGGGGGGACGCTCTCCGTTCCTAAAGTTCCCTGGAGAGGGCCAAGGCACGCTCCTGAAAATGGGCACAGACAGAGGGATTTCCAGCCACCCCTTGAACTTGAAACAAGAATTTTCTCACTACAGATCCTGGGAACTCTGACCACACGTTCATTGATTCGATGGGGCTTTTGCTGTTCGTCTTTGTCAGTGATGGTTTTTGTGTGGGGGTTTTTTGTTTTGCTCAGATTTTACACTTTTGCAGTGAGTGTGTGTAGGTATTTGTGTGTGTGCGTCTGTGTGTGTGTGTGCCAAGTGTGCTGCAGCCAAGGCATGGCCCAGCGCCTGTAACCGTCATTCTTCATTTGCAGGAGTTCTCCTTTGCCAACTATTTGGCCTGCTCTGATGTTTCCAAATGCAGTTGTTAGTGAACTTTTGTGTTTGGAACAAGTGCATTGTGTAGGCCGAGCTGGTCCCTGGGAGGGGTCAGTGCCATGAAATCTGCCGCGAGGAGGCAGGTCAATGCCCCTTTGGCAGGAGGGAGAGCGGATTAGAGCGGATTGTGAAAGTATGCATCTTGCTCTGAAAAACTGTGCATTGCATATTTTCCCAGGGCAGTGTGTGAAACTCCAGGCATAATGGACGCATAACTTTTTATGAATGAACCCTTTATGACTCCCCATGGAGTCCTCTTGTAGTGTCCTCATCTGCATTTCCTCTTCTTGATATCCTTACTAAACTCCTCCTCCAAAGGCGGGAACCAGAGTTCAGTTTAGGAATTTGACACCTTTCTCTCGTCCAATTTCTGTCCAGCCTGTTAGTCTCCCTGGGAGGAGGCTGTTTGGGACCCGGTTTTTCACATCCTGATTAAAGGGAAATGTAAGTAGATTGAGAACATTTCACGCCTGCTTAAAGGTAGCAGATTCATTTTTTCAGTTGCGAGGGTCACTGATGAGTTTGCACCTAGAGAGGGGAGAAAGATGGCTGCACAGAACTCATCCAGTAACCTGAAATGCTGGTCTATTAATTGGATTCTCCTCCCTTCTTTCTGCTAGAGGCATTACTCTAACAATGCACTTTTGTATGCAGAACCATCCTTGGGCATTCTGTACCACCACAATGCGCACAAAAGCCTTTTTCCCCCCCTTTCCCTGAAGTGGGGAGGGAAGTTCAGAAAGGCCAGGCCGGCCAATCAGTGTCGCGTGGCCCCACTACTGGGGGCTCCCTGGGCCGGGGGCAGCCTCCCAAATGAGCAGAACCCATGGCATGAGGCAAGTTGGCATGCCCGGCATTGCCACAGGCTTGCTCTATGGTTTGAGTCTTTGATCATCATTCCAATGTGTCTGTTTCCAAATTGGGAAATGGAAATAGTGATTACATTCCCAGAGAACAGATTTGATGTCTATTGATCCAAAAATGTACAGTATTTAGAACCGAGTCCTAAACAGAGACGTTCCTTTGGATGGTGGGCGGCACTAATGGTGAGCATGATGAAGAGGGTTAGACTGGGGCTGAAGGTCAAGATCTCAGGCTGCTTAGGTTCGAATCCTGCTGCACTTACAATCTTGAATGTGCACCAGTGTGCTCAGTCGCTCAGTCATGTCTGACTCTTTGTGACCCCATGGACTGCAGCCTGCAAGGTCCTCTGTCCATGTAATTTTCCAGGCAAGAATACTGGAGTGGGTTGCCATTTCCTACTCCAGGGTTACAATCTTGAGCATAACTTGAGTATGGTGGTAGTGGTTTAGTCGCTCAGTCGTGTCTGACTCTGGTGACCCCATGGACTGTAGCCTTCCAGGCTCCTCTGTCCATGGGATTCTCCAGGCAAGAATACTGGAGTGGGTTGCCATTTCCTCCTCTATAAATTGAATATAATTCAACTCAAATTCTCCAAGGCTCAGTTTTTTTTCCAGAAACGAGATTAATAATAGCACCTACTTCAAAAGGTAGTAGGGAGACAAATAGATAATCTATATAAAGTGCATAGGACAGTGTCTGGTATAGAGTAGCTCAGTTTAAAAGGGGGCTTTTATTAGAACCATTACTGTGAAGGTAAGAGTCTGGTGACACCAGTCTAGGGACAGTGCAGGAGGTTCAGATTAAGAATTGCAAGGTGATTTGGGGAGATTTTGCTTAGAAATAATTTGTGATTTATTCTACCAAGTCTAGCTCTGCCAAGGCAGTAAAGGGGCTTCCCTGGTGTCTCAGACGGTAAAGAATCTGCAATGCAGGAGACTTGGGTTCAGCCTCTGGTTTGGGAAGATCCTTTGGAGGGGAGGGCATGGCAACCCACTCCAGTATTCTTGCCTGGAGAATCCCCATGGACAGAGGAGCCTGGCGGGCTACAGTCCACGGGGCTGTGAAGAGCCAGCACGAGTGAGCGACTGAGCACACGAGCACAAGGCAGTAAATCCAGCTGAGCTGCTCATTTCTACCTCCTCCCAGATAGTGGAGCGGAGGCAGGTGTCCTGTGGCCCCAGGGTGGGTGGTTCAGTCTCATCTGGTTGGGTTCTTAAGCAACAAGGCGGTGGAAGTCCCTCTCTCTTTTGGAAACATCCCCAGCAGCTGTGACAGCTGGGATTTTAAAAGGAGGAATTTGGACTTGAAACTGGGTTTGGCTGAGAAACCGTTCCTTTTGTGAACCAGCATTCAGCGGCTCTGTCTCCTCACTGGTGAGAAATACCTCCCCAGGTTTACATGTTGTTTTCCAAAAACTAATTGGTACTAACTGGTGATGCTGAAGGAGCTGTTACTGGAAGTGTAGAAGCATCTGATGGATTTTTCCCTGCTCGATTCTCAACAACAGTTTCAGCTCATCTTATTAAGCTCTCCAGATCCAAAAGGCTACAGGCAGCCAGAATTGGAAGGTTAGGAGCCTTCCAAGATACTTGCTCCTTGGAAGAAAAGCTATGACCAACCTAGACAGCATATTAAAAAGCAGAGACGTTACTTTGCCAACAAAGGTCCGTCTAGTCAAAGCTATGGTTTTCCCAGTGGTCATGTATGGATGTGAGAGTTGGACTATAATGAAAGCTGAGCACCAAAGAATTGATGCTTTTGAATGTGGTGTTGGAGAAGACTCTTGAGAGTCCCTTGGACTACAAGGAGATCCAACCAGTCCATCCTAAAGGAGGCTGAAACTCCAATACTTTGGCCACCTGTTGTGAAGAATTGACTCACTGGAAAAGACCCCGATGCTGGGCAAGATTGAAGGCAGGAGGAGAAGGTGACGACAGAGGATGAGGTGGTTGGATGGCATCACTGACTCGATGGACATGAGTTTGAGCAAGCTCCGGGAGTTGGTGATGGACAAGGTAGCCTGGCGTGCTGCAGTCCATGGGGTCGCAAAGTCGGACACGACTGAGCGACTGAACTGAGCTGAACTAGGAGCCTCTACCCTCTGTGTCACCCTTAACACCTCTGTGTTGACCCCCGTTGGCCAATAGCAAGTGGCTTTTATTACATAGTGGCTTTTATTCCTCCCAATCTCACTCCTGCATTTCTCAGAAAGGCAATAGAAGGATACCCATTAAATACCTGTCAAATGAACTTTAAAATGGTTTTTGGAGATGAAATTCACGCACCATACAACTCTGCATTTAAAGCACGCATGTCAGCAGTGTTAGCATGCTCACAGATTTGTACAGCCGTCACCACAGATGTAGAACATCTTCATCAGCCCTCAAAGAAGACCCATACCCATTCACAGTCATTCCCCATTCCCCCACAATGTTAAATGGACTTTTGAGTGACTCATATTGTTAGCACTTGGCAGAACCATGGGCTTTCCATCCAAATAGACCTTGGCTGGTCTGTGTTGTGAGCTGATCAGTGTGACTCAGCCCACCTCCCGCCTCACCCCCATCTCTGTTCTTGCTGTGCTGCTATCCTTATGTGGCATTGGAAGTGATAATAGCCAAGGATGACTGTGCTCTGGGAAGGCCTGACCTTCCCCCTTTTCCTCTGTAAAAGGTCCGGATTTCATAGAATGTATTCGTAAGCTTAAGTAATACACATTTATTTGTATATTCAATAACACAAGTTCAATAACAATTATGAGCCCCTTTGCATCAGATAGTGGGAACTTAATTGAATTCAATTTGTGTCCCCCCACCAGAGTGCCAGTAGGGGGCACACTTTGTGCCAGAGCCTGGTGTCCCAGGGGCATCTGCATTGCTATCCCGACTGGCATTCCTGGTTCGGCCTCATCCCCCTCTAGTCTCCAGTCCTCTGGCATCTAAGTGGCTGTTGTGCCTTATCCTGTCTCAACTTCTCCAGGCCCATGTAGATCAGTGCCGAGTCTGTATCTCCCTAGAAGACGTTCTATGGGAGACAGTCAATGACTGTCCAGGCCCTCTGGGCCATGGGAAGGTTCCTTCTATCCCCTTCCCAGGAGTCCTGTTGCTGCCATCCTGTCCTGCTTTTCCTGAAGAACTCTGCCTGCCTGTCTCCTGCTCTAATGTCTTAAGAAACCATATAGACACTCCTGTTCTGAGCCCAGGTGGGACATGGGGGATCCAGGGTCTTATTGCCCTCAAGGCTCTGCCAGGAACTGCTCCCGGGGTTACAGATCTCTGCTCCTCCCAACTCCTTAAACCTCCCTGGGGCATCGATCACCCTTGTCCACCTGGGGCACCAGGTCCTTTCGGAGGTCCCATGGTGCCCTCTCCAATTCTCTGCCCCCTAGCCCCTTGCTTCTCCATCCCAGGAATCTTTCTAAGACAACAAGGGGAAGGCAATGTGCTCTTATTTACTGAGTACTTCCCTAAATTTTTGGTGTTGTGACCAGACTCGTGGAATTCAAAAGCCAAGAAGATCTGATCACGTCATCTTGTGTCCTCTGGCAACCCTTCCTGGGGCAAGGAAGGTATAAGGCATGCTCCTCAAATAGAAGGCTATGTATGTAGTAGAAATACCATGGGGGACCCTCATCACTCGCTCAGACCACCACCCCACCCCTGGCCTTGCTGAGATGTCCTCCTACCCCTTAGCACTCATCATGACCCCCTGGCAGGGGAGGGGCCACATGCTGGGTATTCATTGATTGGCGTCTGAGACTCTCCGGAAGGAGGCACACCAGCAGTCACTGTTTCCATTCCAGCTTTTCATCCTTCAGTGCTACAGGATGAGTCCTCCAGTGAGGACTGCTCCCCTTGAACCTCATCTGAAGCAGCACCGCCCTCTCTCTCTCTCTGCTTGTGCTGAGCCCCTCCTTGCCATCTGCCAGCAGCCTGACAGTTCTTTTCCCTTTCCCAGGTAGGTTTTGTGGCGACAAAGTCCCAGAGCCCCTCACCTCCACGGACAGCCGCCTCTGGGTGGAATTCCGAAGCAGCAGCAACATCCTGGGCAAGGGCTTCTTCGCGGTATATGAAGGTTTGTTCAGGAGGGGAGAGGCCGCCAGTATGGCTCCTGACGTACCTCTGTTCTTCCCGTGCAGCCCTTCCCCCCCTGGCCCGGGAAGCAGCTGCCGGTGCCATGAGGGTGGGGTAGCCACCACCCTCTCTCTCCATGTCTGGAAGCAGAGAGGCCAGCTGGGCTCCCTTCAGCACAGGCAGTCTACCTGTCACTACACTGCTCAACGCCCATTAGAGTCCAGCGGGGACAGTGCTGGGGGCTTAGAGAACCTGTGGAAATGCAAGCCACCTCTGAGTAGCTTTGAGTTGGATTCTGAGCAAAGAATCCAACCTCTCTGAGTTTCATTTGTGAAACAAGGACTTTGGACAATGTCCAGAAATTTCCAACTAATTTCTTGGAAGGGCCTGTGAGGCCACCATGGTGGTTGAAGAAACCAAGAGGTCTGGGCTCTAGGCAGCAGCGACCAGGGCAATTCTGCTTCTGTCTATTCTACATATTGGGTCTCTCTGGCTACAAAACCCTGTGCCCTCCCTCCCCCAGAGGAAAAGTCCCTTGGGGACTTAGATTGTGATTTTGGAGAGGCCCACGTTTTTGTTTTTTAATATTTACTTATTTGGATGCACCGGGTCTTAGTTACAGCATGTGGGACATTTTTAGTTGTGGCATGTGGGGTCTACTTCCCCGACTAGGGTATCAAACCTGAGCCCCTTGCATTAGGAGCTCAGAGTCTTAGCCACTGGACCACCAGGGAAGTCCCAAGTTTTGTTTTTATAAAGGAAATAGCACGAGTGTGCGTATGTATACATCATTCTCTACCCGTGGCCCTCCTTCCTCTGCATCAGGGTCACGAGGGAAGTCAGACATCACTGCTTCTGGGACCCCTCCCTCAACACCACCCCCCCATACCTGCACACTTGATTGGAACTTCTGGAGGTGTGGCCCCTGTTCCCAGAGCTTGAAAAAATCTCCCAGGTGATTGTGATGCCCAGCAAAGGTAGAGAGCCACTACTCTCCGTGGTTATTTTCTTTATATGAGAAAAATTCAGAGTTGTAAACACAGGGAACTATGCCTTTCTGGAGGCATCAGTCCATTGGAAATGAAAATGTTGGCAAGTGGAGCCACCTAGCGGTGTACTCCCTTAATAAGCTCTGACGGGGACCCCCTTCCTCCTGGCTCTTTTTCTAAAGCTACCTGTGGGGGAGACATTAACAAAGACGCCGGTCAGATTCAATCTCCTAACTACCCGGATGATTACAGACCTTCCAAGGAATGTGTTTGGAGGATTACCGTTTCTGAGGGGTATCACGTGGGGCTTACCTTCCAAGCTTTTGAGGTGAGTACTGCTGGTCGACAATGGCACCCCACTCCAGTACTCTTGCCTGGAAAATCCCATGGATGGAGGAGCCTGGTAGGCTGCAGTCCATGGGGTCGCTAAGAGTCGGACACGACTGAGCGACTTCACTTTCACTTTTCACTTTCATGCATTGGAGAAGGAAATGGCAACCCACTCCAGTGTTCTTGCCTGGAGAATCCCAGGGACGGGGGAGCCTGGTGGGCTGCTGTCTATGGGGTCGCACAGAGTTGGACACCACTGAAGTGACTTAGCAGCAGCAACTGCTGGTCTTAGACACTGCTCTACACAGACGAGTTTCCAGTTTGGGGTTGAAAACAGGAACCCAAGAGGCTATTTCAAGTCCAAGGCGCATTTTGCCAGGACATCTGGTATCAAAACCTCTGCAGGTTTTGAAATTGCATCTGCCTTCTTTCTGAAGGCTGCTGCTGGAGAGCCTTCAGAAGCAAAAGCCTTCATTGAAGCAAAAGTCTAGAATGGGATCCCAGGGCATTTTATTGACTCTTTTTTCCCAGTTTATCATGACTTAATGTCTTTGCAGCTTGATTCATCCTTGCCTTAAGCAAGTAGGAGACAGCTTGGAAAAGTTTCAGGACACACTTGGGCCCTTGGCCTCCTGGTTAGGTTTTTAAGAGTGATATTTATTAGATTGAAAACCTTGAGGCCGAGCTGCTATCTTCCACGTTGCCTCTGTTTCTCCATTTAGATCGAAAGGCATGACAGCTGTGCATATGACTACCTGGAAATCCGTGACGGCTTCACGGAAGACAGCGCCCTGATCGGCCACTTCTGTGGCTATGAGAAGCCAGACGATGTGAAGTCCAGCTCCAATAGAATGTGGATGAAGTTCGTGTCCGACGGCTCTATCAATAAAGCTGGCTTTGCAGCCAATTTTTTCAAGGGTATGAATTAGCAGTTGTTTCCATTTTAGACACAGGAAGAGGTATTGCCCCCGGCCTAAGAATCACTAAACTCACAAACCTTAGCACCAAACAAAGCTCCCTGCAGTGGGGAGGCAGCGAGCCGTTTATGCAAAGAGCTGTGCATAGATTCCCCAATAGAGAGAGTTCTCCACTGACTCAGGAACAGGCTTAGCCTTGGCTTCTGTCTTTGTGGCAGAAAGTTTTGCTGCTGCACTTGGAAATTAGGTTTATTAGTTTACAAGTTCAGCTTCATGAACCTTAGTGAAACTGAGCATTGATAACAATTTTTGCTTGTGTGGTCACTATCATTAATAGAGCACCTATTGTGTCAGGAACTGTGCAAGGTACTTGATTTACACTATGTCATTTAATGCCCTCGATCAAGATTTAAAAAGGCAGGCTCGGAGTACAGCCTGGGTTCCAATCCTGGCCCTGCCCCTTGCTGTGGGAAGTCACCTAAGCTGTCGTGCCTCAGCCCACCACCCCCCACCCATCTGTCAAATGGGAATGGCGATTATCCCACCTCAGAAGGTGATGAGGATACATGACATAAAACTCGTGAAGCCTCTAACACAGCACTGGCACTTAATCAGTAGGGACTGTTACCGTTATTAATAGGAAAATCTTAAAAAAAAAAAAAAAGGCAGGCTCGGGGTTGTTCAGATAGTTAAGCGGCAGACCAAGAATCCAGTCACAGTCTGACTCCTAAACAAACTCTCTCCAAAACACTGCCTTGCATTCCCTGATATGGGGTAGAGAGGCAGCCCAGGTCTTTGGCTCCTGAAGCATCAGCTCCCAGCTTGCAAGTCTACGCTCAAGTGGGCAGGGCTTGTTGGGGAGATTGAGAGGGTTTGGTGCTCAGGAAATGAATATCTGTGCTGCGTTAGGGACTGACTGCTCTGCAAGTTCTTGATAAAATCAGACCCAGAGTGGTATGGGAAGACCATCATTCCTGGCCCCAGCAGAACAGCTTCCTGAGACACTTTTCAATGGACAGGTCTGCCTTCTCCACTCTCAGCACCCTGGAATTCCTCAGACCACTTGCTAAGAAGGAATATAGGCTATTCCACAATGCATTTGGGTTGGGCGCCCACTAGCACACCTGTAGCCACTGAACGGATATATCCAGTCTGTAACTGGAGTGACAGATCAGTAACTCCCTCCCTCTTCCCTCCTTTCCTGGGCTCCTGGCTGTGCTGACCCAGAAATCTTGGTCCCTTCCTTACTCCGTCTCTCCATCTGCCCCCTTTCTATCCCATTCTCCCAGGTTTTAGGTGAGCAGATGGTGTCAGAAGAGCCCATTTCCAGCTGTGTGACCTGAGCTGGCATCCCTTTGTCCTTGCTGAAGCCTCAGTGTTCCTCTCTGTAAAACAAGGAGAAGGAAATCTGCCCATTTTCCCCAACCAGCAGTGAAGCCCCAATGAACTAATGGCTGTGGAGACACTTCATAAGCTGAGAAGCGCCACACGAGTGTGTGGGAATGTTATTTTTTCCTGCTTTGAGGTGTCTGACGACAGCAAACCAAAACAGAGCAAGAAGCATACCATTCTGAATAACTGGAGACAAAGTCTTAAGTCTCCAGTTACTTTCCCAGGCAAATCGAAGCAAAAAACAGAAAACCAAGCCACAGCACGTGTATTGCAGATGCAGTTAGGTTAGTGATCGTAGTGGAAAGAAGAACGTGGGGGTCTTAGTAGAGATCCCAGGAAAGTCACAGCCCCCTCCCCACCCTAGCCCAGACTGCACGTGCGTCTCCCAGCCTGGGGAAACCCCCGTCTGACTTAGCAGCCACGGCGGCTGGATGGTCTTAAGCAAGTTACAAATCCTGAGTCCCCGTCTCTCCACCTGTAGAGATGACAGTACTACTTTATCTCAGAGTTATTGTCAGGAAGAAATGAAATAGCGTTACGTGAGTAGACGTGGTATCCTGTCTAGTCCTGTTAATTTCTTTGCTGAGGAAGGGATCTCTGAAGTAGTTATTTTCTTCTCTGGAAAAAATGCTGTGACAGTTTCTTCTTGCTGTCACCATGTATCAGTTTTTTATCGATGCTGTAACAAATCAGCACAAATGTGATCACCTTCCAGTTCTCGAGCTCAGACATCCTTGCCTTTTCCAGCTTCTGGGAGGAGGCGCCTGCACTTCTTGACTGGTGGTGTTTTTGGTCTTCAGGCCAGCGAGGGTGTCTGGGACCTTCTCAGGCTGCATCATAGACCTCGATCTCCATCGTTATGTTTCCTTTTCTGACCCTGATCCTCCTCTTGCTGCTTTCAGTTGGAAGGACCCTTGTTACTGTGGGCCCACCAAGCTGATCCAGCATAACCTCCCATTTTAAGAACCCGAATCTAATCACATCTGCAAAGTCCTTTTGCCATGTAAGGGTAAGGTGACAGATTCTAGGTTCCAGGACTGTGATATAAATGACTTTGTTAACCTGTTAACTTAGTTAACCTGTTTAACTTAGTTAACCTGTCACCCATAATCACGAGGTTTTATTCTAATTCTCTTTGTCCTAATTCTCCTGTCCTCCTCCTTCCCTGTTTTCCACCCCCAGGTCTTAGGTGTTGGGACTTCTTTGCAGTAAGATAACTGGTAACCAGTTGGCACTGGCCCACTCACATCTCATTCCTGGTTCTACTGATGATCAGCATTATAATTTTTGAGAAGACCAGCTAAAATTGAAGGGTTTCCAAATTGAACAAGTTAAAATAGTTTGCCCAGTTAAATTCAAAATGCCGATAAGAATGATCTTTTTAGTGTGTGTCCCAAATATTGCATACTGTACTAAGGAATAATTATTCATCTGAAATTCAACTTTAACTGAACCTTCTGCTTCTTTTGTGGCAGCCCTAGTGGAGATAGCAGGCATTGCGATGGGGTGGGGGAAGTTTCTCTCTGTGATGCTAAACTGGTTTGTAAAGGACTGAGTCGAGAGCCTTGACCTGCTCTGACCAGCTGTGATAACTGGCTCTGTTTTGCTGGTTACAAAATACCATCTTCTCCCCACTCCACATTTAACGTTTATTCAGCAGTCATCAAACTGTGTGTCAGGGGCTGTGGGACAGAGGAAAACATGGTCATTATCTTCAAGAGCTCAAGCTGACCAAGGGGACCTGTAAGCCAATGGGCAGTGATGTTGTGTGAAGTGTGGACGTTGGAGGAGGGTCTCACTCAGTGTGGGGTTGGGGTGAGTGAGTACCCAGACAAGGTTCAAAGACCTTTCAGTTGGCAGACATCCTTTTAGATGCTCGTCAAGGTGTTGAGGCCCATGTATACTAACTGCACAGTTAAGACATCTTTTTTGAGCTTGTCTTTATGTCAAGAAGGGCTGCAGAGAACCACATTTAGAAAAGGAGAACTATACAGCATTGACCTTGACCCCTGAGTCTTCAAAGAGGAGCCAGGTCTGGTGGAAGCCTCTTTGGGACCTATCTATTAAAGGAGAAAGAAAAGACATTTATTGAGTGCCAGAAGCTGCATTAATTACCTCCCTTTGTCTTCGGGAAAACTCCTTGCTTGGTGTTATTACCCCCATTTTAAAACAGAAGAAACTGAAGCTCTAAGGCGGCTGAGCTAGAACTAGACCCCAGACATGTAGGATTCCACAGCTCACTGTCTTTCCTCTACAGAGACCTGAAAGCCACAGGGAAGTCAAGTGAAGGGATTTGAATTTTTCATCTGATTCTGACGCTCATCATCTTTCTACCTTCTCTACACATGAGAGAATAGGGAAAAGGGCCCTGGCTTCAGCCTCTGCAGTGTGGGGTCTAGTCCTGCCCACGCCCCTTGCCAGCTCCCTGCTCTCAGGCAGGTCAGTTTTCCTTTCTGAGACTCAATCCTGCCTGCTTTGTCCTCCACCGTATTCCTAGTGCCAGACCCACAGTGAGTTCAGTAAATACTTATGGGGCAAAGGATGAATGAATAAGGCTCAGATTCTCATTTGTGGATTGGGCTTCTTGCTCCCTGCTCTGCCTACCTTTCAGGGTTCCCACGAGGATGAATGAAGCCAGAGAACACAGTGCAGAGCAGTGCTGTCCAACAGAAATAGGAGGCGAGTCACAAATGCAAGCCGTGCATGTAACTTTAAACCTTCTAGCAGCTACCTTACAAAACAGATAGAAGAAGAGGAGGAAAGAAAGAGGCAAAATTAGTTTTAATACCATGTTTTATTTAACCCAGCGTATCAAACCTACTGTCACGTTAATCTGTAATCAATACACACAGTATTTTTTAAAGTTTTTACATTTTTTATATGTTTTTATTTATTTATTTTTGGCTGCACTGGGTCTTTGCTGCTAAACACAGGCTTTTTTTCCAGGGGCGATGAGTGAGAGCTACTCTCTGGTTGGGGTGCAGAAGCTTCTCATTGCAGTGGCTCCTCGTTTCGGAGCACAGGCTCCGGGTGCACGGGCTCAGTAGTGGTGGTTACACAGGCTTAGTTGCCCCGTGGCATGTGGGATCATCCCAGACCAGGGATCAAACCCTTGTCCACTGCATTGGCAGCCAATTCTTAACCACTGGACCGGACCACCAGGTAGGATCCAATATACAAATATTGGGAGAGATTTTATGGCTTTTTTCGCCCCACACTAAGTGGACATCCAGCGTGTCTTACCCTCACAGCAGGTCTGAACTTAGACTAGCTGTGTTTCAAGGGCTCTGCAGTTACGTGGGGTCTAGCACAGTTTGGTAGAGGTCTGGACACAGCCAGCTTCTTTGCCAGCCTTTTCCCTACAAGGTCATCAGTAGGATGTCCTGTGAGCACACAGGGGCCAGCGCGTGTGTCAGGAACTCTCCAGTGCAAGAAACTAGAAGAGCAACTACAGAGGCCAGCCACCGA
The DNA here is from genome assembly GCF_000754665.1 of Bison bison bison. Lineage (NCBI taxonomy): Eukaryota > Metazoa > Chordata > Mammalia > Artiodactyla > Bovidae > Bison > Bison bison. Next base: position 1,213,607 of record NW_011493551.1, on the reverse strand, counting down.
AGCTCTGGCCTTGGTGCCAGTTGGCAGGAATCTCTGCCCAGGGCCCAGCTGGCACATGGCTCTGTCCAGGGTGCCAGTTGGCCTCTGCATCCCTCCTCTGGTGCCAGATGGCTTTCCTGCTCAGAGCCTGCTGGCCGGGCAGCAGGCAGAGCACCTCACGTCCCTGCTTACTTGGGGAGATAGTGAGTGCATTTGCAGGTTGGCAGGGTCAATTTGGTGATACGTTCCTCACATCAAAGGTAGGAGGATCTCCCACCTTGATCCCCATATTCCCCGGTCCCAGTGCTGCGGGCCCACCACAGAGTGTTTGATGTGGGGGGCGGGGGCTGGCTTTCTTCAAGGTGCCTTAGAAGCTTAGGGATGTGCCCTGCCTTCCCTTTCCTTAACTCTCTCTGAAATAGCTTTGGGATCCTGCCTGAGTCATCTCATTATCTAACCTCAGAATGGTTCCTTCTGTCACTGGTACCACTTGGAGAAGGCAAAAAAGAGTCAGAATCCCACTCTGTGAAGCTGGTCTCTGGTTCAGCCTCTTCTCCCACCACCCTTCCCTACTCCCCAACTTTTCCTGGGGTACTTAGTCTTGACCACTGTAGCCTAGAGCAAGCACAAGCCTGTTGACTTCAAGTAGGTGCTACTTCAGTCCAGTGGGAGGTGACGCAGAGTACACCCAGGCCCACCCCTTCAGGGGCAGGGCCCTAGTACACTTCCATGACACCCACCCGAGCTGGAGCAGGGGTGGAAATGGCCAAACATCCCATCACCCTTCTAGTCTTCAGGGGAACTATACTCCCTCCGGTTAAGTACAAACCTAACCCACCAGCCTCTTGCCCTCCACATGGCTAAGGATACCAGGAGGCGTAACAGTGGTCCTCCTTTCTTGCCTATGTGTGTCCTGTCCATGGCCATAGCATATTCTGGCATAGGTCTCCCCCCACCCCGGCCACCCATCTGGGCCCTTCACCTTGTTCTAGGTTGATGGGCTCTTTCCACGGTTCCTTTTATCCCTCCTCCTATGCCCTCCAGCCAGTTTCTTGACTCTGCTGTGCTGCCTTCTTGCCCATCTAGTCTTCCTTCACTGGCCCATCCTTGCTGCCTTTTTCTTCTTTCTGTCCCTATCTCCCTCCCTTCCCCAGGCCCACACTACTCCACTCGGCCCTGACTCAGGGATGTCTGGTTACCTTATCCTTTTTACTACTCCCATCATTGTGTCTCCACCCACTAAAATTTCAAAAGCAACCCTGCTCTTGTCTAGAGCAATAACTACTGTGTACCTAGAGTCTATATGCTGGGTGTTTCACAGGCATCATTTTCAATCCCCACAACCCTGAAAGCAGGTATTATCCTCATGTTAAAGCTGGAGGAAGGCTCAGAGAGGTCAAATCACCCAGTTTATTGAAGGATGATTCACCTGGTGAATCCAACCTGGGTCTGTTTGGCTCATGCTAAAGACTGGACTCTTTCTATTTCTCATTATTAATGCTTCTCCTCATTTTATACTTGTTAGCAAATGTATAGGAAAGTGCTTTGCCTATTATAAAGTAGTAAATAATTGTAGGGTTGTTACTCCTTTAGCATACTTAGTACGTATGTTTGTTTGTGACTATGGGGCTTCCCCGATAGCTCAGTTAGTAAACAATCTGCCTGCAATGCAGGAGACCCTGGTTTGATTCCTGGGTCGGGAAGATCCGTTAGAGGAGGGATAGGATCCTCCAGCCCATCCTGGAGGGGGGGATAGGCTACCCACTCCAGTATTCTTGGGCTTCCCTTGTGGCTCAGCTGGTAAAGAATCCGCCTGCAGCGCGGGAAACCTGCGTTTGATCCCTGGGTTGGGAAGATCCCCTGGAGAAGGGAAAGGCTACCCACTCCAGTGTTCCTTCCTGGAGAATTCCATGGACTGTATAGTCCATGGGGTTGCAAAGAATCAAACACACCTAAGTCACTTTCACTTCACAAGGACAACTTCAACCCTTTGCCTACAGGGTGTTCCCTAAACCCAGTTCTCCCTACTGACCAACTTATTTGAGCTTTTGTTGAACCCAAGGACACATCACTCTTAGAGCCACCACCTAAATCTGCTTCCCACTATAGGAAACGATGGGGGATTTACAAACTGTCCTTTACCCAGAGATGAGCCACCAGGTTGATGAGTGTTTTGTGCATCATGGATCAGGGAGATTGGAAGGAAATGAGTTTATTTGAGTTGGAATTTTTGAATTGAAAAAAGGAGAATTGACGGTGAAAAGTTTTGCATTTTCTGCAGGACCACTATGTTAGAAGTTGCCAGGAGTCAGAGTTGTTAACAATTCAAATTTCAAAGAACAAGAAATACTTTTAAAAACAGTGATAGTTGTATCTCTGGGTGTTTTCCAGCCGGGTCTGAAAAGCTCTCGACCAGAAATCTTATTAAGTGGATCCATGCTGAGGTGGCGGGACTGGGAATCTTTTCAAGTTTTTATCAACTTGAAAATGTCCTCATTCTTTTTATTTTATGTATGATGTGAGGTCTGGTGAGATTTTGTGAACTCTGTCCTTGCTCTGTTCTTACCTTCCCTGGTATTAGGAAACCAACACTTCTACCCACTCCCCAACCCTTCCTTTCCTAGAGTGGGCTCTTGTTGTTTGAAGATCTCTCCGTGTCTCATCGTCCTTTCACTAGACTGCAGCTCTGTTAGGCCACAATCTGCATGCTCTTTTTTTTTTGTAATCTGCATGCTCTTTAGGGCACAAATTGATTACAGAAAATAATGTTTTTTTCCTTTTACGTCTGACACTCTTTTTGGAGACATCCGGTGCCTGAGGTTTTTCTTTCCTCATTGGTGCAGGGCTGACAGTCTGGGTGATTCTCCAGTGAGTTCTGTGTTCTCTCTCTGCACAGCATCCTGCTTGCTGCTCTTTAATTGCCCCAGACACATCAATGGACACTTGACGGAACTGAACCCCATCTAACTCCCCTGCTAACTCAGTCTCACTGTGGCCTCTTCCTGCAGTTTCTCCTGGGAGCATCGGCTCACCTCAGAGCCAGTGTTTTCTGTAAATTTGACGATCACCCAGGACACATCTTCAAATTAGTAATAAAAGTTTAACTCATAGCTTCCAGCTCTCTCCCTAAAGAATAATTATATCTTAACCTAGGAGGGTGTCTCTTTGTCCCTGTGTGTGTGTATGTGTGTGTGTGTGTGCATGCTCATGCCCACATGCGTGCATGGTCAGTTGTGTCTAACTATTTGTGACCCCATGAACTGTAGCCCACCAGGCTCCTCTGTCCATGGAATTCTCCAGGCAGGAATACTGGAGTGGTTTGCCATTTCCTTCTCCAGGGGATCTTCCCAACCCAGCCTTTGAACTCGTGTCTCTCGCATTGGCAGGTGGAGTCTTTACCACTGCTCCACCTTGCTCTTGGTCCTTACCCTTTGCTTAATGTCCTGAGAAGTTCACATTTATGGAGGGAGCCCCAGTTTTATGGCATTGAAGTCGATCATCTTTGGTATGGAAGCTTTGAGATTTATTAAGGTCACAAACGAACACTGCTGATTAAACTCTTCAAAGAGCACAGTTATCCAAGTTATCCAGGCCCGATCATCTCTCAGAGGAGTCCTGTTTCCCGCTAACAGGTTACTCGCGTGTGCTGTCAAGACTCACTCGCTGCTGTAGCTGCTGCCAGTTTCTGTGGACGGGGGACTCCTTGGAAGGCGGGCACCAGGAGTTGTTCTTGTTCTTAGAGGGAATCCTGGGATGTGGACCACAATGGGGAACAGACCTGACGGCTGTTTGATGACTTAACCAGGGTCACCTTCCTCCCCAACAGAGGTGGATGAGTGTTCCTGGCCAGATCACGGCGGGTGCGAGCAGCGCTGCATGAACACTCTGGGCAGCTACAAGTGCGTGTGTGATCCTGGCTATGAGCTGGCTGCTGACGAGAAGGCCTGTGAAGGTTAGTACTGGACCTGCCGAGCTGGAGTGAGAGGGGACGGGGGATGGCTGCTGACGAGAAGGCCTGTGAAGGTTAGTACTGGACCTGCCGAGCTGGAGTGAGAGGGGACGGGGGATGGCTGCTGACGA
>NW_011493551.1:1188869-1209368 GCF_000754665.1 Bison bison bison | reverse complement strand
GGTTAGTGTTGGCCCTGCCGAGCTGGAGTGAGAGGGGACGGGGGATGGCTGCTGACGAGAAGGCCTGTGAAGGTTAGTACTGGACCTGCCGAGCTGGAGTGAGAGGGGACGGGGGATGGCTGCTGACGAGAAGGCCTGTGAAGGTTAGTACTGGACCTGCCGAGCTGGAGTGAGAGGGGACGGGGGATGGCTGCTGACGAGAAGGCCTGTGAAGGTTAGTGTTGGACCTGCCGAGCTGGAGTGAGAGGGGACGGGGGACAAGTCTTAGGAGAAGGGGAACAGATGGAGATGGGGCAGCTGGTCGGCTGTGAAGAAACAATTGTGGGGGATGATTCACCTCCTTCCTGGAGGGAAAAACAACTCGATGAGGCCACAAACACGAGATGACTTTATCGGACTCCACCCCAGCAACTGAGCAAATGGAATCATGGAATTTCATTTTCTTCTGTGACCATGTGAAATTCACATGATTATAAAGATGGAAAATGAAAACAAAAGAATAAATGTGAGCGCTTTGGTGTGACACGACAAAGAGCGCATTTCATTCATTTCATTCCAACCTGGCTGGCGGTGTCTCCCTTGCCTGCCTGCATGACTCTGCCTGTTCATGGAAGCCAGGGACATCACATAGCTTGGTGCAAACATTTCTTGGCCCAAGTCATGTGAAGTCCCCAACTATGCCCCTGAGTGAGAGGTAAGCCTCGTCTTCTTTTTAAAAAAGCAGTGAAAAATTGTCCTCAACTCCATCCCTCCAAAGCCTCAGTTGAAACAGACCAGAAGAAAGGACGTGAATTAATCAGTTCAGATTGTCCATTTTTTGCTGTTGTTGATGTTATTAAAGAACAGCAGGGCTTATTGCTGCTTGGGGGAAATCGCAGTCACTTGGAACTAAAACCAAATGAATCTTGCTTCTTTTCCTCCCGTGCAGTGGCCTGTGGCGGTTTCATTACCAAGCTGAATGGAACCATCACCAGTCCCGGGTGGCCGAAGGAGTACCCTACGAACAAAAACTGTGTCTGGCAAGTGGTGGCCCCCGCCCAGTACCGGATCTCCCTTCAGTTTGAAGTGTTTGAACTGGAAGGCAATGATGTATGTGTCCAGGCTCTGATTGGGGATGCTGTTGGGATGTGACCCAGGGCTGGGAACTGGGGAGGGGATCAGCAGGCAGGGAGGTGGCCTCCAACGGTCGTGGGGTTGTAGCTGGGCAGAATCTAGGGTGTTTGTCAAGGTGATTTCAACTGCACACCCTCGGCAGATGGAGTGCTCTGGTCCTCTCATCACTGATAAATCCAAGGAGAAGCAGGACAAGAGAGGAGGAGGGGGGTATTGGGAGTGGGAGGTGGTCAGGACAGGTACATCCCCTGGGGTTAGAATCTGGGGCTTAGTGTCCAGCTGGGAAGAATGGAGGGAGTGAGATGCATCTGGGGACCAGGGTAGCATAAACAGTCCATTCCCTCCCGTGGGCAGTGGTCATGGGATGACTGCATCAGCCAGCCAAGGCCCAGGCAGAGCCCACTGCTGGACAGCAGGTCCAACGTGCCCCCTGTCTGCACTTTGGGCTGGAGGGATCCCAGTGAGAGTCGAGAGGACCCTCCTGCCAGACCCGGTCAAACCCATCTGCTCACCTGGAGGGTGCAGCTCTTAGGAAGGGGCCCCTGCAGGGTGCCAGGATCTGAGGGGAGGGAAGTGGGAGCCCCCGACGGCTCCCCACGGTGCTCCCTTGCTTGGTGCTCCCCAGGTGTGTAAGTATGACTTCGTGGAGGTGCGCAGTGGCCTGTCCCCTGATGCCAGGCTGCACGGCAAGTTCTGCGGCTCTGAGACGCCCGAGGTCATTACCTCACAGAGCAACAACATGCGTGTGGAGTTCAAGTCCGACAACACGGTCTCCAAACGCGGCTTCAGGGCCCACTTCTTCTCAGGTGTGCGGGTTTGGGGGCAAGACTACAGACTGAGGGAGACAGGGTTTTGCAGGCTCCCAGCCTCAGGGCAGCCACCTACCCCTCTCTGTCCGTTGTCCCTGCCCTCACAGTGTCTCTGCCTCGGTCTGGGTTTTATATAGTGGTAGCTATTTCACTTCCACTTTTCACTTTCATGCATTGGAGAAGGAAATGGCAACCCACTCCAGTGTTCTTGCCTGGAGAATCCCAGGGACAGAGGAGCCTAGTGGGCTGCTGTCTATGGGGTCGCACAGAGTCGGACACGACTGATGCGACTCAGCAGCAGCAGCGGCAGCAGCTATATTATTATAGGACGGCCAAAACAAACGACCACACACTAAGTGGCCTAAAACAACAGAAATGTTGTCTCTCACAGCTCTGGGGGCCAGAGGTCTGAAATTGAGGTGTGGGAAAGGCCGGACTCCCCCAAAGGACTTGAAGAAGAGCCTGGCTCGTCTCTTTGTAGTCCCTGGTTTTAGTAGTGAGGTGCTGGGTGGTCTTCAGTTCTTTATTTGTTAAGGGTCCTTGACGGATTCTTGGTTGTCCTCATGGAATCAGAGGCTAAAACACTGAGTGTCTGGTGACCCATTATGGGCAGCAGGCAGAGGGTCCAGAGTGAAGGGAGACATCTGAGCCCTGAGGTCATCCTTGGGGGAGGGCTGGGAGTGGAGGCTGACCCTCGGTAGGCTGGCTTAGGCAAGGGCTGCACACTGCTGGCTTGAGGCACAGGAACCACAGTGACGACAGCAGCTGACGCTTGAGTCCATCCATGATAGTAAATGAAAACTAACAGGGACGTGGGGGCTGGACACTGTTCTAAGTGTTTTTTCTTATACTACTTCATTTTTCTCCTCTCAGCAACCCTATGAGGTAAGGACACCATGACTGACTCCATTTTACAGGCGAGGTAACTGAGGCACAGAGGTCAAGGACTCCCCAAGGTCATAACAGCTGGAAGCAGAGGAGCGGGGCTGCCACTGGGCTGTCTGGCTCACGGCTCACATGCTTATCTGCTCCACAGGCAGGAGGAGGCGTGGAGTCGTGGAATAAGAGCCCGGCCTCCAGGTCACACCCGCTGCTTGCTCACTGAGTAACCTTGGGCACGTTAGCGGTCTCAGCCTCAGTTTCCCTACCTGTAAAATGGGGACACAGGCCCCTCCCTCCTAAGGTTGTGTGACAATTAAGTGAGGTAATATAGAGAGTATGTGCCAAGTTGCTTTGGTTGTGTCCAGCTGTTTGCAATCCTATGGACTGTAGTCCACCAGGCTTCTCTGTCCAAGGGGTTCTCCAGGCAAGAATACTGGAGTGGGTTGCCATGCCCTTCTCCAGGGGATCTGCCCAACCCAGGGATCGAACCCACATCTCCTGTCTCCTGCACTGGATGCAGATTCTTCACCACTAGCACCACCTCAGAGGCCCAGAGAGTATAGTATAGAGTGATTAGTGTCCACCACATAGTAAATAATTCATGATAGCTGTTTTTTTATTGTTAATATTATTACTAATATTAGCCTATCCTTTAGGGAGCTCCTTGGTTTGGGTGGGGAGCAGGGGTGGAGACACATGTACACATGAAGCGCTTTAGGAGCATGGGGAATTCAGAATATACAGGGCCAGGTCATGCCCAAGGAATGCTGCCCCACCCTCCCCCTCGGGGAGGAAGAATCAGCGTTGGCGATGATCAGGGAGGCTCCCTGGCAGAGGCTCCTTTTGAGCGGGGTCCTGGGCTGTAAGGAGCGCTCCCATGTCGGTGGTTCCCCTTAGGATAGTCCGTTGATCCCCACAGACAAGGACGAGTGCGCCAAGGACAACGGCGGCTGCCAGCACGAGTGTGTCAACACCTTTGGGAGCTACCTATGCAGGTGCAGGAACGGCTACCGGCTCCATGAGAACGGGCAGGACTGCAAAGAGGGTGAGGCTGGACCGTGGCCGGGGCCAGGGGTGGGGGGTCACCTTGGCTGCCCGAGTATACCCATGCTCAAGAGCCAGGGGCGCTTCTTCCCCGGTTGGCCAAGCCCAGAAACGAGGCTCAGCTTCTGCCTGCCTTCCCTTCTCCCAGCCTCCTGCTCATGAGTGAATTCCCCCAGGGTAGTCACTCCTTCAGGGGGCTTGTAGGGGCCCTCAAGTGCTCTTCTACACGTATTGTTGGAAAGAAGTTAAACCCCAGGTTCCAGAATCAGACCCCCAAGGTTTAAATCTTGGCTCCGCTACTTACTAGCTATGTGACCTTGGGCGAGTCACTTAACCTCTCTGAGCCTCAGTTTCCACTTCTGTTTAAAAAGGACTAAACATACCTCCTTCTTAATGTTTTTATGAGGGTTAAATGAGAGAATGCTTAGCAAGTATTTCATATAGGCTGACACATAGTAAGCACTTGAAATGTCCATAGATATCAGCTATCTCTGTTGTAATCTTATTTGCCATGCACGAGTCTAGTAAAATAGAATTTGGGAAAGACTTTGTTCCCTGCTCCATTTGCTCCTGAGAGTCCTTCAGAGCCAGATGGCTTTTGATGTCCAGCCACTCTGAGAAAGGCCTTCCCTGTGTTCCTACTCCACCCTGCAAAGGGGGTTTGAGCATCTCGATAAACACACAAGCCTGCTGGCCTTGGCCCCACCACAAAGCCCTGCATGCATGCACAGCAGGGAAGGGAAGAGGTGAAGACTTCATGCCCCATCTGGGACAAGCACTTCAGACTTAGGGGATTCAGGCTGGCCAGGGCCTCCCTGGAAAATGAGCTAAATAAAGAATTAAAAAATGAGCTCAGACATCTTCCGAAGCCCACCCTCAAGGCCCACGTTCTGACCTGGACACAGGGAGTCACAGGTTGGGTTGGAAGGTGGGTTGGAAGAACTTGGAAGGACTGTCATTCTGAAACTTAAGAAAACTAAAAAAAAAAACCCACCTTCCTCTAGCCCCTGTGGTGCAGGGGAGGCCAGGAGGATTACAAAGTCAGCTAAGGTTCCATCAGGTGAATGGATGGGTCCCCATCGGTGGGTGGGGTGTCCAGAAGCAGACACCCTGTGTCTGAACTGTTGCCCTGCTGGCACCTGTTCTCCTCATGGCTACAGGGCAGAGGCAGCAAGGAGGTGGAACCTCCACACAGCCGCCCCCAACCCTGATCTGCCCTCAACTGCCCCCTCCAGCTGCCTCAGCCTGAAGCACCCACAACCTACAGCCTAGGAGACAGCAGCGCTACCTCCTCGGGGTCCTCTCCTTCCTAATCAGCAGTAGCAAAGGCAGTCCTGGCTCCACCCCTGACCAACAGGTCGCTTGCCTTCTCTCAGCTTATTTTCTCAATTAGAAGGTGGAAAGGATTAAATGAGAGGATGCAATCAAAGTGCTTACCACAGCGCTCAACACAGAGGGAGACATATTCTAGCTATTGGCCAAAACGGTACTTACTGAGCAAGTCGTGGCACCACTCTTTGCAAATTGCACGGTAACCAGGGCAACATTTGTAGCCTCCAATTGAAACTACTTTGGAAACTAAAAGACAGAGGGCGTGGTGATGGAGACCTTTGTTAGCACTCGCTGCGCCTTTCACATGCATTATCTCATTTAATCCATGCACTCACCCCCCTCCAAAGGTTGGCACTTCTTTTACAAACAAGGACACCAAGGCTTACAGAAGTCCCCAAAGTCCCCCAGCTTGTATGCAGTGGAACCAGGACTTGAGATGAGGCCCATCTGACCCCAGGGCCTGTGGTCTTAACCAACTCTACCATATTTCCAATGACAACTGCAAAGCAAATAGCAATAGTTAAAAAGCTAACTCCAGGAAGGTAGCAAAGAAAAATACATCAGCAGATCTCTGAGCCGGGGAACCCTTGATTCAGGCCAGCCTCTGCCCCCACGTTCAATGACCATGTGACACGAGCTCGGGGAGGAGACTCTTCCAGAACACCTCTTCTGCTGTCTGCTACCTCTCTCTCTCTCACTCTCTCTCTCTGCCTGTCCCCAGCCGGCTGTGTACACAAGATCAGCAGCACAGAGGGGTCCCTGGTGAGCCCCAACTGGCCTGACAAATACCCAAGCCGGAGGGAGTGCACCTGGAACATCTCTTCAACCGCGGGCCACAGGGTGAAACTCGTGAGTTATTTTCAAAGTCTGTGAACAACCCAGATTTCAGTATCAGACTGACATGGGTCTGGGTCTCTGCCCTGCCTCTTCCCAGCTCTGAAACCTGGTGATGTTAATCAACATTTCTAGGACTCACTTTTGTATTCCGGAAAATGGGGCTGCTGGCAAAAGCTACCTCAAGTAGCTGTTGTGCAGATTAAAAAAGAGGGTGTACCTGAAGCCATCAGCACAGGGCGGTGGGTGAGCAGCACTGTGTAAACAGCATCTGTTCACGGTGGTGTCACTCTGAACTGGCACCCTTTACACAGACCTGAAGTGTTGTTTGTGATTCCATTGTTTGCAGTTATAACATTTTACCAAATGATACATTCTCGAGATATAAAAAAAATATAGTCAGAGGGTTGGAAAGTGAAAACCAAATTTCCAGACACCCATGCTCACTCTAGAAATTACTTTTCTGAACATTTTTTTGTGAATTCTTCCAGAAATTTCTGTGTTTGTATGCACAGGAAAAAAACATATATCCTTTTCTTGCTCACATTTCTCAAAAGTACTCTATTATTCATATTCCTCTACAACTTACATTTTTCCCATTAACAAAGAGTTGGACATGGCTGAGCAACTAAGCACTTCGCACCTCACTGTTGTTAGCCAATTAACAATGGATTAAGTTATGTATGCTAATTCTCTCTTGCATTAAACATGTATGTCTTCCAAGCCTCTCTTTGAGCTTCCCTGGTGGCTCTGGTGGCTCAGATGGTAAAGAATCTGCCTGCAATGCAGGCGACCCGGGTTCGATCCCTGGGTTGGAAAGATTCCCTGGAGAAGGAAATGGCAGCCCACTCCAGTATTCTTGCCTGGAAAATCCCATGGACCGCAGAGCCCGGTAGGTTACCGTCCATGGGGCCGCAAAGAGCCGGACACGACTGAGCGACTTCACTTTCACTTGGATTAATATATATGAGTGTCCCCTTGACTGGGGCATCGGGGGTAAAGGCAGGTTCCCTGACCAAAGGTGCTCATGTGGGCACCTCCTATGCGTGGCTGTCTCTGTAGTAAGCACTTTCAGTTGCTCTCCTGCGTCAATCAGAAGCCTTGAATCTGGGCGAGGGCGAATTAAAGCGAGTGCGTTGGAGAAAGGCTGCCATCTGCTGGACGATGTTCGTCATGGCAACAGGAATCTCTGAAGCGGCGGGGGAATGGCTCCCCCCGGGGGTGGGAACGCGCAATATACACTCTTGGAACCGGTGCTTCCGTGGAAGGGTCACAAGATTTCAGTAATTGCCCCCAAAGTCTTATCCTGTTCTCTGCAGTGCTGAAGAACTAAAACAACAGATCACAGTGGCCAGGGTGAGCCCAGACCTCCAGTTTATCTGAGGCTCATACATACGTGCTAGCTCTTAAATATTTCCTTGGGAAGTGGATAGTGGGTGTTGATCACACTCTACCGTTTTGCTGCCACAGAGTGTGAGCTGAATGCTTACCAGGAAGCTGGTGTCTGACTGCATGTGGGCAGCCATAGGGCATCCCATGAACTTTGGGGAGCTCACTGGCCCGCTATCCACCTCCCATTGCCCTGCCCTCCCTGTTACCACCGGCCTCCCCTTCCTACTCCTGCCCACATGCCTAGCCCCACTCTCTGGCCCCACCTCCCTGTCTGTAAGTGTGAAGAATCTTTCCCGTGTCAAGTGTGTTTAACATCCTTACAAAAGCCAGTGGCCCCTCTATTTCTACCTCTCTACCTCCATCCCTGACCTGTTGCCCCAGCTCCCTTCGTGTGAACTGAGACGCCTTCCCAACCCCTCCTGGTAATGTTCTCTCTCCCTCTCTGTCATTTGGTCCAAGTCTTCATTTAAAGTGTCCCCTCTCACCCTGTCCCATGCCCCTGATAGCCACGGGCAGGCCATCATCTGCCCAGAGCCTGAGAAGTCCTACATGTGGAGTTGCAGAGCGCAGCACACAACCTGAAATTATGAGGTTGCCCTGGCCTGCTTTGGGGGACAGACTTGGGGGGGGCAAGAAGAAGAGAGGCGGTACAGGCTAGTGATGGTTCAAGTGTGGTCTGGAGTCAGGCTGCCTGGGAGTCAAGTTCAGCTCCGTCCTCTAGCTGTGGGAGCGTGCACAGATCCCTTAACCTCCCTAAGACTCATTTTCCCCTTCTGCACACTGGGGCTAATCATAGCCCTTCCCTGACAGCATCATCAGAATTAAGTAACAAAATGCAGGGCTCTGCATGGAAAGCAAACACTCAACTCAGGCCAGCCTTTCTGACCATGAGCACGTGGAGCAGCGGGCACTTCATAAAAGCGCCGTTCACGTCATCTGTGCTCGGGGGCTGCGCAGTGCAGTGCAGAGGTTGAGGGCAGGGGCTCCGGACCTCCTGGTCCTGGCCCAGCCAGTGGGTGGCCCTTGGGCAAGTTATGCGACAGCTCTGTGCTGCGGTTTCCTCATCTGTAAAGTGGTGGTTATCACGGCAGACACCTCACAAGGTCGTGAGGACTGCTACTTACAAAACACTGAGAACAGTGCCTGGCTCAGAGGAAGCACTTTGGTCTCATGGTTAAGCGAGGGAGACGCCGTGAGACATAACAGAGGAGCACAGACACCAACACGCGTTGACACTCTCCGACCCCAGCTGTCTTATCCGCCAAGGGGCCTTGGTGGCAGTAGTTCTCAGGGCTGCTCTGGAGACCAAAAGAGGCCAGGTGGTGACCCTCACCACAAGTGTGACCATCATCGCCATGGGCGCCACGCCCCCCGCACAGCTGGCTGGGCAGATGTGTGTCCTTGTGTTCCCAGAGAGGGGGCCTGCACCCACCTCAGCTGAAAGGACCTGGGCTCACTCGCTGCTCTTTCACCCCCAGACATTTAATGAATTCGAGATCGAGCAGCACCAGGAATGTGCCTACGACCACCTGGAACTGTACGACGGGCCTGACAGCCAGGCCCCCATCCTCGGCCGTTTCTGTGGCAGCAAGAAGCCGGACCCTGTGGTGGCCTCGGGCAGCAGCCTGTTTCTCCGGTTTTATTCGGACGCCTCGGTGCAGAGGAGAGGATTCCAGGCTGTGCACAGCACAGGTGCGTGGGCTGGGGCCCTGGCCTTCAGCTTATCCCCATGTGGACCCGAGATAGATGAGTGATGAAGGCAGGGAAAGGATCACCTTTAATTCTGATTATTGTGGGGATGGGAGGTGTGTGATGACGTGTCCCTTTTAAAATGAAACATGAACAGCCATGGGGGGAGGGTTATAGCAACCTATTAAGTGAGCAACCCTTTTTCGGTGCCAAACTTCCTACATCTCTTCCTTTCTTCCTCCTTCCCTCCTTTTAAACTTTTATTTGTAATTTTGCTGTTTTGTGAAACCCTGGGTCTGGGTGCTGAATGGTGGAAAGAAGTCCTCTGTACCCCCCCAAGAAGCAGTTACAAAAAACGAAAAGTGTTTCTGCTTCCCATTATTTTTCTCACTTGAAATAAACAGCCTTAATCAGCCCTTTGGAGGAAAATGTTTATGCTTATAACTTACATTATTTACCATGCTAAACAGAAGAAAGTCAGTAAGAACACTGGCTCTGTTGTTTAGCCACTTAAAGGATACAGCCTGGGACTTGTTGTTCAGTCACTAAGTCGTGTCCGACTCTTTAAGACTCCTCTTTGCAGCACTACAGGCTTCCCTGTCCTTCACCATCTCCGGGAGCTTGCTCAAACTCACGTCCATGGAGTTGGTGATGCCATCAACCATCTCATCCTCTGTCGCCCCCTTCTCCTGCCCTCATACAGTCTGGGACTAGAATCCATGAAGCAACCTTGACTTTCTGATCCCCGCCCTCTGACAAAGCAATGGCAGTGAGGCTCACTCAGAGCCTGCGATCATGATCGTGATCTCTGTGAGGTTTTCTGATCCCTTTAACAGCCCCTCCTCCCAGTTTTTTCCTAGAGTCAGAAAATATGAATCACATGAGACAAAGTAACAGCCAGCATCTTGGAAGCCTGGCTGACCCTGGCCGCAAATTCCCCACTGTTCACGGCTATATCACCACTTCCCTGGTGACGTTTAAAAGCCACTCACTAGTGACTTCACCCTCTTGTCCCTGCAGACTGAGTGTGGGTGCTCAGGGTGGGTCAGGGTCCTGCAGGAAACAGGGGCACACTCAGGTGGAGTCATTATTTGAGAAGCTACTAAGGGACCGTTTACAGAGGGGTGGACAAGATGTGGGGACTCCACAGGGGCTGTGCAGCAACCATGGCTAAGATGCAAGGCTGTCACTCCCCTCGGTCTCAACGACAGAGGCGGGGGATCAGTTCCTGAAGCCTAGAGACAAAAGCTGGCAAGCAGAGGGCCCCCAAACAGGAGCTGTGACATGCAGTCAAAGGACACAGTCTGTGGTGACCAGGCAAGGAGGGGCCTGGGACTAGTGCCCTGACCTCTCTCTTCCCTGATCTGCTAGTGCTGGCTGTGGCCGGATCAGGGAGCCAAGGGGCTGGTCCAAGTAGACCCAGAGGTCTGCCTCCAGGGGCCAGGGCAGGTGGGAAGAGGAGAGGAGATCTGGCAGGATGGGTGGGAGGCATCCTACCCTGCTCAGCCCTCATTTCATTGCCAGCCACATCTCAAGAATTTGAAATTTTCCAAAGACAGCTCAGACCTGGAAGAAAATCTAAGCCAGAGCACACTCGGGACTGAGAGTTGGCAGTCGGACAGGACTGGGGCCAGGCTGGATGTGGAGGTCCAGCCGGGGGTGGGTGGGGAAGGGGGGCAGGGACCTCAGGGCAAAGTGAACGTTACCGCACAGTGTGGAAGGCACACCATGGGGAGGAGGCTGGGAGCACACCAAGAACTGCGGTGGGGGAATTTACCTGCAAAATTCCATCGCTCTCTAATGGCCCATCACTCTCATGTACATATTTTTATCATGTGTTATGTAGGATGGGCTCAGGCCAACCAGAGTTACCATCCTAGTAAAAAATAGGAGCTAAAGCTACAGAATACAAGTCCAAAGTTTGGAGGCATAGCTCACCTGTAACACCCGCAGAAGGTTTTTGAAAGCTAGCCTGTGGCCAGGCTCTCAAATGCAGGTGCTGCTGCTGCTGCTTGGTCGCGTCCAACTCTTTGGGACCCTATGGGCTGTAGCTCACCAGGTTCCTCTGTCCATGGTGATTCTCCAGGCAGGAACACTGGAGAAGGTTGCCACGCCCTCCTCCACCGTCTGGACCATCAGGAAAGCCCAGAAATACTGGAGTGGGTAGACTATCCCTTCTCCAGGGGATGGGGATCTTCCAGGAATCGACCCAGGAATAGAACCGGGGTCTCCCGCTTTGGGGGCAGATACTTTACCAGCGGAACTATCAGGGAAGCCCAGATACAGGTGCAATCCAGATCTATTCTGAAGTTTCAGGTTTAAGCCCTCACCAGCAGTTTTGAACCCACTCCAGTGTTCTTGCCTGGAGAATCCCAGAGACAGCGGAGCCTGGTGGGCTGCCGTCAATGGGGTCGCACAGAGTCAGACACGACTGAAGCGACTTAGCAGCAGCAGCAGTTTTGATGCGCTTTGGGCGCCCTCTGCTGGCAAAAATAACAGATTACGGTAAGTCTGTCGGCAGGAGTGAGCCCTTTTCAGATGCTTCCAGACAACAAAGTGGTAAAGATCCAACCACATCCCGGCGACCAGTAGGACAAACCATCCCTTGGCCCCATATATCCATAACTGGAGAGAAGGAAAGGCTTTTATTATGGCATCTCTGGTGTTCCCCGAGGCTCCCTATAGCCCAATCTGGGAACATAGGTCCTGGGTGTGTATGTAAGGGCTAATTTGGATTCCCCAGCGAATCCTAGAAACTCCTGGATCTCTTTTATTTCTCTGTAAAATGGGTTTTTTTGGAGGAGGAAATGGCAACCCACTCCAGTA
The DNA here is from genome assembly GCF_000754665.1 of Bison bison bison. Classification (NCBI taxonomy): domain Eukaryota; kingdom Metazoa; phylum Chordata; class Mammalia; order Artiodactyla; family Bovidae; genus Bison; species Bison bison. The sequence continues at coordinate 1,197,447 of NW_011493551.1, read as the reverse complement.
TTCTTGCCTGGAAAATTCCATGGACAGAGGAACCTGACAGGCTACAGTCCATGGGTTGCAAAGGGTTGGACACGACTGAGCGACTAACAAAGTGGGGTGATGAAACTTGCCTGGCCTTTCGCACAGAGCAAACACTAGGTTTTGTAGAGAAAACGGGCCTGTACAGAGGGTGTGAAGAGAGACAGGGTTGCTGGGGGTGGGGTGCGCAGTGCGGAGCGTGCCTTCTCTGTGCCGAGGGCGCATCGCGCTTCTCTCTCTGCTCCAGAGTGTGGGGGCAGGCTGAAGGCCGAAGTGCAGACCAAAGAGCTCTATTCCCATGCCCAGTTTGGGGACAACAACTACCCGAGCCAAGCCCGCTGCGACTGGGTGATCGTGGCGGACGACGGCTACGGCGTGGAGTTGATCTTCCGCACGTTTGAGGTCGAGGAGGAGGCCGACTGCGGCTACGACTACATGGAGGCGTTCGACGGCTATGACAGCACGGCGCCCAGGCTCGGCCGCTTCTGCGGCTCCGGGGTGAGTCCTGGGGATGCTGGGGTGGTGGTAGGCGGTCACTGCGGGGACCCAGAGCATGAACTGAATGGTCAGACACACATGGGTCACAGCCCTGGTGGCCCCTGCGGCTGCTTAGGGCACCAGGCAAGAGGCTCGTCCTGCTGGAGCAGAGGGAAACCCGGAGGGTAGCTGGAGAGGAGGTTGGGAAGTAACGGGGACCAGGTCAGGAAGGCCTAATGCAGAGGCCAGCTAGGGAAGAGCATCTTCCTTTTAGGGCTGCCTTTTTGCAGACTGGGCTTCCCTGGTAGCTCAGCTGGTAAAGAATCCGCCTGTAATGCAGGAGACCCTGGTTTGATTCTTAGGTGGGAAAGATCCCCTGGAGAAGGGATAGGCTACCCATTCCAGTATTCTGGTGGCTCAGCTACCCACTCCATTATTCTGGCCTGGAGAATGTCATGGATTGTATAGTCCATAGAGTCACAAAGAGTCCCAAGCAACTTTCACTTCAATTCACTTTTGCAGAGGGTTTGTCTTACTTTTGCAGAGGATTTGTCTCCCCACACCCCCATTTTTATTTAGCCTCCAGGCCTTTTTATTATCCTCTTGTGTATTCCATATACTCCCAATTCTCTCTCCCAGTAGAAACCAAATGCTTATACAAATTACGAATCACTCTTTTAACTATAAACATTAGTTATGTTCAAGGTCATTGTGATTGTTTTCATTATCATCTTTTTCCTGGGCCACCTCCTCAGGACAGGGCAGGCCTGTTTTCATCACTATTTCCCCAGCACCTGCCATAGGGCCTGGCACTGAGTTGGTGCTCAGTGAGAGCATAGGCCAGTTCAGTGTCCTGGTCCTCCTCCATCTGCATCACACTCCCCACACTGGGCTTCCAGCTCTGTCTTTTCCTTCACCTGCAGAGCTGATCACTCAAGGCTCTGCAACTGGCCGAACTTACAGTAAATCATTTTGGAATCATTATTAGTGCATGTGGTAAATGAACCTCAAACTGGCCTTTGTGTGGATCTTTGAATAATTTCCCTTCATCTTCTCTCACCCTCCAAAAGAGAAAGGATGACACAGTGTGGCTTAGCTGATGCAGTGCCTTTGAGAGATAAAGGGTCCAGAGGAGAACTTTGAAGGGTCCTGAGCAGTGAAATATACAGGAAGCCCAGTTTGGTTCCGTTAGAATCTGGCAGATGGCAGTCTGGGATCCTGGCTCCCTTTCACCTACCACCTGGCAAAACCTTTCTGTCAAACGTAACAACTCCATCCCACGTTTTGTCCTTGGACAAGGCAGAGGCCTCAATGATGGTCTTTGTCTTAGATCTCCTGGGAGAACATCACAGCGGTGACCCTAGTGCTGGGTGATTCATGATATACACTTTATAGTCAGAAGACCTGAGATTGGGGACTATTGAGTTGTGAACTAGATTTTCAACTAGATTTTCAAGCATAGAATGGAGATAGTGCCTGCCTTATAAAGCGGCTGTAACTTTACATGAGATGAAATCTGAAAATGCTTCAGCATGTGTGTGTGTTAATCACTCAGTCATGTCCAACTCGTTGCTACCCCGTGGACTGTAGCCCGCCAGGCTCCTCTGTCCATGGGATTCTCCAGGCAAGAGTACTGTAGTGGGTTGCCATTCCCTTCTCCAGGGGATCTTGGAGGGATCAAACCCAGGTCCCCTGCATTGCAGGAGATTCTTTACCATCTGAGCCACCAGGGAAGCCCTGAAAGTGCTTAGGTGCACTTAATTAACTGATGCACTTAATAATAATAGATTCTATAAGAGTTGTGCATTTAGAATTGTCTTTGGAAAAGTAGAGCTGGGGCAGGGGGCTGGGGGTGCTCTTGGGAGCAGAATTTGAAAAGCTTTTCTTTGAAAAAACAGCTTGTTTTGATGCCCTTCAGCGTCTCTCCTGTGTCTTTGTCTCATCCTCCTTATTTTAATACTCCAACCACAGCCAACTGGCTTAAAGTCCCCCTGGTTTTCCTTTCTCCTCACCTCAGCCATTGGAAGAAATCTACTCTGCAGGGGATTCTCTGATGATTCGATTCCACACTGATGACACCATTAACAAGAAAGGCTTTCATGCACGGTATACCAGTACCAAGTTCCAGGATGCCCTACACATGAAGAAATAATATTGTTCTTGAAAAACAGGAACTGAGAATGTTTTTATAACAATAGCACCTTGTGAATCTGCCCTAAAGCAGTGTACAGTATTATTCTCAAACAAAAACTCAAAATCTAGCCTTGGAATTGTGTGTATCGGATGAATTTGGCTGATCTGGCCAGAACAAGGAGGGGAGAAGATATTTCTTTGATTCCAGCCTCGGTGTTACCAATCATGCAGTTTTAAAGATTAAGATTTGATGTCACTGGCTATTTAAGCGTTGCCTGTTTGTCTCCTTGCCCTTTGCCCCTGTGAGGCAGAAGCCTACCCTTGGGTGGCTCTGTTTCTGGATGTGCTTCCGTAGGTGGAAGGCAGGCTGACCGTGTCTTGGGAGTCGGGGCATCTTCCATCAGTGCTAGGCAATGAGGATAAAAGACTGGCCATAGCTCACGTGTTCCTCACAGCTTTGGCTGGAGACATTAACTCTCTGCCAGGGACACATCACCCAAGAAGCCCAAGAATATGGGCACTGGGACTAAAACAGGCATCGCAGCAAGCATCATGCAGAAGAAGCTGGTGTTTGAGGATCACTGTCACATAGCAAGGAGACCCCCAACTTGTCCTCTGTGTCTTCAGCTCTCCTTGCTCATGTTGGGTTTTCCCCATTCCTAATTGCATTAAGGATCCAAGGCATCTGCTGTGACTTCAGCAGAACAGTTGCTGGTGAGAGTCCCTAGTCTTCCGAAAAGAAGACGTCCTGACTTGTCCTCCTGCCCTCGCTGACTTGGAGAAGATTCCACGTGGCCTTGGGATTCCATGGGCCAATATTATCTCTTTCTCCAGCTTTGGAGGCCCTTGCTGTGGTTGACTTCCACTCTTGACAACCAATACCAACTGTATTTGCAAAACGTGCAAAGACATCTTATGGGGGACCATTCAGGTCCCTCATGAACATCACTGAAAACTGGTTAATTATAAATTATGTAAGAATCAACACTTTGTGGAACAAGTCTACCTGTGACTAACTTCCTGAAGCTGGTTAGGTTAAAGAGTGCATTGGTGACTTACTCAGACTAACCAGCATTCAGTCACCAACTTTCAATTAGAATTCATCACATTGGGCACTCGCTTTGAAGAAGTGGAGAGGATGTTGTTTACATAATTTTAGAACCTCCAGGTGTACTTTAAAGTTTTGAATGGCATTTCATTAAGGCATCTATGGGCATTATGAGCTAAAAGCTGTGGTATGTTAGCTTTAAAAAAGAGTATTTATGTTGGAATAATTTTAAAATAATGTTTACATAGCCGTAAGTCCTGTGTGGTTGGTATTGAACACAGGATCGCACACGAGAAGATTTTTGGTGAGAGTTGAAATTGCTCCCAAGCACCAGAATTCTTGGGGATGAATCAACATCATTTGAAACAAAATATTTGCAAAACATTTAAAGGTGATATTTTTGAAAATCACAATATGGCCCCAGAGGACTATGTTTAGTTAAAAAGATTGCTGGGAGTTAAAATAAAAAGACATAAAAAAATAAGAATACAAGAAAGGTAGAAAAAAATGCATGGGAATATTTTTTCCTTAAAACAGAAAAAAATCAAAGTATTATTATTAATAATATATGTCTGTATATATGTATGTATGTAAAGGATCAACTGTCAGAGCCTTAATCAGTGCAGTGTGATAAATGCTGACCCACAGACTTGACTGAATAGGCCCTCCTGGACCAGCCTTGTGTTTTATGGTTCTACTTTTACCAAGCCTCTCTTGGCCTTTCTTGGCCCTGGAGGGAGGTTCAACCTACATTCTTATATTGTGATCTTTCACAGCCCCTGTCTTGGAAGATCTTTGTTTGTGGAACAGCTTGTCATGTGGTTCGGGTCTTACCCGCCTCACAGGGTGGATTCCATTTCTCTGATTTTTTGTTTGGGGGCTTTTATTTTGTCCCATCTGATCTTCAAAGTTGACACCAAAATCCGGATGCAGAAGGTGGCTGTTAAGGGTCTCTCGCTGAGGACTTGAAAATTCTGTAGTTTCAGCCTTTAGAAGTCTGAATAAGATTGATGAATTCCCTGGAAAAGTGAGAAGGAGTCAGAAACAGAGTCAGCTCTGCCTCTGTCTTTGCTGCTGTCGTGAAACAATGGTACTTGTTTTTCTCTCTCTAGTATGATTTTCAAAAACACACAGCTTCAACCATTATCAACCTGTGGCCAGTTGGAAACAATGAGACGCTTATGAAAACCTTTCTTTAGGCCTTCTGTGAGTGACGTATTCCCAGAAAAGACAAGCTCTGATTCAGCTGGGGCTGGCCAGACAGCTCCCCTGGAAGCTCAGACTCACGGGACATAAACACAATGTGGGTTCTGCAAAGAACTGAACAGATGGCTTCACAAGAGAAAGTCCACTCAGCAGAAAGACCCAGGCCCCTGCCTTGGCTCTTCCAAATGCTCAGTGACCTTTCTGTACACATCCCACGGGACGTTACCCCTGCCTGCTTTGTCCTTGGGGCTGTTGCAAAGCTCCAAGCAGGTTGACTTCAACTCAGAGAATTCTCTTGATGACCTGGTGAAACATTTGGGGTCCAGGTCTTCAGCCTGATCGAATTCTAATGTCATCTGGTCTAGCAAATGCTAGAACCTGGATCCCAGGGCGGGGTGAAGATCTGGAATTAACTTCAGCCTGTGGAATTTCTCCAATCAGAGAAGGAGGCTGTGCATTGATTCACCATAAGATGGTTTTCCTCTAAAGTTAAGTTTTATGTTACTCATGAAATGCTCAACCTGGTTACATCATTTGTAAAATCTTGTTAACTAGCAAATCACCCTGGGGTTTGCCGTCAATCTGGTCCATTTGATAAATCTCAGATAATTCGTGGTATTGTCATTGTTCAGTGTGTGAACAAGTATTCCCTAGGCTTTGGCAGATGGTTTTCAAGTTTCCTTTGTAGACTGAACTTCTAAAAAATAATCCCAAATGCCTAGAAGATTTCTTTAAAAAAAAAAAAAGAAAAACCATTTAGAGGATTATCTATAAATATACTGTATTTTTTATCTTGTGTAATTGTACGTTTCATGAAATGTCAGTTTCAAAAAGAAAGTGGAAAGGAGCTAACATATGTCTAGAAAGAATTGTTTCATTAAAGAATGTGGATTTATCGGCATGTCCTGGGTTTGTATGACAAGTTCAGTCCTCTCGGCGATCTTTTTCTCCAATATCACAGGAACTTGGGAAGCATGTACAAAAAGGGGGGCCTTCTTTCTGGCCTTCTATGATCTGGTGAATACCCAGAGCCTGGCTCCAGAACAGGGCTCCTATTGGACCCAGAAAGTCACGAGCAAAGCTGAAGAGGGCTTCAAAGTCGCGCCCCTTCTTGGACCCAGACAGGCTGGAAATCTAACAACATGAACATCAAGGAGATGGTTTCTACTGTAACCACGCTAGCTTAGGCGTGGTAGCCACCTTCCCTTTGTCCCCCAGCAATTCTCCATCTGGCTTTGAGCCTGAGGACCACATGTGGCCTCTAAAACTGAAGGTCACAGTTCTTATAAGGGGGCTTGCTTACAAGTGGCAATTGTGGTTTTGGTCTTTTGGGATCTTGTTGTTCATGATTTGCCCCAGCTGCCCATGCACACGGTCGTTTTTAGTTCCTTATAGTTTCTTTGTGTTTGGTTGCGTTTGGTTTCTCAAGGAGACATTTGTCCAGGTGCAAGCACGCAGTGTAACAAAGGGTCCCAGGTCCCAGACCCCAGCCTGGCTCAAGACACATCAGATTCTCCTCCTGAAACTAGAGTCCTGTCAAGGGGCGAGAGGGCTGAGCTTCTTCAGGGCTGGTTTTCCCTGGGAGGATGTCCTGAGAGCACCATCTAGGAGTTCTTGCTGCTGAAGCCTCAGGAGTGACCCAGAGCCGGGGTCCCCGACCTCTCTTCTTTCTGTTGGCATCCCTACACCCACCCAACCAATTTCATTTCTTCTTAAATTAAAGGTTAGGCATCTGAAAAAAAAATTCGACTTCTCTTTTGATGCTATGACTGGAAAACCATGACTGACCCAGACTCAGGCCAGAGCACCCGTTTACTGACTTTCTTAGCAATTCTTCCAAAGGAGTAACATGTCCATTGGAGAATGAGTTGGTGATAAGTGGATGCAAAGCAAAGACAGAGTTAAAAAGGCCCTCGCTGGCCTTGTCCATCCGCAGACAGCTTAGCCAGAGGGGGCAGGGCCACCAAGGCCAGTTCCTTGGTCCAGATCTCTGGTCCGGGTGTGATTTCATGCCTACCAAGCAAAGATAGAACACACTTTGTACCAGTTGTGCTGATTTAAATAGTAACCTGTATCGTAAACATGTTGTCTCTACTTTATAGATTGAGCCGGAGGTTGGAAGAAGTTACTTCACTTGCCTAAGACCACACAGGGTCCATAAGTGTGGTCAAGGCGTTACAAACAGGCGTCTCTGAGCTGCGTTGTCCCCCTGACTTCTGGGCGCCAGTGGATTCAGTTTAAGCCTCACTGAGTCTTGGGGACCTGAAGCCCCATGAGGCAAAGGCCACGCTGGTCTTGTTAAGCAAGGCATCCAATGCCTGGATCCTGACACCCCATTTTCCAGGATCATCTGCCTGAACAGATGGTGTCTCCACCCCCGTTAGTTATATCCCAACCCCAGGCATTGGCTTTCTTCCCATCTCCCCCTACTTTTCTTCCCTCCCCGCCGCCCCCCGCACGTTTCTTCCATCAAGTCTCACTGCCTCTGCTTCCTCAGTAAGCCACAGCCCCCTTCACTGCTCTCCATTGCCACTGCTCTCATCCCAGGGCAGCCAGTGTCACCGCTCACGTCGACTCTGCTAACCAGAGTCTGGGTTAACCCTTGTATCCCTTGGAATCCAGGCAGTGCAGGTAATCATTGTCAGCCCCACTTAGGTCATCCTCTCCTCAAAACCCCGAAAGTCTTTCCTTTGCTGCACCGTGGAAATCTTATCATGCCCTGCTGCTCACATCACAGGCCCCAAACTCGCTCTGCTTTTAACCTCCAGGTTTTCCAGGTCCCTCCCACCAGGTTCACTGGCCTCCCTCCTATCCCAGCACACTAAGCCTGCTTTAGAACCAGGCCTTTGAATTTCCTGTTCCCTCTGCCTGGAACCCTCTTCTTATTTTTCATATGCATCTTTTTTTTTTTTTTCTAATTTTATTTTATTTTTAAACTTTACATAATTGTATTAGTTTTGCCAAATATCAAAATGAATCCGCCACAGGCATACATGTGTTCCCCATCCCGAACCCTCCTCCCTCCTCCCTCCCCATACCATCCCTCTGGGCCGTCCCAGTGCACCAGCCCCAAGCATCCAGCATCGTGCATCGAACCTGGACTGGCAACTCGTTTCCTACATGATATTTTACATGTTTCAATGCCACTCTCCCAAATCTTCCCACCCTCTCCCTCTCCCACAGAGTCCATAAGACTGTTCTATATATCAGTGTCTCTTTTGCTGTCTCATACACCAGGTTATTGTTACCATCTTTCTAAATTCCATATATATGCGTTAGTATACTGTATTTATGTTTTTCCTTCTGGCTTACTTCACTCTGTATAATAGGCTCCAGTTTCATCCACCTCATTAGAACTGATTCAAATGTATTCTTTTTAATGGCTGAGTAATACTCCATTGTGTATATGTACCACAGCTTTCTTATCCATTCATCTGCTGATGGACATCTAGGTTGCTTCCATGTTCTGGCTATTATAAACAGTGCTGCGATGAACATTGGGGTACACGTGTCTCTTTCCCTTCTGGTTTCCTCAGTGTGTATGCCCAGCAGTGGGATTGCTGGATCATAAGGCAGTTCTATTTCCAGTTTTTTAAGGAATCTCCACACTGTTCTCCATAGTGGCTGTACTAGTTTGCATTCCCACCAACAGTGTAAGAGGGTTCCCTTTTCTCCACACCCTCTCCAGCATTTATT
>NW_011493551.1:1187153-1188313 GCF_000754665.1 Bison bison bison | reverse complement strand
TTTCTGTCTTTGTGCCAGTACCATACTGTCTTGATAACTGTGGCTTTGTAGTAGAGCCTGAAGTCAGGTAGGTTGATTCCTCCAGTTCCATTCTTCTTTCTCAAGATCGCTTTGGCTATTCGAGGTTTTTTGTATTTCCATACAAATTGTGAAATTATTTGTTCTAGCTCTGTGAAGAATACTGTTGGTAGCTTGATAGGGATTGCGTTGAATCTATAAATTGCTTTGGGTAGTATACTCATTTTCACTATATTGATTCTTCCAATCCATGAACATGGTATATTTCTCCATCTATTAGTGTCCTCTAGTGTCCTTCACAGCTGAATTCTACCAAAAATTTAGAGAAGAACTAACACCTATCCTGCTCAAACTCTTCCAGAAAATTGCAGAGGAAGGTAAACTTCCAAACTCATTCTATGAGGCCACCATCACCCTAATACCAAAACCTGACAAAGATCCCACAAAAAAAGAAAACTACAGGCCAATATCACTGATGAACATAGATGCAAAAATCCTTAACAAAATTCTAGCAATCAGAATCCAACAACACATTAAAAAGATCATACACCATGATCAAGTGGGCTTTATCCCAGGGATGCAAGGATTCTTCAATATCCGCAAATCAATCAATGTAATACACCACATTAACAAATTGAAAAATAAAAACCATATGATTATCTCAATAGATGCAGAGAAAGCCTTTGACAAAATTCAACATCCATTTATGATAAAAACTCTCCAGAAAGCAGGAATAGAAGGAACATACCTCAACATAATAAAAGCTATATATGACAAACCCACAGCAAACATTATCCTCAATGGTTAAAATTTGAAAGCATTTCCTCTAAAGTCAGGAACAAGACAAGGGTGCCCACTTTCACCATTACTATTCAACATAGTTTTGGAAGTTTTGGCCACAGCAATCGGAGCAGAAAAAGAAATAAAAGGAATCCAAATTGGAAAAGAAGAAGTAAAACTCTCACTATTTGCAGATGACATGATCCTCTACATAGAAAACCCTAAAGACTCCACCAGAAAATTACTAGAAATAATCAATGACTATAGTAAAGTTGCAGGATATAAAATCAACACACAGAAATCCCTTGCATTCCTATACACTAATAATGAGAAAACAGAAAGAGAAATTAAGGAAACAATTC
>NW_011493551.1:1153613-1187053 GCF_000754665.1 Bison bison bison | reverse complement strand
AATCAACACACAGAAATCCCTTGCATTCCTATACACTAATAATGAGAAAACAGAAAGAGAAATTAAGGAAACAATTCCATTCACCATTGCAACGGAAAGAATAAAATACTTAGGAATATATCTACCTAAAGAAACTAAAGACCTATATATAGAAAACTATAAAACACTGGTGAAAGAAATCAAAGAGGACACTAATAGATGAAGAAATATACCATGTTCATATGCATCTTAAATGTCATGTCTCAGAGACCACTGCCTCCCCATCACTCCAGGCCCCCTTCCCTTATACACCCCACTTGCTCCTCCATAATGATTTTCCCTGTGCTGTTCTGACTGGTGTCCATCTGCCTCACTGGAACATACATTCCCTTAGAGTTGAAGTCTCATTTGTCTTTATCACCAAGCCCAGAACAGAGCCCAGAATAATGCTTGACAAAGAAGTTAAAGATTTGTTGAATGAATGAATAAATGCACTCATTGTAATGACCAAATTATTGGTTTTAATTTTGTTGTTTTGTTGACATGAGATTCCAACCCCTTCATTGTTTTAAAGAAGTGAACTTCTAACAGAGAACTAACTCATAAGAAATATAAGGCAGTCCATGTCAACAGCTTGGACTCCAGCTCTGTGAGGCTCTGCATCAAAATGTGAGAAAAGAATGAGGGTGAGGCTCAACTCATGCTCATCACCTAAAGCAGGTACAGCCCTGCCTCCAACACAGAGCAGGCTCCAGCCCCCATCCCCAGGCACCCCCTCCATCGATGCTGGTGATGTGTTGACTCCCTCATTGCTGGGATGGTGATCAATGCCACTGCGGGGCCACTGGGGGTGGAGTGGCCAGCCTCACTCAGCCTGTGTGTAACCCATTGTTTCTAAAGAGCTGCTGGCTGCAGGAGTCACTGAGGTCTCGGGCCAGCTCTGAGTTCTTTGCTGAGATGAAGATGTAACCAAGGAAGGAGCTTGAAAGTGAAAAGGACAGAAAATGAAAGCAGAGAGCATAGGTGACCCGGGTCATACACGGTGGCCACGGAGCAGGAGAGCATCTCCCCTGAGGGATGGGCCAACCACTCGGCTACTGCCCTGACCATAAACGGCTTGGCCTGAGGGATGGGCCAACCACTCGGCTACTCCCCTGACCATAAACGGCTTGGCCAGAGCTCTGGTGGAGCCATCTCTTCTCTTGGCACCCTTACTCTCCCAGTTGGATGTTCCTACAAATGCAAGACACAAGCCAATAACACCAGCAAAAAGTCGAGGTTGCCAAGGGCAGCGTTTGGAGAAGGCTCTTGGGAAGCTGTTGGAAATGGTGAGTGAAACTGAGCATCTTTCCTCTGCCTAGCCTTCATTTCTTTCTATAAACAACAATACCCAGGCTTTTAAAGCTCACATCTTCTAATTCAAATATAATTACCTTCAGTGAAAGGAAGTTAAGGAGCTTGGCTTTTAATTATTTTCCTATTAGTATGAAATTATTTTCCTGTTAGTACGAAATACTAATCATTAAAATATGAAATTATTTTCCTACTGGTATGAAATACTAATCATTAAAAATTCTCATCTGATATTTGCTGATGCCGCCTATATTTTAATATTAAGGTTTTGTTTTTAAAACCCCACCTACAAGGGTGCAGAGTAAATGTTTCAGCTAAACTCATTTCCCAGTTGGAGCAATGAGTCCTTTATCCTTATTTGTTTAGTCTGCCTTTTGCTGTGTGATCCAAAACAGAGAGACTCATAAGTTGCATCAGAAACTGTCCACCTTTCTTACTGACTTGTGGTACATGTTTGGTTGTGACTCAGTCAAATGAAGTTTGCTGAGTTAGAAGGGGCTTCTGTGATTCCTTTATTAAAGAGATTAGTAAAAGGGGCTGTTCAGATTTGGAGTTAGGAAGATCTGTGAAATAAGATTTTTTATTTAGACGATCCAGCCTCTTCTTATCCAGCCTCTCCCACTGACCAGCTGGGGACCTTGAGAAGCCTGTCTTGGTCTCTTGGTTCCCTCACCCATGATGTAGGGGTGAGAGTGTGCCCCTTGTGGGGATGCGTACAGTGTGTGACACATGGGGTATCCTCAGTCAACGTGAGTAGTTAGCCCATCTCCCCTCATTCCCATCACAAACAGCAGACTCATAATGAGTGACACTCAACCACTGAGATCCTGATGTCCCTTTGGAACCACTATGTAGATATCAACACAGTGCTTAGACTAGCGATGAGTGTCTTGTACCAAATTCCTGTACTTTGAATATTGTAAATTCATGCAGACAATTGCACCCAACAAGATTGTCCTAGTGACTTCCCTGTGCCTTGCTCCATGCTGGTCAGGCCATGAAGAATATGACACCATGGGATCCCCCACCTGGAATAATTTATAGTTTTGAAGGAGCTGCCACAGACATTAGTTCCTTTGAGTTTATCCCATGAGATAGGCAGGGCAAGTTAATAGTATCCCAGTTTTGAGGATGGAATAACTGCCTGGGAGAATAGATTTGTTATGAAGAAAAGGAAACCAGAGAGCCTGAGTCACTTTCCCCAGGCCACACAGCTACTAAGTGGCAAAGTGGACTTGAATCCAGATCAGGGGACTCCAAGGTCAGAGTTGCCTCGCCCCAGTCAGCTTTCTCTCTAAAGGACACTGAGTCAGATTCTTCTCCACCCACATTTACGTGATGTTGTTTTCTCCGTGAGAGTACTGTAGTGTGTTTCTACAAAATATAAATGTCTTTCTGAAGTTGGCCAAAATCTTCGTCATCCAAATGTTGATAAACAGCACGTGCAGTGGCCTCCTTGTTGCTGCTCCTCCCTTCTGTTGTCCCCCAAAGAAAGCTTTGTCCTGGGCCTGCTGACATCAGTAGCTAGTGTTTGCTGATGAGATAAGGCTCTGGGCAGCTGCATTTGATGCCGTGACCAGCCAGCATCCACCTAAGTAGCTCAGATGTCTTTCTAATACTGTCTTGGAAGAGGAGGTGCAAAGTGCTGTGAGCCTGGGGGCTCCAATTATTCTGAAGAAACTCCAGGAGTCCTGAGGAAGCCTGTGACATGGGAGAAAGAGGCTGCTGGGACTTTCCTGGTGGTCCATTGGCTAACACTCTGCACTCCCAAAGCAGGGGTCCTGGGTTCTATCCCTGGTCAGGAAACTAGATCCCACATACCGCAACCAAGAGTTTGAATGCCCCAACTTAAAGATCCTGCATGCTATAACTAAGACCCAGCACAGCCCGATAAGTAAATAAATTTTTTTTTTTCCTAAAAAAAGAAAGAAATAGGCTGTCACCAAAAGACCCAAGTCCTAGTGACAGCCAACAGATCATGTGAACTTGGGCAATCCATTCAAATTCTCACCTCAATTTTCTTTTCTATAAAGTAAGGGTTTCCTGTTGCTAAAAGACAGGGAAGTGAACAGTTGCCACTGAAGGGTGCTGGCCTGCTGGGGCCATCCTGATTGAAAGACAATCTCTGGGGCAGGCGACAGTGGGAACTATACCTTGTAGGTGCTTGAAACATTTTTAGTTGACAAAAGAGTTTCTCATTCATTGACCTCTCTGAATTCCAACCTACCTGAAAGCTAGCTAGAGTAGGTGTTTCATCAATTTTGTATATATTGGTGCTATCGTCTCTAGACCCATCTTCCAGGTTGGATTTGAGTCACATGGACCAATCTCATTTGTCTGTTTTAAGAGATAAGCCCTAACTCTTCTCATTTATCCATGAGGGAATTTCTGAGAAGTCCCTGGGCCTCAGCTTCCTCTTCTGTAAAATGAAGGTCTGAGGTAGACAATCTTGGAGGCACTTCAGTTCTGAAATCTTAGGATTCTCTAATCCATCCCAATCTTCTCATTATTGGCTAACATTTCATTTTAAATCTTAGTAAGCACATTGCTTCTAGAATGACAAAACCAGGTTTCAGAGGCTTCAGGAAGATCAGGAGCTGGAGTTTAAGCCAAGTTGTCAGGGACTGGGGAGGCTGGGGCTGAATGAGAGAGAGCCCGGCCAGGGGGCATGATTCAAGGGTGACTGGACACGGAGAGGGGCCAATCAGGTAGAAACAAGACCACTCCAGCCCCTTGAGCCAGGGGCAGAAACTGTCACCAGCTGAGTTGGAGCAGAGTCCACCCATTTTTCACATCCAGGCAGGAAAGGCACTGGGTAAAGAGCAGCTGGAAGAAACTGACATGAAAGAGTCCAAACTGGAAGGATGGAAGATGGGAACAGGAAGGAGGAAAGAGGCACCAGAGGCCCTGGGCAGGACCTGATCCTGGAAAGTGGACACCTGGGTAGGCTAACAAGTTGGTGCCCTATTGAGTCCATGATCTTTTTTTTAATTTTTATTGGAGTATAGTTGCTTTACAATGTTGGTTAGTTTCTGGCAAAGTGAATCAAATATATATATATCCCCTCTTTTTCTATTTGATTCCCGTTTAGGTCACCTCAGAGCATTGAGTAGAGTTCTCTGTGCTATACAGCAGGTTCTTATTAATTACCTATTTGATACATGCGCTCAGTCACTGAGTCATGTCCAGCTCTTTGCAACTCCGTGGACTGTAGCCTGCCAGGCTCCTCGGTCCATGGAATTTTTCAGGCAAAAATACTGCAGTGGGTTGCCATTTCCTACTTCTGGGGATCTTCCCAATCCAGGGAGCGAACCCATATCTCTTGCGTCTCCTGCATTGGCAGGTGGATTCTTTACCACTAGCACCACGTGCAAAGGTCATTTTATACTTGGTAGTGTGTATAAAGCCCACGATCTTTAAATATTGACCCCATATTTGAGGGAGACGTGAGGCTGGGTTCTACGTGAGGGGAGGTCACAGAGCATTAGCCCCTTTCCTCTGTCATCCCAACCAGCTCAGCTCCAGCCTGAAACCCCTGCCTTGGACTCAGTAAAAAGGGAAACTTAGCTTTCTCAAATTCTCCTCCAGTGAGGGAGATGAAGTGGGAGCCCCTGGGATCTTACTTCCCACCCCAAGAAGAAGTGGCATCAGTCTACACAGTTTGCTTCCTGAGGGGAGTTCCAGGGAGAGAAAGGAAAAAACAAAACAACTTTCAGCACTCTGCTGAACGTTTCTATTAATGTTTTTGCTGCCCTTTTGAGTCAGGACCTCTCAGGAAGTAGCTTGACTGGCTGGTCCCTTAAACTGGCCCTGGTGCGGGCCTGGGAGGGGAGGAAGGGGAGGACTGCCTTGATGCTGAGGGGGGATCTCATGACCCCTGACTCACCTGCTCCCCTCTTCAGGGGCCAAGATTGGGAGGGGAGGCTGGAGCTGACTGAGCCTGTGGGGTCAGCACATTCTCCTCACTTGGTGGAGGGGTCAGACAATGGCCTGGCTGACCATTACTGGAACCTTTAAGGTTTCCTTCTCTCTTGCAGAGTTTTTCACTGAACTTCACACTGCCGGCCAACATGGTGAGTACAGCGGCCCCCGCTTACCAGGTAGGTGAGCAGAGATCAGTGCAGAGTTGACATTGGGCCTCCGGGACACCATCACATAAACCTCATGTAAAGCTGTAATGTTACACAGGTTTCAAAGCACTACAAAGAGCTGGGGGTGCTGAGAGACATATTCTCAATGATAAGAATTATAAATACACGTTTTGAAAAGGAATATAGCAAGAAACCAAAAAACACTTAAATTGCCATCAGCAGAAAACACGGGGGTCACTCCTTCCAGTCCTGTTTGGCCCTACATAAATTTTGACTTCTGTTGTCTTCATACCATGATCTTCTCACCTGTAATTTTATATAACAAATGTTTTCTATCAGCCTTTATAAAAGTAACTGAGGATGGTCTCATGACATTTCTTCAAGCGAATTATTTAACTAAATGACCAATCACAATTAAGAATTCTTTTGTGATAAGCATAGGTATAAATAAATCCTTGTTGGCACTTAACCTGATTTCCTTAGAATGAAGTCTAGAAGGGAAATCATTGGGTCAAGATGAATGAACATCTTATGGCTCTGGGTTATGACAGTTCCAAGTCCACATGGAGATTTTCAATTGATGATGGCGGACAGTTTCAATCCAGAATTGACCCTCCGTATTTTGTTCTCCTGTTGTTTAGAAGATAACATGCCAGGATTGTTTTCTGACCAGAATTGCTGCTCTGATGGAACTAGGCATTTTCCTGGCCCAGGTTTTTAGTGGTTTGGGCTATGCCAAGTTTTTCTAAGTCACATAGTTATTCAAAGAAAATAGACTGAGACTGCCAGGAAAGAGGACGCCTAAGCTGGTGCTCACGTGTACTGTAACATGAGGGCAGCGTCCTGGAGAGCACTGGAAATGCAGACCCTCGTGACCCACTGCTGCCTTCGCTGCCCACACTGGCGACCCTGACCCTATCCCTGACTTCCCGGCCCCTGCTCCACCCTCCTGGTGACGGCCCTGTCTTCTGAACCTCCCTGACTCACTCAGCTCCCTGCTTCAGCCTCTGCCTATTGTCTGCAGAGGCTGACAGTAGCCTATTGTCAATATTGTCAATAGCCTATTCCCCTATCCTTGTCCTTCCCTGTCCAAATCTTTCAATATGCAACTGGTGGCACTTCCTACCTGGCTACTCGAAGCCAGCCGGTCTGTAGAGATCCCAGGTTCTGTCTTATCCTGGCTTGGCTCAGCCTAGGAAGGTAACTCAGAGAAGCAAGGAGCCGTTGCTTAGGGCCGTGAGGGTGAGGGGGTTAGAGGGAGGCACTAATGCTGCAAGTCAGCACCTTTTGGAGTGTCTTCTTGGTTAACAGCCTATTTCTCTGAGAACTGTCCCTCCTCCCTTTGAATCTATGTAGGACAACAGCCACCCCAGTCTGCCTGGGACTGTCTGGTTTTAGCACTGAATGTGTTGCAACCTAGGCAACTTTTCTGAACAACCAGGACATCTGGCCACCCTATCTGTGATTATATTTCTGCCACATAATCCTTCCCTTTTGGTGTAGCTGGATGCCCTGGAAAGTGGGGGGAGGTGGATGCCAGGTGCGTCAGAGCCTCTCTGCAGGGAGTGGGGAACAGGGCCACATATGCAAGTCAGCCCCTGCTGGGCCACACTGAACTGTCTAGTATGAAAATTAGGGATGGGGTACTGCATTTGTCATGGAAGGCAGAGCCTGGACCCTGAAGTCAGACCACTTGGCATCTACCACTGAGGGCTGTGTGACTCACACAAGTTACTTCACTTCTTTGTGCCTCACTCTTCTCTACTGTAAAATGGGGATCATTTTAGTCCTGCTTCACTGGCTGTTGTGAAGAATAAATGAGCTGATAGAGGGAAAGTATTTGAACAGCCTGGCACATAATAAGTGTTTCATATGCATTTGCTGGTACACTTAGCAGGTGTTCATGAGGGCAGAAAAATCCATCCAGGGAGAGAAAGAAGGAAGCAAACAGGCAGAGAAGAGCACAAGTCAAAGGCCATGCTGTCCAGGAGTGACGGAGCGATCCCAGGAAGAAGGGATCTTTGGTCATGACAGAGTCTCAGGCCCAGCTCCAGTGGCTGGAGAAGCCAGATTCCCACCACCTGTGGGATCCACAAGGAACCCCTGAATCATTAGAGTTAACTCATTCTGGGAGCGGGGCAAAGGCAGCTCAAATGAATTTCTGTAACCTGAAAGCAGAACATCTTACCTGAAACAATATCTAAGTCTCCCCATCACCCTGAGAAACAGAACACTTTAGGCAAACACAGCATTAAGGTCATATTGTGGGGTGGTGGTGAGATTGTGTTTCAGTAAAACTAAAACCATTTAAGTACCAAGTGTCAATAGCAAGTTAAGCAAATATTTCTTTGATCGGAGCTCTCTGGGAAAGAGGTCTAGGCTTGAGTGCAAACATCCAAGTTCAGGTTAAATTTATCTGTGAAACCTGGGAGAAGACCCATAACTTCTCTGAGATCTGGATCATTTTTTTTTTTTTTGGTAAAATAGAGAAAACTATCAAAAAGACAAAGCCACTGAAATTCCAATGTACTCACTGAAGTTGATGAGTGAAAGTGAAGTCCCTCTGCTGTGTCCTACTCTTTGTGACCCCCTGGACTGTAGCCCTCCAGGCTCCTCTGTCTATGGGATTTTCCAGGCAAGAATACTAGAGTAGTTTGCCATTTCCTTCTCCAGGAGATCTTCCCAACCCAGGGGTCGAACCTGGGTCTACTGCAGAGCAGGCAGACTTTTCACTATCTGAGCCACCAGGGAAGCCCATGGTTGATGAGAATATTCAATAAATAACAGATCTGGCCAGAGCTTTGCCAAGTTTAAAGGAATGATCAAAGCTTCTACTCCTGGTGCACATTTGATCCTCCAAACAACCCTAGAGGTAAGTGCTCACAGCCCTATTTTATGAATGAAGAAATGAGGCCCATGAGCTTGTGAGTGGAGAAATCAACACCCCATTCCAGAAGGAGACTTAACCCCACACTCCACCACCTAGCATAGCTTACATGAGTTAGTTGCTAACATGGAACTTTGTGCCCTGAGATTTATCCATCCAGGTAAGACTCTTATCTGAAATATCTCATAAATGGGTAAAATTCAGTGCCCCTCTTTGAGTGGAGCCATGAACTAGAAACATGTATTCATTCAACATGGAATTATGCCAGGAATATGGATAATTCACAGCTTCAGAGACCTGCCCAAGCCATCTGCTTCACTGTGGTAAGGGAACAAGTAAGGCCTTCTTAGAAACAAGTTGTCTTCCCTTATGGCTCAGATGGTAAAGAATCTGCCTGCAATGCAGGAGACCTGGGTTTAATTCCTGGGTTGGGAAGATACTCTGGAGGAGGATGTGGCAACCCACACCATGATTCTTGCCTGGACAGAGGAGCCTAGTGAGCTACAGTCCATGGGGTCACAAAGAGTTGGACACGACGGAGCAACTCAGACTTCCTTCCTCCAAGGTCTTCTTAAAGAGCCTGGCTCCACCGGTATTTATATTTTTTCCTTTCTAGCAATGGGGACAAGTAGGCCCAAAGTGTGCTGGGAAGGGTGTGGGAACTTGGGACGGGATAAAGCCTTTTTGAGTTATAAAATGTATTATGGCAAATCCACAGGGTGAATAACGAAGCTCTCACCTGAATTTCTGATTTCTCATGCCTTGTAACCGATTGTATTCCTTCTTACCTGGGAAGGATTGAGGAAGGTTCTAGTCCACAGTTGTTATCTTCTGTTGTTTTTAATAGAAATTTTAGCAGAGGGATATACTTTAGGCATTTACAGCTTAACCTTGGGCAGACTATCTTATATGATGTGCATGCTATAGATTTTGTTATCTTAAGATGTATGTTCTTTTTCTACGCAGACTTCCTCTCCAGTTGTGACTGATGGAAAAGGAACCGTAAGTATGCCACTTAAATTATGGAGCCTTGGTTCAGTCGCTTAGAAACAGGATAATGCTGTACCCACCTTGTGCATTCATTTTGAAGATTAGATGACGTTTGCTATGTGACCTGTCACCAAGCACATAATCTGCTCAACTGTGTTTCTTACAACCAACTCAGTTCGAAAGGGAAGGAGAACATGAACAATCATAGATGGTTCCACAAAGTCTGGAACAAAAGAAGCTAGACGTGAAAGTACATACTTTCTACTTTCATCAAGATAACACTACTGTTCTTGATAGAAAGATAACACTATCTTTCTACTGTTCAAGATAACACTGAAAAATAGACCAAGCTAAACTACAGTGATAGATTTTGGGATACACATGCAGTGGCTGGATAGGAGCCCAAGGGGGCTTCTCAGGGGCTCGCAACGTTCTGTTTCCTCATCTAGGGGCAGGTTACCTGGATGGGTTCATCACATGACATCATCAAGCCACATATTTGTAATTTATATACTTTTCTGTGTTTTGTCATTCTTTAACAAAATCACCCCCTCAAAAGTGACGAAGACTCGAGTGTCATATGATCGTTGCACATTTACAGGGCTTCTCAATACTCTCTGCAAGTAATTACAAATATGAAAACTTATGGGGCTACGAGCATGGCTACTTCCACTCGAATCAAAGCAAATGTGAATTTGGAAATTAATCAGTTCATGCATTTATTGTACATAAATTTAAAAAATTCATATCAAAATGGTGTGGTATACAGTAAAACTTTTTGGTATATATTTTACTTTTTGCTGAACTAACAGATAAGGATGCTAATTTTTGCTTTGAACTGTTTTTCAGCTTTTCCTGTATTGATACGACACACATTTCTGTTTCTAGGAATGGCCTGTTCATATGTTTGTCCAATTTTCTACTGAATTATTGTCCTTTTCCTATCAATTTAAACAACGTGAATTAAGTATAATGAAAATCAGCCATTTGTCATGTACATTGGAAAGAATTTTTCACTGTATTTCATTCCCCCTTTGATTTTGTGTAGGACACTGAGAATCCATGCAGAGTTTTGTTTTAATTTTAATCTTTTGAACTCTTCCCTTTTTTTCCGGGAGAACCTGACTGTTTTCTCTGTGCAGGACTGTGGGCCTTCTCTTGGGTTAGCAGCAGGCATCCCGTCCCTGGTAGCCACGGCCCTACTGGTAGCCTTACTGTTTACTCTGATTCACCGAAGAAGAAGCAGCAGTGAGTCCACTGAGGTGACTGGCAGTTTCTTTGGGTTGCGACATGTTGGCGGGAATCAGTATTCAATGAACTGGCTTTGGGCTGGGGGTGTCAGGACTTGTGTCTGTTTTCTGAGGACACAAGGGTGGGTGTTTCTGAGCCTCAGTTTCTGCCTCAGACTCATGACCCTACCCTCCCGGCAGAGCTGATATATCATCCAATCCTCAGGTCCCTTGACAGTACTGGGGTGGCACAAGTAGGAGCAGAGAGGGATGCTTGTTGCCATGGAAACACGTCTGTGCCGTGAGTGTGTTTTCTGACCTTGAGAAACAAGGACACAAGCTTCTCAAAGAAAATGGAGGTGAACTTACGAAAGATGAGAAACAGTTGCTGAGCTGTCCATCACAAGGATATGTCCAGGAGCATGTGACTCTATTTATCTTTGTACTTTTTCTACATCCTAACACACATCGGTCACACACATCTGACCCCACCCGTTACAAATACCAGAGTTCTCTGGAGACCAGGCTCAGAATTCAAGGGCCACTCTGACCCATATCCAACCAGAGGCCATGGTTGTGATACAGTGGTATTGTGTGGTCTCTGTGTTCTAATTCCATCCTTATTTATAAGCATTTCTGATTGTTCTCACACTGGTGTTGCTGCTGCTGCTGCTAAGTCGCTTCAGTCATGTCTGACTCTGTGCGACCCCATAGACGGCAGCCCACCAGGCTCCCCCGTCCCTGGGATTCTCCAGGCAAGAACACTGGAGTGGGTTGCCATTTCCTTCTCCAATGCAGGAAAGTGAAAAGTGAAAGTGAAGTCGCGTCTGACTCGTAGCGACCCCATGAACTGCAGCCCACCAGGCTCCTCCATCCATGGGATTTCCAGGCAAGAGCACTGGAGACTAAAGGAGAGGGGATAGTATAAAGAATCTAGTTATCCACCGCGGCCAATCTCGTTTCATTTCTACTCCCACCCACTTCTCCACAGTGTCCACCTATATTATTTCTCAAGTAACTCACAATGGTATCTCTTGTTTGTGGTTTTTTAGGGGCCAGTTATTATCCTTTTGTTTATTTTGTTTTTAAAGCACTCTACTGATCCTAATGTGTGGCTAGGTTTAAGAACCACTGATTTTAATCATGGTCATAGGCAAATGTTGTAACCTTTCATTTCTTCTTCTTTTTTATTTTACTCTTAACCAACTTAGGAAAGTGAGAGGCCTTGTGAAATTACAGAAATCTATGACAGCCCCCAGATAGCTGAGGTGAGACCTCTTGGCTATAGTCACTGTACATCATTCACACAACAAACAAGCTCAGGGTCTTCAGGCCTGTTGTGTACAGGAGCACAGTGTGAGCACAGAGGAGGTTCTCATTATACTTTTATTGGCTGGACAGGAATTTAAGGTTGAATTCCTATTAGAAAACTAATTTACTGTTATTTGTTCCACTGACAAAAGAGAAAACAGTGTGATCATTTCCAGAGGAGATGAGAGTTCGAAAACATTAAACAGCCATTTGTGATATGAATTCCGAGCAAACTAAAAATTTTAAAGGAATTTTTTTAACTTGAAACAAGACATCTTTTTTTAAAAAAAAATCACAGCAAATATCATACCTAAAGGTGAAATGTTAATGATTCTCTTTCAGATCAGAAATGAAACAAGGATGCTCACTGTTTCCATTTCTACTGAGATATTACATTTTGGTCCTAGCCAGGGCAGCATGTTGAGAAAAAAAAGTAGAAATTAACTCAATGAAGTGGAATTCTTTCACAGTGTATACGTATGTCAAATAATCACACTGTACTCTTTAAATATCCTTCATTTGTCAAGTATACCTCAACAAAGAGGAAAAGAAAAAAGAAGCAGAAAGCATAAAACTGTAAAAGAAGAAAGAAAAGTGTCATTATTTGCAGATAATATGATTATCTACATAAAAAGCCAAATTATCTACAGATATATCGCTAGAATTAGCAAGATATTTTAACAAGTTTACTGGAGGTAAAAGTCAATATTAAAGAGTAATTTTTGTTTCTGAAAATCAGTAACAATTAATTTTAAAAAGTAATTTTTTAAAAATACAATTTAATAGTGATAATAAAAATATATAGAATGATGAGGAATCAATCTAACAAAAACATATAATCCTTTCATGGAGAATAATAAAATTTCAGTAAAAGATATTTAAATAAAACCTCAATAATGGGAGTTTATATACAATGCTCCTGGATTGAAGAACTCAATAATATATAGATATCAAACAACTTCAAATTGATCTGTATAATAAATGTAATTACAATATAAATTTCAACAGGTATTTTTCACAGAACTCAATAGGGTGCTTCTAAAATTCATATAGAAAAAAATACAGGAAAAAATTTAAGTACCAACAAAAATAGATAGAACAAATAGCAAACAAATAGGAAGATAATAGATTAAAACTCATCCAGTGATGATGTTCAATGTCTTTAAAACTATGTTTCAAATGTTTTGTCTGAAGGTTGGTTGTTTCAGGTGGGAGGGTAAATCTGGTTGCTGTTACTCCAACTTGGCCAGAAGCAAAAGTCTTTGATGTATTTTTTTTTTTAAACCTGTTTGTTTTCTAAAGAATCCTAGGAGGTTACCTACCCAGGAGAAGAATATGATGGGAGGAGGAGAAGCCCACATATATGTGAAGACAGTATCAGGAAGTGAGGAGTCCATGCGTGACACTTACCGCCCTCCTGTTGAAGTGGAGAGAAGGAGGGGCCTGTGGTGGCTTATTCCAAGACTGAGCCTGGAGTGATGAAGCGAGCCAAGGAGCAGAGCTGGAGCTGGAAGCAAGCTAAACACACAGGGATCGATCGTGCCTGGAGCGAGTAGAGAAGCCAAGCTGCTTCTTAACCACTCCAAACTTCATTTGCAGATCTGGAAAATTTAGGGGTTGATTTTATTCTTTAAGCGACTGATCTGATACAGTACATTCTGACTCTCAGACCTTGTGATTTAATAATCAGTGAAGTCGCTGTGCATTCAAAGGAGCCCTTGAACCCTGCTCCTGACCCCACATGGGGATTTGCTTTTCTTTATGATTTGGGGGAAAGAGTTTGATTTCTCAGTGGCTCACCTTTTCATCTTTTTTCACATCCATTTTCTCAAAAATGCCATTAGACCTGGCTTCCATGGACAGGTTGGCCAAGGCTAACATGGTGCAGGTTGGGATAAATAATATAATATAATATAAATAATATAAATGATACTCAAGGGGGACATGTGAGAAGGAGCAGTTCTTTATCTCTGAACACCTCAGGGTAGAAATCAGGGGGAGCCACATGTTCCCTGACCACAGGGGAAGCCCGTGGCTGGGTCATTCATCACTCTCTCTTGTGATCAGAGAGTATTCAAAGTTTGTGAGCACATGTGTGTGCTGAGGGTAAAGAGGGTGGAAGGAAGGCAGAGATTACTTCAAAAGATTATTAGAAATAGGGGCTGTACCTATTTTGTGGGAATAGAGAGAAAGGTCCAAGTCCTTGGACCATCAATGGGGAAAAACTCATGAGCAGGAAGAGAGGTCAAGAGTACTCTGGGTGGGTGAACACAGGACCAAAGGGATGATTCAGGCACCAGCCTGACTGTCATCTGAGGGGAGCCCATGAACAGCGGCAGCTGGATCAGGTGAGGTGTTCACCATTGCTCCTGGGAGCAGGCTTCTGGAAACCCTGGTTCCCCTAGCGCAGGTTCATTGTCCCCTGATGGGAGAACCTGGGTCCAGGAGATCCCGGGTCTGCCCACCAGCTGCATGGGCCCCCTTGAAGAGCTGTGGAGATACTCCTTTCTCACATGGGGCCCCTAAATGCTCAAACACGGCTCCTCTGATTCAAACAACCCAGGACAGGTTCCGCACACCCCATCACTGCCATGCCAGCACGTGCTCTTCAGAGTTCCTTGTGAAATTCATTTTGTGCTAAGTCCCCTGAGTCTAGACCTGTTAACAAGCAGATCTGGCTGTGTTTAAGCAGACCTGCCCAGTGATCCAGGTGCTACTTCTCTTACCTGTTGAGAAGGACCTTGAATTTGCTGAGAACATGATTGTGGCCCTGGCCTTGACACTCATAAGTGTGAGCTCTGGGGCAGATCATGGACCTTAGCTCTGTAGGTACAAAATGGAGACTGTTCTTCCTTTTACCCTTAGGAGTGTTGTGAGGGTGAACAGAAACATGACTTATAGTCTATAAAGTAAGGTGTGACTTATATTTTGGACCACTTATTTTATGTAATTCTGCTTACAATCCATTGCTTATTACCTTATTTTAAATGGTTTCTACTAAACTATCAAGGTTCAATATTTCTTTCACCTTTTTTCTGCTGTGATGCACAAGGGCTTATTTTGGAATAAAGTGAAAAGCAAAAATGAGCATTCTTGTGGCCCTCCAACATGTCTGTGGTTCTTCTTTGCCTATATTAAAGCATATGACATTGGCCCTAGAGTTGGAATCAAGGTCATCTCCAGGATATAGCTGGTGCTAGCACTTTGTCGGCTCGGCTGATGATGGAGATGTTCAAGTTGTTTACAGAGGGCAGCCCAGGTTATGAGCAAAATGCTGAGACTGGAAGTCAGAAGCTCTGGCTCCCCAACCTAGGGCCTGTGCTAGCATTGGGATGGCCTTGGCCAGTCATGTTCTAGAAAATGCAAACGAATTAATAGTGACAGAAAGTGTATCAACCATTGCCTGGGGATGGTGGGGTGAGGAAAGGTGGAGGGAGAGATTCCAAAGGGCCACAGAGAAACTCTAAGGGGTAATGGATGTCTTCTCCATCTTGATTGTGGTGATAACTTTATGGGTGTGTCACATGTCAACACTTTTTAATGGTACACTTTAAACATACAATTATTGTATCTCAGTTATACCACTATAAAGCTGTTTTTAAAAAAATAGCATCCAAAGCACACAGAGCAATAATCTCTGCCCTCTGGGTTTTGCTTTGTTTTTTTTTATTTGACCAGATGGGGTCACAGAGAAGGCAATGGCAACCCACTCCAGTACTCTTGCCTGGAAAATCCCATGGACGGAGGAGCCTGGTGGGCTGAAATCCATGGGGTTGTGAAGAGTCGGACACAACTGAACGACTTCACTTTCACTTTTCACTTTCATGCATTGGAGAAGGAAATGGCAACCCATGTTGGGGTCCTTTAATGGACCAGAACCTGGTGGTCCAGAGTCGATGATAAGAAAGTGAAAGAAGGAAAGAGGCTAATATTCCCTGGGTTATGCAGGATCAGCCAATAGAGAGAGAGAGAGAAGGAAGGCTACAGGGACCCAAGTCTCTGGTGGAGCAAGCGTGCTTTATTGAATTCTGTGTGAGTATATATACCGTATTACAAGGTGGCTTCTTCAGATAAAGATCAGAAGACCAGGCTTTACAAGTTACCAAGGAGACAAGGAGCAATAGAGGCCATAAGGCCAAAAGGCAATCCATATCAAAAGAGGGTCGTAGATAGTCCCTTTCACCGTATGGAAAGGCTAATGAAGGGAATCCTATGCAAGCATCCCATCTCTATGATCTCAGTCCTGGGACTGGCTTGCCACTCCTCTCGCTCCTGACAGGAACTGATAAGGAACAGAGGGCTCAAGAGAGATAGAAAACAGCACACAGGAATCCTACTGTTAAACATTCCCTGACAAACCCACTCCAGTGTTCTTGCCTGGAGAATCCCAGGGACGGCAGAGCCTGGTGGGCTGCCATCTATGGGGTCGCACAGAGTCGGACACGACTGAAGCGACTTAGCAGCAGACGGGGTTAGGATCTTCATTGCTTAGGGCAAGCTCTTGGTTGTGGCATGCAGGATCTAAGTTCCCTGATCAGGGATCGAACCCAAACCTCTTGGGTTGGGAGCTCAGAGTCTTAACCACTAGACCACCAGGGAAATCCAACCTCTCTTTTTTCAGTCTGCATTTTGCCAGGAGAACAAGAGGATATGGGAATGTGGTTGGTGTCCTTTCTAGGACAAGCACAGTCTTCCTCTGGAGAGGTTGGAATTACACAAAAATAGATTCACATACTTGGTGCCTAAAAGGTGGAATGAAATCCACTCTCAAGAGCTCTCAGTGTCATCCTGAATTGAGGACCCGAAAACCTCCCCAAACCACGCACACTGTAGAAGCACTTTACCTGAAGGAATGATGGGTGAATTACCCAAACTTGAGGCAAAATCAGAATTCCTTTAAACCTAGGTTTAAGAAGATATGAATTCCCTGAAGTTGTATGCAAATTTTATATGAATAATCATTACTCATGGGATGAGATTCCATTAATCTCTTCAGATTCTCAAAGCAATCTGCAATACCCCTACCAACAGTTAAATATAAACAGTGATAATTACAGCTGAAGGTTAGTGACAAAGATATCAAATTCAACCTTTCTTAAGTGACTTGTTGCCACACTTTTAATACAAACTGATTTGAAATTAGTAATGGTTGTGCCTTTTTAGTTTTATAGAAAAAGGAAAACGGAGTGAAAAAAATTAAACTTTCCTATATAGATGCCTGTTTACATGAAAGTCATGGAGATTATTTGTTAAGAATACCTCATAAGAATTATAGACAAGAAGGCTGAGTGTGGGTTTTAGTGTACTTCACACTAGATGCGTCATGTTGGAAACTCCGTCAGCCTCCAAGGGGGATCCTGTCCATTATCATCTTCATCATTAATTTTGCAGCAAGAAGGTAGAGATGGTAAAAGTAACCTCACGTCATTCTGCTTCCTGCTCCTGGGTTAGGGAAGGCTAAACACATTTTTGGACTTGTTTCTTGTGAGAATGTTATACTCTACATACCTGCGACATGTAGGATGTAAAATGCATTGCAGTTCTGTTCAAAAGGCCATGAAGAGTCTTTTTCATTTCCAGCTGCAGTATAGGAGCTGGGTTTCTCTAAAGAATAGAATATTTTTGTCTTTGGATTTACAACACCAGTCCATGAGAGACTGATTTGGGTTCTTATATCATATGCCTGCTTTTCTGGGAAGTAGTCCTCAGGTTCCTGAACTACGCCCAGATTATATGAAAAAGACTAATCCCTATTACATTTATAGCACTTTTTAGTTTTCAAAGCACTTTTCATGCATTATTTTGTTTGATTTTTTTATACCAAATCCAGGAGGTAATGTAGTGTGGGTGTTACTCATGCCTGTTTTACAGATGAGAAAACTGAAACTCTACAAAGATAATTTTATTGGTCCTCAAGATTGTAAAGCAAATTGGTTTCAGAGATGATTTAACTTTGCAAAAAGAGTTAAGAATAATGAATTTAATTGATGATGGAGACAGGTTTCTGTACTGTTCTGGGTCCTTTGATATACACATTGCAAGGAAAGGTTTAAAACATGATAGTGTGAATTAATTGATAAAAAGTGCATTCAAAACAGATAAAATTGACTCCCACTATGGCTCCCATCTGTCCCTAAGAGATGAAGGTCAGGGAGTACCCGAAAGTCCTTGTAAAGTAGCCTTTGACTTCTAAGAAACTACCAAAGTCATGGGACAGAGCCCTTGCCCCTATCACCGTCAGGCTCGTGCGTAGAGAGTTTCAGCTGGTGTAGCTGGTCCCGGCCAGATCCAGACAGTCTCAGGTCTGGGAGTCCAAGAACCAGCACACTGGTCCTAATCTTTACTACCTCCTGTTCTGGCTTCAGGGGCTTGGTACTTACTGGTACAAACCACCGCATGTGAAGTCCTGGCAGTGTACAGATAGGTCACTTTCCAAGGGAAGTAACTTGCTCTTTGTTGTTGCTGCTGTTGTCATCTAGTGGCCTGGTCGTGTCCAACTCTGTCTCTTTTGCAACCTTGTGGACTGTAGCCCGCCAGCCTCCTCTGTCCATGGGATTTCCCAGGCAAGAATACTGGAGTGGGTTGCCATTTCCTTCTCCAGGGGATCTTCCCCACCCAGGGATTGAACCTGTGTCTCCCCGCTGAGCCACTAGGTGTCCTTCCAAGTCCAATGGATCACAGATGAAGCACTTTACAGTGTTAGCTCACTTATCCTCCAGCAGAGGCAAAGGGAGGAGCCATTACCATCTTGATTTCACAAAAGAGGAAATCGAGAATCAGAGAGGTTAGGTAACTTGTTCAAGGTCACACAGCTAGTAATTAGGAAGCCTGGCCTATGTGCATATTTTCTGCTGAATCAACAGAAACTCTGGCATTAACTGTGTGACGTTGGGCAGGCCAAGTCTTCTTTCCAGACCTTTGTTCGTCACCTGCACAGCAAGAAGGGTAGACTAGGATGTTTCCGAGTTCCTGCTCAATATTCTTGGGCTTCTGACTTGCGTTTTTATTGTAGTAATACTTGCTGTTGACGGTTCTTTTTTTCTGCCACCAGAGGGTGCTCTGCTCCCAAAGCAGGAGGCACTGGGGAAGGCTGAGTTCCAATTAATAGTTGACACCCTGATTGATAAAATTCTGATCAAAAACAAAAATTCCTGTGTAGCTTTAAGAATTTGTGGAATTCTTAACAAGCCTTTCCAACTAAGAAAATTAGCTCAAGAAACCCCTTAGAATTTTTTGCTGTTCTCACGGGGTAACTCCTCCCTCATGGACCTCCTGGGGCTTTTGTATGATGAGGACCTTGAGAGCCTCAGCACAGGGCAGTTGGTGTGTTAAAGCAAGCAGCCCACCTGCACGTTTCCCAGGCATCAGCTCCTCCTTCCTGTGCTCCTCTCTCCTCTCTCCCAGTTCTTGCCATGTCCCCATCCCACTGGTAATATTTATTACATGTTTTCCCTTACACTGATTTTCTTTTTTTACTTACGTGTACTCAAAAGGGAAGCTTTCTGCCACTACCATAAATGGAAAAGCATTACTTTTGTAACACATATGAAAATAAATAGCTTTCTAGAATATAAGTCCCATACTTATAATCAGAGAGGTTTTTAAGTTCTATCCATGTCCTATGTCTAGATGAATGAGTTACCTAGTAGGCACTCAATGAATATATAATAAATAGGTCATATAGATATTAATCTACATGCTACCTAAATGATCTCAAATATCATATGTGGGCAATACTGGGGCAGTGGAAGAGACTACAAGAAAACCTGGTAGATTTGGGGAGTTGAGGCTGATGAACATGACCTGCCATGTGATCAGACCATGAGCCCTTTCTCAGGGGGAGTGGCTGCGTCCACTCCCGACCCCACCCCCGTTTCCCCAGCTCACCTTTGCCAGAAACCCCAGGTGTATATACCCGAAGCCTGGTCCAGTGTACAACTGTGTTC
The DNA here is from genome assembly GCF_000754665.1 of Bison bison bison. Classification (NCBI taxonomy): domain Eukaryota; kingdom Metazoa; phylum Chordata; class Mammalia; order Artiodactyla; family Bovidae; genus Bison; species Bison bison. The sequence continues at coordinate 1,167,267 of NW_011493551.1, read as the reverse complement.
AACCTGAACCATCAGGAGAGGCAAAAAGTCTTCATCTGCCACTTCACATCCTCTAGAATCACTCTCATCAAAAACAAGCAAATCAAAAAACAACAGAAAACCAAAAGAGAAAATAAATCTTGGCAAGGATGTGGAGAAACTAGAAACCTTGTATATCGCTGGTAGAAAGGCAAAATGGTGCAGCCACTACAGAAAAGAGTAAGTGGTTCCTCCGTAAAGTATAGATTTACCCTGTGATCCAGCAACTCCCCTTCTAGGTTTACATTTAAAAGCAAGTAGGGTCTTAAAGAGATACTGTATAGCAGTGTTCACAGAGCACGATTCACAATAGCCAAAAGGTGGAAAGAACCCAAATGCCCATCAACTGATGAGTGAATAAATAAAATGTGGCATATTAGATATACAATGGACTATTACTTGGCCTTCTAAAGGGATGATAGGCTTCCGTGGTAGCTCGGTCAGTAAAGAATCTGCCTTCTCTGTGCAGGAGATCCAGGTTCCATCCCTGGACCAGGAAGATCCCCTGGAGAAGGAAATGGCAACCCACCCCAGTATTCTTGCCTGGAAAAATCCTATGGAGAGAGGAGCCTGGGGGGGTTACAGTCAATGGGGTCACATAGAGTAGGACACGACTTAGTGACTAAACCACCACCAAAGGGATGATGGCTACACCTAGATGAACCTTGAAAACATTATGCTAAGCAAAATAAGCCAGAAACAAAACAGGTACTGCATGATTCACTTACATGAGGTACCCAGAAGAGGCAAATTCACACAGAAAGAAAGTAGAACTGAGGTTACCAGGGGCCCAGGGGAAGGGGAATTGGGGAGTTATTGTTTAATGAACACAGAGTTTCCGTTTAGGGTGGTGAGGCATTTCTGGAAACGAATGGTGACAACAGTTGCACAACTTGAAAAGCACTTGCCCGCTGGGGTTTGCTTGCTCCCGTGTCTCGGCTGGCATGGTGAGAAGGAGAGGGCTGGGTTACCCCAAGGGTCCCAGGGGCAGGAGGAGGATGAATCAGAGAAGCAGAAGCCTGCCTAGCTCAGCCAAACACCCAGCTCGTGTGCAGAGCTGTGCTGTGTTACGCAACTGAGTTTGGGGATAGTTTGCTTTGGGGGCAATACTAGCTGATACACACTCCACCCCCAGGCTCCAGCACCAGGAAGGGAAGGAGGCTCTTCGCCTGTGCCCAGGGCAGGGGATCATGCTTCTCTAGGGGGTCCCGAATCTCGCCATCCTCTCTTCTGAGGGAGCTAGAAGGAAGGGGCTGGGACCACGGGGAGGCTTCCCAGTCCTCTAGCAGGCTGGGGACACAGAAGCAGCTGGAACAGATGGCCTTTAGGGTCCTTTCCAGTCACAGAGTCAATGCCCTCCTAGAGGAGGCCGGCATTCCGAATGGGTCTGCAACCTTGCAGTTCCAAAGGCTGCCTCCCTTCCCATGGGTACCATAAGGTGAAGAGGGCAAGAGAGATCAGCTCCTTGGAAAGACTCAGAGATGGCCATTTGGGAGATTGTGCTTCCTTCTGTGTGAAAGCAGTGAGAATACATTCCACACGTGGCCTCCTGCCAGGACTCCTAGGGGCACAGCTGCTTTGAGAAGCAGGCTTTGACCTCAGCTGAGAGTCAGTCCCTCTCCTCCAGAAACCCCCCTTACAATCTCTGACCTTCTAATGAAACCTGTTCCTCCTCTCAAGGTAAACCTTACATCGTTATTCTTTCATTTTGTTACATTTTTGCTTAAGAATATTTTAAAATATGTGAGAGAATAAAAAGACTCAACCATCTTGTTTTTTCCTATTTTTATTGGAAGTATACAGTATTTCAGCTACACTGTGGGCAAAGTGGGCTTTGATGAACTTCCCTGGAAATGAGCCACCAATTACAACACTGTTTCTATGGAAAATGCATTGCGAGTTCTACACACCAGTCCTACAAATGGCTTGCCAGAGCATAACCCAGGTGGTGCCTGATCACGTTTCCAAAACTACTTATTTCTAGAAGCAATCTACATCTTGGTAAAATGTAAAGAATCCCAAACTTGACTAAGGTATCTTTCATTATAATATGAAGCATAATTTGTCTAACCTGAAAAAAAGAACAGAAAAAAAAAAGTTGACAGTTTTCTCCTAAGCATTTCTTTCCCATGGTTCAATGTAGTCCAGTCCCAGATGTGCAAAGATTTCTTCTTCACTTTCCGCTTTGAGAAATACCCTCTGAAAGCATAAGAAGACATATGTGCACTATGATATTTTTGTTAAGTATCTCCGAGCTGACATAGTAAAAACGTTACTTGTAAAATTGTCTTGTCAGAATGAATTACTGCCAAAACACAGTTCCCTGATTCTGAGGATAAAAATTCATTTTACCTGACTTCTGTAATTTTTATATTTTCACCCTCCAAAAACTTAATGAATTAAGGTAAAATTATGACAGCCTTATATATTCAACTAGAAGCATTTGATACTTTTCCTATTGGTCTGTAGTGTTCATTAGAACTACCTGAAGGAGCCTGTTAAAAGAATGTTGAAAACGGAGCTGTAACCCAGCCCAACGAAATCAGAAGATCCAGAGAGTTCTTGTTATTCATCTGTTTAAGGGGTCTGGGAAATTCTCACGTGCAGCCAGAATTACATGTAAGGAGGAAGGGCGATCATGGGATGCTTGGAGATGCCGGATTCTCCTCCTGGCCTTCCACCCTGCCCCACTCCCACCAGGCTCCCAACCCCACGGTCTGTTACATCGAGCAGCACTTCCCCTCCAGTCCTTCTTGTCTATAGCACAACGTTGGGCACATAGGAGGCACTCTCTTACTTTGAACTATTTGTTACGTGTCAGTTTGTAAGTTTCCTAGATCATGTTAGGTGAAGCTGCCTCCACTCATATGCTACATAACTGAGGCTTTCTTGCCAGCATCCACAGCCCTCTCTTAGGACAGCAGCACCTTGATTTCTCTTTGGAAAACCACACCTCCCTATTCTCAGTCTGTGAGGGTCACCTCCAAGGAGGGGCACATGACACAAGCCTGATCAATCAGAGCCATGGAAAGGGGTTCAAGGATGGCTACAAGGCCCAGGTCTGGCCTGTGAGCATTAGCTAGGGCTTGCTGGAACTATTAGGAAAGTTCTTTTCTGTTGGCATAGCTAAGCTAGAAGGATAGGATTCACGGGAAAACCTGCCTGAGAGTGACACCGACACTGAGGGAAAATTGCATGAGCACCTGGATACAGCCACACCTGAAGCCCATGTTACCCCAGATGCCACAGTACATAAGCCAATTTTTTTTTTTTTTTTTGCCACTGCCATTTTGTATTGGGTTTCTGATTTTTTGTGAAACGGGCTCTAACTAAATACACTTCATTTAGACTAAACTCCTAGAGGATAAAAACCATTACTTCTACTTATTTTGTATCTTCTTCCTACTTGGAGCTTCCTACAGTGTCCTTGATCACGTAAGTGCAGTTGAATATTTATAATAACTCTTCCTAATTCATGCAGCAATCATTTTGCTGAAGCAGCATTTGGATCATGACCACTGTAGGAACAGCACACCAAGCGAGCCTCTATGGTGTGTGAGTCCAGCTGACCGCTCATCTCCCTCTCAGGACAGCTCTGTTGCTCTCCTTCTTGCAGCTGACTCTCATTAATGACCCATGTGGTCACTCAGAATTCTACTTCCCACTGCATTTGAGGGATACTTGAGTGACATTTGTGATTTGGGAGGATCTTTGGTTTTCTTTGGAGTTACACAATGCAAACACCAAGGATATACCAAGCTCAATTCAAATTCATTGATGGCCTGGTTCTGGAGACCCAACTAGCTCAGCATCATTGAGCTCAAAACCTCCAAGGTGCATTGTGGGCCCTGTGGGGGTTGTGTTCCTGTCAGGATCTTTCCAGCTGCCCTCACCTGTGATCTGTGGAAACGGGACACCTGGGGCAAAGGAAGCTGAACCTGGAAACTAGAATCAGTTCAGGAAAAGTGCTCAGGGAGCCAGACTTGGGGATGAGGATTAAAGTGGCCCATCTCAGGGAGACAGCGCTCCCTACCTTGGTCTTGTCATATAAAGCGTGGTTATCCAGCATCATCTTCCGCTCGTGTGTGGCATAGCGCCGGATGTCTCTCTCAAACTGCTGGATAAGAAAGAGATCATTAAAATAAATCACTATCAAGTCTAGAATGTCTTCAGTATTATCTGTTTAAAGATATTTAAATCCCTATAATGAAACATCTTAGGGCTTCTCTGGTGGCTCAGTGGTAAAGAATCTACCTGCCAATGCTGGAAATGTGGGTTTGATCCCTAGGTTGGAAAGATCCCCTGGAGAAGGAAATGGCAACCCACTCCAGTATTCTTGCCTGGAAAACCCCATGGAGACAGGAGCCTGGCAGGCCACAGTCCATGGGGTCGTAAAAGAGTCGGACACAACTTAACAACTAAACAACAACAACAATGAAATATCTATCTCCACTAAACACTCTCCAAGTGAATTTCCGCCCCACCAGGGCAACATTCCACCATGACAAAGCTCCATGCTCACACGTAAGCATTGGATTGTAAGCTCCATGAAAACAGGAACCTGATTTGTTCTGTTCACAACCATATTCCTTCCTAATGATGCCTGGCACACAGATGGTGTACAGTAAATGTTGCTCAGTGAATAAACAGGTATTATGAGGATTGTGTCCAGAATAATTCCTGATCCAGAGTAAACACTACATAAATAATAGTTTGGTGTTGTTTTCTATTTGGAATACAACTACTGTAAAAGAGGATGAGGGGTCAGGAGACCAGGTTCCAGCCTGGATTTTGTCCCTATCTGGCTCTGTATCTTTCGGCAAGTCACCCAACCTCTCTGAATCTTGGTTGGTCAAATAGGAGGGTGGAGGAAGTGTGTGAGTAAGGTCCTCTGGCTGTAACATCCTCTCATGTGAACTTCTATAAAACTGATGGTCTGGGCCAGCTGCTTCAGAGTAGCATCTCCTATGATCAGCATGGGCTCTGAGGCTCCAGGGAGAAAAACTTGAAGCCTTAGATGGATGACAGGAAAACCTTGGGAAAAGAACGACAATGAATGGAGTTGTTGAGATTAATTTTCCTGAGAGAAGCATAGATCTAGAAATGTCCTTTACATGTAGGATTAGGGAGCAAACTTGGAATCATTGAACATGAACTTGGGCAAACTTTGGGAGATGGTGAGGGACATGGAGGATGGCATGCTACAATCCATTGGGTCGCAAAGAATCAGACACAACTGGGCAACTGAACAACAACACCATGGAATAATTGCACTAAAGTGAAAGAGGAGAGTGAAAAATTTGGCTTAAAACTCAACGTGCAGAAAACTAAGATCATGGCATCTGGTCCCTTTCACTTCATGGCAAATAGATGGGGAAATAGTGGAAACAGTGACAGACTTTATTTTTTGGACTCCAAAATCACTGCAGATGGTGACTGTAGCCATGAAATTAAAAGATGCTTACTCCTTGGAAACAAAGTTATTACCAACCTAGACAGCATATTAAAAAGCAGAGACATTACTTTGCCAACAAAGGTCCATCTAGTCAAGGCTATGGTTTTTCCAGTGGTCATGTATGGATGTGAGAGTTGGACTATAAAGAGAGCTGAGCACCCAAGAATTGATGCTTTTAAACTGTGGCGTTGGAGAAGAATCTTGAGAGTCCCTTGGACAGCAAGGAGATCCAACCAGTCCATCCTAAAGGAAATCAGTCCTGAATGTTCATTGGAAGGACTGATGATGAAGCTGAAGCTCCAATACTTTGTTTACCTGATGCGAAGAACTGACTCATTTGAAAAGACCATGATGCTGGGAAAGACTGAGGGTAGGAGGAGAAGGGGACGTCAGAGGATGAGATGGTTTGATGGCATCACCGACTCGATGGACATGGATTTGAGTTAATTCCAGGAGTTGGTGATGGACAGGGAGGCCTGGCGTGCTGCAGTCATCGGGGTCTCAAAGAGTCAGACAGACCGAGTGACTGAACTGAACTGAACTGAAGTGGTGAGTATGGGAAAGCTGGCGAAGACTGGGACCTGCCCTTCCTGACTTGGATGTGTGAAGACAGACTCTCCAACCCAAAGTCCTTTATAAGGCAGTGGGGTCGGGGGTGGAGCTAAGGCTGTGGAAGAGTGAGGGTGAAGCAGATTCTGGGTGTAGTAGCTGCTGGTCTGTGAAAGTATGGGGGTGCTGCTTAGCACATGGCCTCCACAGCCCAGGGCTTCAAGTTCCCCCAGCACTTAGGGCAATGGCTGCTCACGCTGGGCATGGGGAGGCTGGAGAGTATTGGGTAACTGGAGCAGTGAAAGGCTGCCCCGGGATCCTCAGTTCTGTGTGCTGAGAGATCTATTCCTGGACTCCTCTGCCAAACCCCCTGAAGCATTTTTGTTTGGATTGTTAGGAATTATCATGATGTCTTCCATTTGGAGAGTAATAATATTGATTAAATCAACACTTATTGAGCACCTACTGTGTAGCAGGTGTGTTCTGGGTGCTTGGAATATAACAGTGAAGAAAACAATGATGTCTGCCCTGGTGGGGCTTGGATTCAAGCAGGGGACACAGATAAGACGCGGTAACAGCATAAGTAAAGTACATGATGGACATGAGTTTGAGCAAGCTCTGGGAGTTGGTGATGGAAAGGGAAGCCTGGTATGCTGCAGTTCATGGAGTCATAGAGTCGGCCATGACTGAGTGACTGAACTGACCAAAAGTACATGATGTGTTAACAGGTAATGCTGGGTACAAGGCAGGCCTCATGAAGGAGACAGGATCTGAGGAGAGACTTGCCCAAGGTGAAGGAGTTAGCCAGGTGGACTCAGGAAGGACACTCCATGCAGAGGGAACAGCTAGAACATAGGCCTTAGGGAGGGGTGAGCCTGGCCTGGGTAGGGAGAGCAGTGGGAGGAGTCCAGAGAGATGAGTGGGTGAGAAGAGCACGCAGGGCCTTGTGACCACTGGAAGGCTTTTACTGTGAGTTGAATGGGGAACCCCTGCCAGGTTTTGAGCAGGGGAGTGATGGTCTGACTTATGATGACAGGATCACTCAGGGGGCAAGCGACCAGTTCAAATGGCCACAGCTATAATCCAGGCGATGATATCCTAGTTAATGTTTACAGAGTGCTTACCCTGTGCTGGGCTCAGCGCTGATTTCTTGCTTTATATTAATTTCTGATTTGCTCTATTATCACTAGTACTTAACAACTTCTAAAAGAGTCTAACATTATCTCTAAAAGAACAGTACTACATATACAATTAGCCTCAGAATTGTGTTAAGATGAAGGCACTGTCTCATTCAGTTCTCATGACAATCTCATGAGGTTGGTACTGTTATTAGCTCCATTTTTCAAATGAAGAAAGGAAGCCCAGAGAGCCTCAGCAATTTACCCAAGGCCACACAGCCAAAGATAGAGCTAGGATTCAGACTCCTGAATCCCAGACTCTTTACCCTGGATGTTTCTGCCTTCTGCTTTACAAGCTCTTTGGTTTCTCTCAACAACCTGTGAAATAGGAAGGGTAAGGGAGTTGTCTTTTGTTTCAGATAAAGAAGGGCAGTGCCACTAAGCCTGGCTGTATCATTCTCCGGTCACAACAGACTTCAGAGATTCGCCTACTGCTGCTGCATGCAGCTGTGCAAGTTGTGCCGCAAAACTCGAGAGGGCGCGATTCACACGTGTAGCCTTTGTAAATATGCAGGTTTCTTCTGACAATTTTCTGGGAAATGGCAATTAGGTGTTTTAAGGAGGAGTTGCTTTTTAAAGTTGGTGAAAGGGAGCCATCTGGGCTAGTAAAGAAGCTGGGTTAGCCTGGGCACCTGGGCACCATCGTTCATGTGTTTCCAAAGCAGAGTGTGCCTCCTCTCAGCATCTGACGCAAACACGGACAATACTCTTGAAGGAACCTCAGCCAATAAAGCCATGCTGGCAAACAGTTCGAGTTTGAAGAAATAAGATTCAGAGGAAAACAGAAGCTTCTTTTTAAAAAAAAACAAGCAACAAACTAATGAACTCTGGACCCAGTCCAGAAATTGTACCATACTTGGATGGCTCTAGAAAAATCTCAGCTTAATGTATCCCTCCGGATATATTCAGCTCTGGAAATCTTTAGTGCACAAAGGTATGAAGGAAGCTTTGTCAGCTTAGTAGACGAGACAACCTGGTAAATTAATGAACCCAAACTGGGGTGAGATTAACAGATTAATTGGCTTGAGGACATTTCCCAGGCTCTGAAATCTTTGGGTAAAAAGGCGAAATTAAATTTCCCAAGCTGCATATATGATGTATGTATTGTTTCATCAGGTTTCCTACTTTTTATGAATGAAAGATGCCAGCCAACATTTTTGATTAGGGTAAGAAGTTCTAGCCGAGATTGTGCGCTGAAATAATTCCAGCCCAAGGCAAACACACTTGACATTTAATTCAAGGTTGCTGCTGCTGCTGCTGCTGCTAAGTCGCTTCAGTCGTGTCTGACTCTGTGCGACCCCTTAGACGGCAGCCCACCAGGCTCTGCTGTCCCTGGGATTCTCCAGGCAAGAACACTGGAGTGGGTTGCCATTGCCTTCTCCATTGTGTGAAAGTGAAAAGTGAAAGTGAAGTCGCTTAGTCGTGTCCGACTCCTAGCGACCCCATGGACTGCAGCCTACCAGGCTCCTCCATCCATGGGATTTTCTAGGCAAGAGTACTGGAGTGGCTTGCCATTGCCTTCTCCGAATTCAAGATTAAGGACAATGAATTTCTAAGTCGTTTATCCTACAAAATCCTCTAATGGCGTTGTGCCACTCAAAGCAACAGCTAGCTACATGGGAAAACAGAGTGGGGTGTTGGTAGGAGGGTAGAGTACAAGCTAATGGCACAGAACACGGGTACCATGTCTGTGAATATCACACGATGGGAGCTGGGGACTGCCGCTTGGCCAGCACTGGTCCCAAGGGGCTTTGCCAGCTTCATCTCACTGGATCCCTGCAACCCAGGGGGGTAGCGCTATCTTTGCCCTAACTTTCCAGATGGAAAACTGAGTCTTAAAGGCTATGGGGAACCTGACGAAGATCACCTAGCTGGTCAGAGGCAGAGCAAGGGCTTGTGACCAGGTCTGGCATGAGCCAAACCTGTGCCCTTAGCCACCAGGCTGCTTTCTCTGCTTCAGTGGTTCTCATACCTGCAGGGTTCTTTCAAACACAAATTGCTAGGCTCCACCCCCAGAGTTCCTGATTCAGTAGGTCTGGGATGGGGTGGAGTGTTCACATGTCTAACCTGGTAAGCAGGTAAGGCTGATGCTGCTGGTCAGGGTATTACATTTTGAAAATACCTATTCTAAAGGCATCTGTCTCAGTTGACCGTGCGCAAGTGGAATGCCCTGATTCAGAGATTTCTGGGCACTTTCTTCTCTCCTGCCCACCATCTCCTCCTTCCCTGTCCATCCTCTTGCCACCACCACCCCCGCCATTGTCTCTCCCCTGGCCCCAGGTAGACCTAGTCTACCTCTTATGAAAGCTAAGGCCATCCCAGGGATGAAGGCTGCACTTACCCGGGAGCCAGTCCAGCCTAGCAGGGCAAAGGCACGGTTTTCGTAGGGGCACATAACCAGGTCCACACGGATGGCCTTCCAGGTCTTTCCTTCCTGCTGGTTGGACTTGCTACTGTCTACTCTCTGATGGTGCAATTTTAAAATCAGAAAGCATTTTTGAAAATGATCTAAAGTATCCACCTGCCTGCTTGGCAACTTGAACTTTTCAAATGTTGACTCCACAAGGTCATAATATAAAAGTAATCCCTGAAAATAAACAAAAAGATGTCAGGAAGAGTCCCTGATGAAGAGTCCCTGAGACAGAGGGTCAGAGACTTTATATTGGGCTCTTAACAAATGCTTTTAAAGAAAGCTTTGCACATTTGAGAATATGGGTACATCTGTCCTTGCATTGTGAGCCCACTTGGTGACTCTAGCAGGGGAAGGCAAGGAGTGGGTGCATTACCCTCCTTCTACAGCAGAGGAATTTAACGATTAGAGGGGCCACGCCAAGGCCACTTCATGGCAAAGCTGCCAGAAGATCCACTCCCTGAACATCTGATCGCAGACAGTGCTCAGAAACTTGCCTCACTCCCTTAAGTACAAACCAACCTTGAACAAAAAGCCGAGACCTTATATGCAGTTGTTTTGACTTAGTGTCCCTCCATATTATCCTAGTCGACCACAGTAGGTCGACTTGGGCCCAGAGGATTGTGGCTGGAGGCTCAGCCTGCTTTGGGGATTGATGACTCACTCTTTCTAGCAAGCACTTTGGGATTGTTACTCTGCCTCCCTTGGAGACAGGGACAAAATTAGTGGTACATCACCAAACGCTGCCTAGTCAGAAGGTCACACCCAGCGATCTGCCATCCTCCAATTTATCTGCTCCGTGGGAATTTCTCACCACACAGGGCAGATGTGGGGTAGGGAGAAGCAGAAATACGCAATTAACTGCTAAATCTGAGTTGCAATTAAAAGAACAAATAGCCTTAAAACAATCTAATCACAGCCATTAGGATGTAGGATTTGTTCTTGGGTTCTTTAGGTCTGATGTTCTCAAATATTATCATCAGGAGCATTTGAAAGGTTTGTTTCAGCACAGTTTTGGAGGCCCTGTCCCCAGAGTGATTCATGGGCGGTGGGGGTGGGGGAACTTCCCAGGTGGTGCTCTTGGTAAAGAACACACCCACCAGTGCAGGACACACAAAGAAAGCAAGTTTGATCCCTGGGTCTGGAAGATCCCCTGGAAAGGGGCATGGCAACCCACTCCAGTATTCTTGCCTGGAGAATCCCCATGGACCAAGGAGCCTGGTGGGTTACAGTTCAGGGGGTTGCAGAGTCAGAGAGACTAAAGCGACTTAGCACACATGGGGGTGGGGTGGGGTGGGGTGGAGTCGGGGTGGTGCATTTCTGGTAAATTCCCAGGTGTTGCTGATGCTTCTGATCCAGGGACCACACTTGGAGCAGGCCTGGTTCCCTTTACTATTATTATTAGACACATTTCCATTTCTTCTGCAATCCACCCCCACCCCCAAGAGACATTGTTTCAACTGGACTCAACACTTGGAGGAGGGGGTACTTTTGTGGATCTCAGAAGAGGGAGCACTCTGCCCTCAGGGCCTATCCCAGAAAAGGTGAGAGGAAGAATCTACCCCATCTGCAGGGCGGAACACTAATGTCAGGAAGAGCCTCTGGTGCAGGAGGTAACTATTGCCCTAAACAGATCTGATAACCAGCTGGGGGAAGACACAATCCTGCTTTCTAATGAAATTTACTAAGATTAGTTAGTATAGCAGCCTTTCATGGCCATTTGAATTATGTAAATTTGAAAAGGAAGCTATTAAAATATCAACCAGTCTTACCTTGAAGCCAAATTTATAAAACAAGCTTTCCCCCTTAAAAAAAAATTCACAAAGCTGGCTTCCTAAAAGTCGTAAACTGTGTGTGCACTGTGGCCACACAATAGTCACACTTTGGCTGGTCATAGACAGAAGGGCCACCCACCAGGCATGAACCTGGACCACACTCAGTCAGCCCTCCCCTTTGGGTTGAATTGCTGGCAGCCAGTGGAGCTTTCTGGATGATGCCCTCCCGCCAGGATCCGTATCTCCAAACTCTTTTCCTCCCACAAGAAGTCTTTCAACTGGTGGAAGACTCAAACTCATACCCATCCTTGGCTGTTCATTAGTTCTTCAGGTGTTTTAAGACATTGGTTGTGTATATGTGTGTTGTGTGAGTATGTGCTCGAGTGTGCCTGTGAGACAGGCTGGGACCGGGACCCTTTGCTGTACAGCTTGCACCTGGACATACCTCTCCTTGAGCAACAAAATACAAAGAAACTATATAGGACTAAAAATAATTGCGTGCATGCACAGTTGGGCAAATTCTGGATCCAAAAGATACAAAGAGACCAAAAAAACCCAACTGCCACTTTTGAGGAGCCTGGAGCTAAAGAGCACAAGTAGGATACTGCTCAAGCCCGCTGCTCACACCACCACCTAAGAGGTGAGCAAGCCGCCTAAACCACCCCTTGAGCTCGACCTGGACACACCCCTACCCTCACACCACAGAAGGAACAAGCTCACGCCCCCCCCCCTCACTCAGGGAGTGAGCAAGTAAGGGAATTTGTTGTTTGTTCCTGATCCCCTGTGCTGCTGCAGGGCCCCCAGTAAAGCCTGGTCTAGATTTCTTGTTTGCTGCTGCTGCTGCTAAGTCGCTTCAGTCATGTCCGACTCTGTGCGACCCCATAGACGGCAGCCCACCAGGCTCCCCCGTCCCTGGGATTCTCCAGGCAAGAACACTGGAGTAGGCTGCCATTTCCTTCTCCAATGCAGGAAAGTGAAAAGTGAAAGTGAAGTCGCTCAGTCGTGTCCGACTCCTAGCCACCCCATGGACTGTGGCCCATCAGGGTCCTCCATCCATGGGATTTTCCAGGCAAGAGTACTGGAGTGGGGTGTCATTGCCTTCTCCAAGATTTCTTGTTTGGCCTTAATCAATTTCTATGTGTTGGGAAATGCCAAGAACCCTGGTCGGTAACACCTGCATGAGATAGAATCATTTTAATCTGGAAAGTACAGATTCTTGTAAGAAAGGCAGGGGTGGGAGGTACTGGGAACAGGGAGTGAGGCAGAGGTGGAAATTAACCACCATGATTCACAGCTGAGGCGCTGGGGGCAGCCGGGCCACAGTGGGGCAAGCAGGTAGTGCTGAGACACACACTGCCCCAGCCGGTTTCCTCCCTGAGGTCCTGTTTGTCAGAGAGCAAAGGGGAGCAGCTAGCTGCCTGTGCTCTCGCCTGGGTCCCCAGGCAAGGTCTGGCCCTCTGCAGAATTCAATATGAGACTATGCAGGAGAGATCACAACAGCCACAGTTTTGCTGTTCAGTTGTTCAGTCGTGTCTGCCTCTTTGCGACCCCATGGACTGCCGCACGCCAGGCTTCCCTGTCCTTCACCATCTCCTGAAGCTTGCTCAAACTCCGGCCACTGTTTAAGCCACTGTTTAATAGACATTTATCAGGCGCTGTGCCAAGGGCCTTATCTAATGCCCTCAGTTAATCCTCTGACTAATGACAGAAGCTTGCTATCCTGGTTTCACAGATAAGGAAAGAGAAACTTGGAAAGATTAAAAGCATAGTCCCAGGTCATATAGCCAGTCAGTGGCAGGGCTGTGCTTGGACAATCCCAAATCTAAACCCCAGCCATGCCTAATGCCCATCTCCTCCCTCACTTGCCCATCTCTTTGCTTGGTGACCAGCAGGATGGCTGCCTGGTGACTAAAGAAAGACCAATGAAAAGGAGGCTCCTTGTCCCCCGTCTCCCAACCCCACCGCATCTTGGGTCGGGACAGTCTCAGAGCATATGGTGGGGCCTCTATACCTAGGTCAAATCGGCCCACCCCTGCCGGCTGAGAAGCCAGGCAGCCCCCTCTCAGCCCAGGCCATGGCTGCCGGGGTGCATCAGAGTGATGTCTGTCCACCAAAGTTTCTCAGCTTTCCTGGTTGAGCGGAGCAGGGGGGGCCAGCCTCAGTGGAGCTGACACTTCCCCATTCAGCCTTTCCCTGGCTCAGCCTATGATGTTCATTTTCAGGGCTCTTGGCCACCTGGATCCACTCTCCCGACAGATGGTGGGGTGGG
>NW_011493551.1:1153054-1153513 GCF_000754665.1 Bison bison bison | reverse complement strand
GTATCTGAGGTCTTCTCTCTCTGGTATATCAGAGAGCTTTGTCCACACCCAGAAGATGCTAGATCACTCAGGAAAAATAAAGCTATGCCAGAAAAACACCAGCCTCCTCAACCCACCCAGGCCTGTAGGTCTTTGGATAAGGGCCCTCTGGTCTTGGGAAGCGGAGCTCTCACTGGAGTGGGGCAGGAGTCAGGGCCCTGCAGGCGGCTGTGGCCACAGGGTCATCCCTAGCTTCCTCCACTGGGCAATAGGTGGCCCGTGGCAAGTCTGATCTTAGTGGGTGGGGGGCCCTGAGCCATGACCTCTGCTGGACCCAGCCTACCCTCATTAGCTTCCTTCTTCCCATCTCAGTACAAAATCAAGGTGGTTATCAACCAAGATATTGTTCAAGGCAGCAGGGGCACCTCTTAGACTGGTTTTATCCCAGTCTGATCCCCACCCCTTAGCTTGCTCTGCCCC
>NW_011493551.1:1129634-1152954 GCF_000754665.1 Bison bison bison | reverse complement strand
CCTCCCAGATCTTTGTAGCACATGCTCTTCACATTGTTTAGGGCTCCAAGCTGTCTGAATGGCCTGCACAGAGAGTTGCCCTCGGCCCTTTTGGTAACAGGACGCATGCATATACACAAGTTCATAACCTGGATTCTAGGACCCAAAGCAGGTAAGTCTCACCACATGTCACTGGCACTGTGCAAACTATTGTAAACCATTGAGACTGCGTTAGATGCTCATGGCACTATTACATGGAGAAGGCAATGGCACCCCACTCCAGTACTCTCGCCTGGAAAATCCCATGGGTGGAGGAGCCCGGTGGGCTGCAGTCCATGGGGTCACTAAGAGTCGGACACGACTGAGCAACTTCACTTTCACTTTTCACTTTCATGCATTGGAGAAGGAAATGGCAACCCACTCCAGTGTTCTTGCCTGGAGAATCCCAGGGACGGGGGAGCTTGGTGGGCTGCTGTCTATGGGGTCGCACAGAGTCGGACACGACTGAAGTGACTTAGCAGCAGCACAATTACAAGGTCGATAAGTGTGTCAAATTCAGCATTACTCCTATAATGCCTGAGTGTCCAAACATCTTTCTTCTTACCTTTTTTTCCCATAAGTTTATCACTTTAGGCAAAAGTTGCTCTTCATCCTCTGCTGATCCTGGGCTGGTAATTAAAAAATCTACATCATGCCCAATCTTCTTACCCCTGATTTTAAAAAATAGCATAAGATGGAAATAAATTAGATTTTTAGCTCTCAATTTTTAAAAGTCACCTGTGTTTCTATGTCCCATACTTAAGGTTTGTGACACAAAATGCTCATGACATGCTTTTTAAACAAAAGATCCTTGTTTACACAAGTCTACTCCTTGCAAAATAAATTTATGACACAGAAAAATTTAAGATCATAACATGGTATGTATGTGATTATATTGTTGTTTAGTGCTGAGTCCTGCCTGTCTCTTTGAGACCCTAAGGACTATAGCCTGCCAGTGGGATTTCCCAGGCAAGAATACTGAAGTGGGTTGCCATTTCCTCCTCTAGGAGATCTTTCCAACCCAGGGATCGAACCCACGTCTCTTGCGTCTCCTCGTTGGCAGGTACATTCTTTACCACTGAGCCACCAGGGGAGCCCATATGATTATATATGGGTGGCTAAAAACTAACAAAGGTTATTTCTTCTCCATGCCCACATGTGCACACACACTCACACAGAGACAAGTGTGACAACAAGCAAACCAAGAACTATACTCGCATAATACAAGATAGGACTCTTGAAATTATGACCTAGACTAAAGGCATCTTCTTGGATTCTGTGTTCTCTTCTCACTTTCTCTGTCACCTCCCACAGCCAACAGCCCCCATGTAACAGGACCACAAGGAGAGATGGAAGAGGGTGTGGGAGGGAAAGAGACTCTGAAATGGAGGCTTCAATATCCAACAATTGCATACATCTCTGTGAAGAGTTCATTCATTCACTGACTTCACCAATATTTCTCACATGCCTATTTTGTGCCAGGCACCATGCACTGGCTCTCATCAAGCACTAAGTTCTGAAAACTTAGTGGGGAAAACATGCGTGGAAGCAATATAAACAAATTACTTGACAGCTGTCCAAGGAGTGCTGAGGAGGGGTGTCTCACCCAGTATGGGGAGAAGGAAGTCAAGGAAGGCTTTCTGGAGGAGGTGGCATCTGAATTGAAGCTTAAAGGATGAGGTGAAGTGAGCCAGGTGACAAACTGAGGAAAACCAGTCCAAGCAGAAAGGTAGGACTGAGCAAAATCACAGAGGAAAGAAAGCTCTGTGTGTGCAGAGAATGACAAGCCACTTGGGGTTGCTGGAATGAAACATGAGCAGCAGGAGATGAGGCTGCAGAGAGAGACCTCCGTAGGCCTTTTGTGCCACAACTCCTGAGCATGGGAAGGCCCTGAAGGGGAGGCAAAAGCAGCTTTTATCATCATTTACCTGCGGAATCCTCCTGTCATGGTGACAAAGGCATCCGGCAGAAATGCCCACACAGCCTCTTTAACCAGCACGCCAACCGCCTCTGCTTCGGCCCTGGTCACGCAGCTGACAAGGTCTTCATAATAGAGAAATCCTGAGAGGCCATAGACAGGTGAGTGGGGAAAGGGACATGTCCCATGTGAAATGACCAGCCCTCAGGGAGGGGATTTGGCCCTCACACATAGCTAACGGGGCCACAGACATCAACCCCAAACTGTTCCACAGAGACTGGGTGATCTGTGTTCTCTTGGCTGTGAATTTTTCATGTTAACAATGGCTCCTATTTTCCTACAAATTCCTGACTGAGCAAGAGGCAATATTATATCCTAGAACCATGCCATTCCAACCTGGCTTCCTACTGAAGAACCAGCCCTCTTGATCAATAAGCTGCAGATTTGGGATAGGAAGTTTTGGGGTTGGAACGTGATAGATGAATTAAAGAAGTGAAGTCAAGAATAGGAAGAGTTGATTTGCATCTGAGGAGAGTTAGGAAATGTCACTGGTGGTCTGGTTTGCTTCTTTGCCTGACCATCACGGATTAATGAGAGCTCCAACAGCGTGGTTATGATGAAGAGTTGTTTTAATGACTTGTTTATTCCCACAGATCCACAGAGGAAGGCATAGAGTGGAAGAGTAATGGAGATGGGAGCTCTATCTCCAAGAACTGGGATGAGACATAGGAGAGGTGGGGAGCAGGGCACAGGGGAGATCCATAGAGCCTGAGGGCCAGCTAATGGTCCTTCCATACAAGGCTCAGGTCTCTTCTCTAGGATCCCCAGAGGGAGTGTTCCAACTCTGCCGGAATCTTTCTCATAATGAGAGGCTTTGGATACCTACAGAGGCTGCCCATTTCCTAATTGAAAGGCTCTCGGGGGCAGTTCTTTATCTTTTTTCCAGCTTTATTGAGGTATAGTTGACAAAAATTGTATAAATTTAAGGTGTACAGCCTGAAGTTTTGATATATGTGAAATGGTTAACTGTCGACTAATTAGCCCACAATGGAATGTTTTTCAACCTTAAAAAAGAAGACAGTCTTGTCATTTGCAACAACAAGGATGAACCCCAGCTATTTGCTAAGTGAAATAAACCAGAATGAAAGACAAGCAGGCTACAGTCCATAGGGTTGCAAAGAGTCGGACATGACTGAAGTGACTTAGCGCGCGCACACACACACACACACACACACAGTCTCTTAGAAGCAGAGAGTAGAATTGTGACTACTAGGGGCTGGAAGGTGGGGAAAATGGATAGATGTGTGTCAAAGGGCACAGGATGAATAAGTTCTGCAAATCTGACGTACAGCATAGTGACTACAGTTAATAACACTGTATAGTATACGTCAACACAGTCATAGAATTCCCTAGTCATCTTTCATGGGAGAAGGCAATGGCATCCCACTCCAGTGATCTGGCCTGGAGAACCCCATGGACGGAGAAGCCCGGTAGGCTGCAGTCCATGGGGTCACACAGAGTCGGACATGACTGAAGCGACTTAGCAGCAGCAGCAGCAGTCATCTTTCATAAAGTTGCTAACTTCTGAAAGATTGCTAATAAGTTTTATAAGATGCCACATAAGAACTAGAAGAATCTAAAGGAAAAAAGACCCATATTCTTATTCTGGACTCCTGAAGATTCATGCTTAATAAGCATTGATGTGAACCACCAAGAAATGCTTTCTTTGTCTCCTCCTGCTGTTTCTTTCCATCACTTAAACAGAAGACAGCAGGTTTTCTTTTCGTTGTTGTTGTTTTCTGGCCTTCTCTTGTAGAAGATCCCCTTTTTTTCATATTATTAAAAATGTTGATGACTTCCTCATTCTTTATAACTCAGAAGCCACAGTGCTCAGAACTGTGGCTATGACTTCCTTTCAAATCCCAGTAATATTATGTTCTACTGCATATTAAAAATAAATGTTTTTAAAAGGTAAATGTTTAAAAGATGTACATTTTTTGACCTTGTTTCCAGGAATTTGGTCATTAAAAAAAATGACAAGTACCCTGTATAAATGGAAGTAACCAAGCCATCTTCAACCTCCTGGAAGCCTTGTCAGTCTTTCAGATGTCTGTCTCTACTCTCTTCTAGGTTAACAAGTCCTGATTGCGTAGACAAACCCCATGTCTAGGTTTCCACAATTTCCCCTATATGTCTTGGTATTTTACAGTTTCTAAAGCTGATCCATATTTGTGCCAAGCAACACCTCCACTTTGTTCAAATATTATTTACTCCAAAGTTCTCTATGTCAACTTTCTGACCTGGATTCCTTCCTTACCCACTCCTTTTACCCAGCTGGGACCCAAATACCTGGAAGGGTCAGTCCAGTAAGAACAGATCAATGGTGCAGCCAGTTTTGACGTCTAGATAAAGGAATGACAACAGCCATCAGGCAGGGCCTATCTGCTCTGTGCCAAGCTAATTGTTTTGCCTCCAAGATCTGATCTATTCCCTACTTACATACTGATGTATAGATGAGGTAAAGAAGGCTCAAAGATTTTAAGTAACTGTCTCAAGATCACACAGCTGGAGAGTGCAAGAGCCAGGATTTGGATCCAGGTCTATCTGATTTCAAAAGCTTGGGCTTTTAGCCATAGCATGAAGAGAGGCCAAGGAAGTGACCAGATCACCAAGACTGGAGGTGACATTTGAAGTACAGCGGACAGATCCTTACCAAAACCTGACCAGCCCATGGCAATTATGGGAATCTTTAGGAGAGACAATTCACCTGCTTTCTGCATTTTTGTGAATTTCAGGGTTTTGTCCGACATTATTTTACTCAGAGATCTGAACCCCATCCTGAACCATTTCTCAGATGTCTTCAGTCCCACTCCAAAAACAGAAGTAAAGAGCTGAAACAAAGGGAAAGACATGTCTTTAGTTTTTAAAACAGTCATTATGACAACAAAGTGATACTTTTCAAGGTCAAGCAATTAAGAAAAAGCATAAGCAAATCTCTGACCTAGTGTCTCTTGAATATGACAAGCAGGGGGCAGTGGTAATTTTTCAGAGGCGTTTCTGTTTCAGGACATATGGTATAACTAAATGAAGCAGAAGTCAGGAGGCAGCTTCTGGAACTGCCCAGGGATTCTGTATAACCAATAAGGATTGCCTTCACTGTCAGTGCATGACAACAGGTATCCATACCCACACCCCTCCTCTGCCAAAGGTCTGTCACACACTCATGCATATTCACCCTCACAATTTAATGAGGGATGCACATGTAGGTTGCATAAATTCCCCACCATCACACACCTGGTAAGCGGCAGAGCCCAGACTCAACTCAGTCTGTCTGTACTCTGAGCCTGGGCTTCTGCCCTCAACTACCTTTGAGGCCTGAGCATCACTTCTGATCCAAAGGGATTGGTAGAAGTCTCTGCCTACTGCAACTCAGAGATAGGGAACACTGGGAGGTAATAAATCCTGCTTCAGAGTAGACAAGATGCAGTGAGGAGCTTTCCAGCACAGGTTGATTCTCTGAGAACAGGTTTGTTTTGTCTCATAGTCCTAGTATACCCAGAAGTGACAACCTCTGGGAGGTAAGGTCATTTGTATCTCACCATAGCATGGCAATAAGCTCAAGCACCTGTATTTATTCAGGCATTTGCTTCCTAGATCACTGCTATAGACTGAGTTGTGACCCTTCCTCCCAAATTCATATGTTGAAATCCTAACCTCCAATATGATGATATCTGGAGATGGGGTTTGGGGAAGATAATCAGGTTAAATGAGGTCATGAGGATGGGGTCCTCGTGGTGGGATTAGTGCCTTTATAGGAAGAGACCAGAGAATTTGTTCTCTCCTTGTGTGTGTCATATGAGGGGATGTTGAGAAGGAGGCTGTCTGCAAACCAAGAAGAGAGCCCTAACCAGAGCGCAGTCATGCCAACACCTTGATCTCAGAATTCCAGGCTTTAAAACTGAAAAAATAATCATGTGCTAAGTCACTCAGTCTGTGGCTTTGTGTTATGGCACCCCAAGCTGATCAGTACAACTACTTAGAATAATGGGATCAACTGAAAACCTATTTTTGATAAATACATGTACAAATCACTTACTTTGAAGGACTGATATCGTTCATCATTTAACACAGCTTTAACTTCAGAACTTTCTCCATCTTCAATAATTTCCTGCATGGACATTTGAAAAGCATTTTACACTAGTGATGTTAATCACAATCTGAGATTTTCAAATCCCCAGATATAGTAGCTTAATTTTTCACTAAATACACCTATGCCATAAAGGATGTTTCCTTAGCTGATCTAGAGAAAACAAGACAGTTCTTGCTTGAAAATCTCAGGTTATTATATTTCCAAGGGCCCCTTTATAATCCTCGGGGAGGAAGGTACAGAATGATTGGAACACCAAACCAAAATGTTCACTGACAAAGGGGTGTCTAAATATTTGAGATAATTTTCTTTTTAATGGATATGAACTAGCTGAAACAAAAGGACTTTTCATCTGATTGGGTTAGTTCCGGACCTATTGAAAAGCTAATTCAAGTCCTTATGATGTCTAGCTCAGAGCCACCCGTGCATGCTAAGCCACTTCAGTCATGTCCAACTCTTTGCGACCCCATCAACTGTAGCCTGCCCAGCTCCACTGTCCATGGAATTTTCCAGGCAAGAATATTGGAGCGGGTTGCCATTTCCTTCTCCAAGGGATCTTCCCAACCCAGGAATCAAATCCATGTTTCCTTTGTCTTCTACATTGGCAGGTGGATTCTTTACTATTGCGCCACCTGGGAAGCCCCTGGGAAACCCCACCAGAGCCATCCAACCTCCTTTAAATAGAGTTGGGATTAATTTCCCTCCCTTGAATAATTTGCCTTGCATCTGACTATACTGAAACTTCCTCTTGGATGACTAATTTGCCTTGCCAGGAACCCTTAAACATTATTTAATAAATAACTAACCATCCTTGGCTCTCCTCTTAGAACACACAGGCGGGGATGTGGAGTCAGCTCCACTGTCCCTCATACCCACCACCATCCTGGAGGGCAATGTCTGCTGAATGGTACTGAGGTTCTTCACACAGCCTGGGTTTTAACTCATAGCATCCCCTCCTGTTGAGCTTTTAGGTCATTAGAGACTTTCACTGTGATTAATAATACAGGAGAGTTATTTTCTCACTAGCTGGCCCCACATAGCTCCAAGTGAGATAATAACGGGGTATGAATGACACGTATACATGTGTAGCTATCTATGTAATATATATGTGTGATATAATATAGATCCATATCATATAAATCAGAGATAAATGAAAATAAGTAATGAATACCACATCTATATAGTTAACAGGAAAATTTATTAATTGCGTCTCTCTCCCTCCCTCAGTAGCTACCTATTAGGAGCTACCCTTACCTCTATGATACACTTCACCTTGTCCCCCAGGCAGGGAATTCCTTCTGTATCCTTCATACTGATGATTGTGAATGGCAGAGATTTAAGTACAGAAGCTGCTCTCATAAATGTCACATAAGAGACTTCATTTTCTTTAAACTCAGAATTTTCAGCCAGTATCTCAAAGGCATCCTAAAGAATAAAACCAGATGAGCAAAACACAGTCTGTTTCCTAGCCCCTAACCCCCAAGCCAGCAGTCCCTTGCAAATGCCTCTTGTTCTCTGTTAAATATTAGAATGCCTCGTGACCGTTCCCTCAGAGGTCAGGATTGGGTGTCCTGTACGTTTTCACTTCTCCCTGGTTGGATGAGCGGAGTTGAGTTGAAAAGACAGGCCACAGCATGCTTTGTAAGGAAACTTGGAATTCTCTGCCATTAGATATTTAGGAATGATTTAACTAAAAAATGACTTCTTGCTCATTGCATCTTCCTAGTCATTACTTGGCATGATCCTTCCCTGTTTGCTGACTTTCCCACCAGCCTGTGGCCAGGATTCTGCCTTGATCACTGGAAAATCCTCTCTCTTAGCTTGTTGGTGAAACAGAGTCAGCATTTAGTATAGACTTGTTGAATGAATGGGTATGATCAGAAGTGGCACAAACCCGAAGGCAGGGTTATTTAAGGTAGGGCATGTCTGCATTTCTGGCAGAGGAGGAAGTAGCTACAGCTGTGTGGCATGATCCTCAGGGTGCTCAGTAGCTGCAATTTCCTGGTCTTCCTTGGACACCTGGGGCTAGAATTTTAGAAAGGAGAAGTTCTGTATTCAATCTACTAATGCATGTTTTATCCATTTGACTACTGATTGTAGGCTGAGGATAAGCAGTTATGGTTTTGTTCGGGTAATTTTGAAGCATAATTATGAAACTTCAAGGCTAAATGGGGCTTTAGAGATGATCAACCTAACTGTTTATTAAGCAGATGAGGAAACAGGCTCAGAGAGAGAAAATGACTTGCCCAAGATAGTTACTACCAGGCTGAACCCAGGTCTACTGATTCTCAATCTTATGTCTTCCCAACAAAGCTGTTTATGCACAATTGCCATTTCTATGCAATTTGCTCTTACTATGTAGTGGACTAATTACAGTATGTATTTAGTTATTCAGAATATTTGCCTTTGATAAGTGTTGCATCCATTAATAACAACTCCCAATAAATCATTAAGTTACTTTGTCTAAAGACTATGCTCTAAATATATTGTCTATTTCCGTAATAGAAGGAGACCCATTCTTGACAGAAAGAGGAACCAGAGATCATGTTAGGGGAGTGAGTAAGAATGGGGAAAACCTTCCTAGATTTTCAAGAGAGCTTATAGTTTAATCGGAGATCCACAGAAAGAAGCAGCAAGCCTTACGTTTGCTATAGTTGTTGTTGTAAAGCTCCATTACCGTGAATATGTGGTTATAGTTGTTCAAAGTGGTTTTTCTTTGACACGCGTACTGGGAGATCTTTTTTACAGCAAGTGGTGGAGTCTTCTGGAAGCCTGGGTTTGGGGTAGCTGAATAGTCTGTTCTCACCTAAACAAATGTATAAGCATCTATTTTAAATAAAAAAATTAGTAGTAATAGATGTATATGAAGAAAAATAAGAGGCAGTTCAATGGTAATTGTCTCTGGAAAGAGAATAATACTATAGGAGGCTCAAGTTTTATGTTATATGCATTTCTAATATTTGAAATTGCTATAATTAACATGTATTATTTTTGTGATCTGAAAAAGTAACATGAAAAAGAACTACCGATTAAATATTGTTTTCCTTTTCTGTGAACTTACATAGTTAGGATCCATTGGTGAAGGGTTTGGAACTAAGAATTTAATTTTTTTCTTTATAAATTATCATGGTAAGAAAAAAATAAGAACCTTCTACTTTTCTGGCTGCTAGAACATCAAGACTTCAATATTTTGAAATATTTGTGTATAGACTTGTTTGTAAAAATAGCTACCATTTATTAAGTGCATATATAGATCAGGCTCAGTCTTAAGCACTTTCCATGTGTGTTATTCTAATCCTCATAAGCCATCTTACAAGATAGGCAGACACTACTGTTCTCATAATGTAAAGGAAGAAACTGAAGCTCGGAGAAGCTAAGTGACTTGCCAAAGTTCACACAGGGAGCAAGCAGAGAACCTGGGGTTTAACTCAAGTCTGTTGAGTCTATAGCCCACATACAACCACTTTCAGGACACTTACAACAAGCTGGTGTTTTCCTGTAATCTCCACTGGTTTTCCTGCTCCCATACTTTCGATCAGCCAGGAGACATCAAGGAGTTCTAGCTGCGAGCTGGCTCTTATGTTCTGTACCTGAAGCCACTCGAGAACCTCTGAACCAGAGTTGTTTTCTGCTACAATGTGGGTGACAGAATCACTGCAGAATAAGACAGAGACTTTCAAAATGAGAACCTCTCCTCTTTTCCCTGAGGTGTTCAGAGCATTCCATCTGATGGAGAAAGATGCACAGTAGACCTGACCATAGGCATGGAGAACCTAGGCGTCCATGCCAGAGAATTCAACTTCAATTAGCATAGCGACGTGGTCTATGTTACATATCAGATGCAAGAAAACTTAAGAAAACATTAGTAAGATTGTGATGTTAGTGGAAAACAAAGGTCCAGAACGGATAGAGTATGAAATCGTTCTTAAATTAGCACCTTGCACTCTGCCTGTGGCTTTGGTGTGCCGTTTCATTTTTATTTTGCAGAGGGTTTTAATCTGGTGCCTTTCAAACTTGTATGTGATCCACAGTTAGAAACACATTTTATATCATGACCCAAAATAGATATAGATGTAGATGCTGATATAGATGTAACATCCCACTAAATTCATCTCACAAGCCATTAATAGGTGGTGGCCAGCCTTTGGGAAATAGTGCTTTACATGTTTTTCAAAGCACAACTCTGTGTTGTAAGACCCTGTATCTTTTCCCTAAAAAAAGTACTGAGCACTTAGCATGCTTCAGCACTGTCCAAGTACTTCACATACATCATCTCTTTTAATACTCACATAGCTTTTAAGTAAATATTATACTAGCCACACTTCAAAAATGAGGAAACTGAAGAACAGAGAGGTTAAGGACACCCTGAAGGTCACACAGCTGGTAAATGACATTTATCCTTTTTGATTGTCTTTTCTGGTCAATATGTTGTTTCTATTTTTAAACAAATCTTCGAAATCAGCATTATATCACTGGAACTAATAATTTTTAGGGCTCCTTCAGTTCAAATTATCTACAAATCTGGGAAATAGCAAAAGCAAATAGCGTATATAGGCATTGAAGAGAAAAACATAGAATTGTTTTTTATTCTTTTCCCCACTTCTCTTGTTTGACTTCTTCTTCTTCCTTCTCCTTTTCTTGGTTGACTCTTAGATTCACTAAGTATTTCTTGGTTCACTGTTCTAGTCACAGCCCTAGGTTCCCTGTGGTGGTGATGGGAAGGGGTTGGGTACCAAACAAGAAAAGGAATGTTTCTGGGCATCAGCATCTTCTGTGAAACAGCTGGTTAATACGTTACGGCATAGGCAGGACCTGCAAGTGGTATACAAAGAGGGAAAATAATTTAGTGTGGGCTGGGAGAGGTGGATGGCTTTGTAGAAAAGCAGGATTTGTTTGTGCCTAGTCTGGATGCATGGGAGGGATAAGGTACCAAGAAAGTAGCACTATAGATCCTCCTGGAAGAAAAGGTTCAAAGGTCAGAGGAAAGGAAGGAGAGTGGCCTGGATTGGAATGAAGAATTTCTGTTGGGAAGTAGTTGTAGATGTGACTGAGCAAGTGGGTTAACCACATTACAGAGGGTCTTAGAAGCCTGGCTGAGAAAGCTGGATCTTATGTTCTAGGATTATGGAGCCACTGAAGTTTTTTGTGAGCAGGACATGGATAGCATTCCAGTGTTATTTTAAAAGACTAATCTGGTATACACAATGATTTGGAGGGGGAGTCATGGGTTGGGGAGCTTTGAGGAGCTACTTAAGAAGATGAATCACTGGACCAGATATAAGATGATTTAAACCTCAGTCTGGTTCCTACAGTGCTAGAAAGGAAGGCAAAGGAGACATATGATGGACAGCTGGCATCACCTATAAAAGGTGAAGTGGGGAACAGACTCAACTATTACTCCAGCTTATCTATCACACTCAAGTGTTATCACTTTTGGTAGAAATAGGGATTTAGGAAGTTCCATCTCTTTGGAGGAAGGGGTGGGGGAACAAAATTGAAGTTTATTTCAAGCTGCCTTGAAAGGATGGCTGGAGATCCAAATAAAAATATTTGGCTGACAGTTGGGTTCTGGGGCTGGTGCTAGGAGGGAAGTGGGACTGGAGACCAGAGCTGAGACCATCTAGATGGCAGGATGTGCAGCAGGCCCAGGCAGAAAATAGTCGAGATAAAACCACCTTTTAAAAGGGCCAAGGGAAGACAGCTAGCTGCTGCCCTATTCCAGGTGCATATGATTCCAAAGACTACTTATAGTCAACTTCTTGGAAGATTGTCTATCTCAAGACTTGAAGAAAACCACAGAAGAATCAATAGGGTTAGACAGTATTATTCTTTCTATGTTTCTGCCCTTTGAAGAGAAACGTTATTAATATATTATTTATTATGCTTATTAGTACTATTATTCTTCTAAATAGGGTTTTGTCTAAACCTCAGAGAGAGATGGGAGCGCTGAGGAAGAGCTCTGGGGCTCAACTTCTAAATTTAGGCCCCTCATCATCCAGTCATGTACCACCACCCACAGTGCCTCCTCACCTGGGACTCCCCAGGATAGTGTGGGGGTGTCTGAGCTCACCCTATTGATGAGGACCATGTGCATCTCCTATTGAATTCATATAAGCTTATTCAGGAATATAAGCTATGCAGCGTATGAAAGAAGATTCTGATTTGGATTTCCAACCCCTGCTCATTAAGCAACCAGCAAACAAAACAACAACAACAATTATCAAGTACATACAAAAACAAAAAAAAAAATCAAACAAATCACAAATTGTGCTATTCAGAGTTCATTACTGTTTGTCACCGGTTCCCACAAAGTAAGAGATTGAAAGTCAGTCTTAGAAACTTTGACATCATAGTACAGGCGCATCTCAGAGATATTGTGGGTTCCATTGCAGACCATGACAATAAAGCATTTGTTCACTGTCTATGCTGAGCCATTAGCAGACAGGATTACCAAGGAGGGTCACCTGCTTTGGTGTGTTCTGCTTCTGCACACAATGTCTTACTGCTGTGTTGTGACAGCTGTTTGCTGATATAATGGTTTTCTCTCTGCCCTGAGCACTCTGGTATTGAAGATACTAATAGAACATCACCATGTGCCAGAATCATTGTAGATCAATTTCATACACTACTTCATTTAATTGTAAATAATTCTATGAGATAGGTAGGTATGATTGTCTCTAATAATAAGAAAAGAGAGCTTGGGAGACATTAAAAATTCACCCAGCTAATAACTGGTGGAGCAAGGATTTAATCTGAGGTCCATTTTAATCTAGAACCTGTGTTCTGGGGGCTTCCCTCATGGTCCGTGGTTAAGACTAGTAGGGGGCATGGGTTCAGTCCCTGGTCAGGAACTAAGATCTCATATCCTGCGTGGCATGGCCAAAAAATAAAATAAAACCCATGTGCTGGGCCACACTTAGCTACCTCTCTGTGACTCTGTGCTTTTTCCAATGAGAACATTTCCTTTTCTCAAAAGGAATAACATCAGAATGAATATCATCATCATCAACATCACCATCATTATCACAATGAAGATGAGAAAACCAAGGCCTGCAGAGGTCACATGAGGCAAGATTCAAACCCAGGTGTGCAATCTCCTAACGTTCTGCTAGACTGTGGTTAGACCCCTGTGTGAGGTTTTTTTTGTTTGCTTTAAGTATTTTTCTATATTTTCTCACTTTCTGTCATGAATTGTTTATTGTCAGTTTTCTGTGTAAGGGAACAAATATGCATGAATGTCATTTTCAAAGACAAATAAACCTGGGATTGCGGCAGAGGTCTGTGCCTTGCCCTTGAAGGCCTGGGCTTTCTTCTTAAGATAAAAGGTGGCAGCAAGCTTCAGGCAGCCATCTTCAACATCTTCTAAAGACCCCAAGACCCTGCTGAGATGGCCATTCCTGAAATATCAGTGGATTCCCTTCTCTAAGTCACCTGGTTTCTTAGCCATGACAAATTAATAGTGCCTTGGACAAGGTTTGGGAAGTTGTGAACCAATTACAAATATTCTGAACTAGGCTTTGGCCTTCAGCTTCCCCCAGGGAAAACCATGCAGGGCCCTCTTCTTTAAGTGGTGCTGAATTGAAATGTACTTGGCTTGGTCCTTGGCATCCTTGAGGGCAGGGACAGTGTTATAACCTGCCTGGTGATAATCATGTCTGGTGCCCAGCTCATGGCAATATTCATAGTAATGGTCAACAAAGAGACCACTGGTACAATGAATTGATCATGCGTGAATGTGAGAGTTGGACTAGAAAGAAAGCTTAGCACCGAAGAATTGATGCTTTTGATCTGTGGTGGTGGAGAAGACTCTTTAGAGTCCCTTGGATTGCAAGGAGATCCAACCAGTCAATCCTAAAGGAAATCAGTCCTGAATATTCATTGGAAGGACTGATGCTGAAGCTGAAGCGCCAATACTTTGGCTACCTGATGTGAAGAACTCACTCATTGGGAAAGACCCTGATGCTGGGAAAGATTGAAAACAGGAGGAGAAGGGGACCACAGAGGATGAGATGGTTGGATGGCATCACCGACTCCATGGACATGAGTTTGAGCAAGCTCTGGGAGTTGGTGATGGACAGGGAAGCCTGGTGTGCTACAGTCCATGGGGTTGCAAAGAGTTGGACACAATTGAGTGACTGAAATGAACTGAACTAAACTGAATAGCTCTGAAAGAATGTTTCTAAAATTGTAGTGTCTGCTAGAGGCACCAAGGATGCTGGCCTAAAATTCAGATGCCTGGGTCCTATTACCAAAGATTCAGATTCAGTAAATCTCACCTAGGGCCCAGAAATACACATTTTGACAAGTTCCCTTGGTGATTCTGACATATGGTAGTCAGTCACTTCTAGTTATCTACTGGTGCAACACCAACTATCCCCAAATGTAATAGCTTTTAAAATGCAATGCCTCACAATTTGTGGGTCAGGAATTCAGGCAGCTCAGTTGGGGCCATCCTTCTGTTCCATACGCAGCTGATGGAGGCACTGATGTTCCATGCAGCCCAAGAGTCTGGCACCTTGGTGAGGGTGGCTGGGAGCCTGGGCTTAGCAGCATCTGCCACCTGAGCATCTTTAAGTGGCCTCTCTCAGGGGCAACTCAGACTTCTTACCTGAGGCTCTGGGTCCAAGGAACAGCAGAAGCCTCGAGGCCTTTTATGACCCAGCCCCTAAAAGTCACATGGTGCCATTTCTGCTGGGTCCACCAGCCCTCCCAAGGCAAGGGAAGGGAAAGTAGTCCTTGTTGCTCCATGGGGTCTGCCGTATTTCAAAACCATCTCACAGCCCAATAACTCCACCTTGTGAAATAGTGCTGGAGGAAGATCAGTCTTTACCTGCCCCAGCTTAGGTGGGATCCCCATGCTGGACTCGGGGCTCAGTTATAGCAATGTTTCCCCATCCAGTACTCATTTCTCTGCAGGTACCTGAGACAATTTTAGGGAGTACACAACAGATCATCTTAGAAGTTTATGTGTTAATTAAATCTGTATTTTTAAGTTATGTATATCAGACCCATGATTTTTATGGCTATTATTCCTTAAGCTAGAGATAAATTATAATGACTCAGACTAAGGGCAGTTAAAAGAAACACAGTAGTTATATAATAATACACATGATAAAAGATATTACAAGAATCATGAGTATGACCCTCAGATGTTCAGAAAGCTCTAAGTTTGAGAGATTATTAACTCACAAATCTCAGTTTTGATTTTTTTTTCTGAGATACCAATATCCCTGATTTTTCTTTTTTCTTCCCCTAGTTTCTCTTGCCTCTTGACACAATTAGAAAAAGTCTTCATGAAGAAATAGGCAGCCATCTTTTTTTGTGTGTGTGAGAAGCCAGACTGATGATATCTCTGATTCCCCCAGTTCTCATGGATGGTCATCTGCTTTTTTCTTTGTCTTTAAAACTGTTTTCTTTCCCTGGAGAAGTCATTCTTAATTCTTTCCATCTGACACAGGACTTATTTTGTCAACAATAACTTTAAAAATAGTTATTTACAGTTGAACTTGGATGTTTACAGTTTAAAAAAAAATCCTCTTGCCAATTTCCCTAGCAACTGATCTGTTTCAGAATCCCTGACACTGAAAAATCAAGGTAGTTTTATTTGGTTTTATCCCACACTCTCATGGGGCTTCCCTGGTGGCTCAGATGGTAAAAAAAAAAAAAATCTGCCTGCAATATAGGAGACCTGGGTTCTATTCCTGGGTCGGGAAGATTCCTGGAGAAGAGAATGGCAACCCACTCCAGTATCCCAGAATCTTGCCTGGAGAATTCCACGGACAGAGGAGCCTGGCAGGCTACAGTCCATGGAGTTGCAAAGAGTCGGACATGACTGAGTGACTAACACCAGCAACAGTGAAAACAAGCTTTTATTTCTAGCCCTTGATATACTGAAGACTGAGAGGGTCTTGCCCTGATTTTTTGGCCCATATTAAATGAGACCGTGAACATTTACATTAATTTAAAGTTCACAAATTTTGAAATAAGTAATTTGAACCAAAGCAGGACAAACTCCGGGAGATAGTGAAAGACAGGGAAGCCTGGCATGCTGCAGTTCATGGGGTCACAAAGAGTCAGACACAATTAGTGACTGAAGAACAACAACAGGACTCGAGTCTACACTGCATGCTCTTGAACTTACAAAAATAAAATCTTCATCATTTCATTGATTACAAAGGTAATACTGTAACCAAAAGGTAACCAAACATTGTAAAAAAATTTCAGTGACAAAAATTACTCTTGGTAGTCATAAGTTCCTTTGGTTGGTTTTATATTCTCCAGATAAAGTATTCTTTGAGCAAATATTTCCTGAAGCCTACTCTGTGTAAGAAAATTGTCAAAAGTATGAAGCTGAGGTATACACAGTGGCCGAGATGACACCCTTTCCCTTGTGGAGTTGGGGAGGAATAAGGAGAAAAGCCAAGTGGAAGAGTCAGGGGCCAACCCTAAGCCATGGCTCACCCCGTGTCCAGGAAGGAAGTTCCCTCCCCTAGGAAGGCTTCCATGGGTCTTAGGTCTTACATGCAGAGAAGTGTAAGGAGAAGCCATTCAAAGTTGGAGGAGAAAAAGTGAGGGAAAAAACATAATGAGAAACCAGTGAAGATGTGTTTGGACACTGAACTTAGAAGAAGCCTAGAGAAAGACTAGTTCACTATCATATTTTCTGGAGCAGACAATAGCTCTTTGATCTGGTGTTCAGTTTCTTTTCCAAACAATGACTTTTAATATTTTTATTTCAAACACCAAAAATCTGAAGTGATAAGGCATTGTCAAAGATAAACAAAGCTGGACACTCATTAAGGCAGTAAGAATAGAGTTTATTCAGTAATGACTATTGCAAAAGGGAAGAGGGTTCAGCATGAAAGACACAAGGAGGCTCGAAGTAAAGCGTTGGGTAGGAAAATTCTAATTTTTTTAAAAAGAGGAAAATGAGTACATGCCAAGGAAATACATTATGCTATCTTTTCATGCTAAGTGAAAACAAAGGCACAATTCCTGGCTCTCTTGTCTGATTTTAAACTCTTTGCTCACAAGGTGCAAGCCTTCTACTTGGGTCCTAACAGAACCCTCAACTTGTGATGGCATGGTGGTATATTTTGCTTTCATTCAAACAATGCCTTTCAAAGACAGCCTTGTAGACAAACTATGGAGGTGCAAGCAGGGGAAATGTATCCTCTGATGGGTTTCTTCTGCTTGAACAGTGGAACTCAGAAAAAGTGATCATCTGCTGGCTGATGTAACCATGGAAAGCCACCCTTCCTATCCGGCTCTTTCTTTTTCAGCATCAACAATTTAGGTCAAGACAGAAATGGTAAGCTTAGCGAGTATGCAAAAAGAGGAGAGTTGACGCTGATAAAGTTTTAAAACAGCTCTAAGTACTGGAATCAAGGATAAAAGAAGAACGTGACAAACACTAGATTCCGACCCTTCTCTAGCTTGTCCCAGAGAACTGGAATATTATGAAATTGCTCTAAAATTTAGGATGTTGGCCATGGAATAAAATTCAGTAACCTTTTTAATGAATGTGCAAAAATGCCTCAAAGAACTTGACACCTCCCTTTATTTATATTTTAAGAACCAGCTTCCTATGGTACTTGGAATAGCATGTCTTTTGCAATATAACATGAATATTAATGAAGTCCAATCCAACTATAAAGATACAGTATACATATGCTGGAAAATTAAGTAGTTCCAGATAGCTCAATACATTCAGGCACACCAATTCTAAGCTGTGTGTTCAGGTTCAGGTAAAGTAGGGATCAGATTTTTCCTCATATTTAAACCCTCCTGGCAGCCAAAGAATGCACTAGAAATTATGGAGATTACTGTCTACTTTCAGAACTTTTTTTAGCTCCTCTTTCTCTGAATCTTTTATATCAAAAGGTGAGGTCTAGCTGTTCCTCTTAAGAAGTATCCTTTCTTTTAAAATAACAATTTCCTTTATTTTCACTTAAAAAATATGTTCATTGTAAAAAAATTGGAAAACATAGAGCATAAAAGCAGCCATAATCTCTCACTACTACCCTCATGCCCACAAATAACCAATTTGATGGGTTTCCTTCCTGTCTTTGTTCTATCGGTTTGTGTCACTCGACCTCGTTCATATTGTGCAGAGAAAGCCCTCTTCTTAGGATTTTACTAGAAAGGTCAATGGATTCAGCTAAGTAACGAGAACACAGCCACACTACAATTATATAGCTGTTCGAATTTATCCAAGTACACTGATATCCATCATGGCATCTGGTATCACATCAGGCACACTAGACGATTTATCAAGAATCTAAGGTCAGAGAGGAGAGAGGGGGTCTTCCCCGCATCACATGGCTGGGAAGGGTCAGAGTCAGACTCTGAGGTCTAGAGATTTTTTTATCTAGAGATTTTCCCCTGTAATAATCTTCATTGTCCTTTCCAATTAAAGTCTATATAGCTAACTATGGAAATTCCGTTTGAGAGCTAGAACTTCTGCTTCCTGTGGTTTATATTTGTGTCATAAAACACATTTGCATTTAATGTGTCTTCTGAGCAGCCAGCCTGGGAACTTTGCCACAGTCACATCGCAGCAGCAGTTGGCTTGCTGTGCACCAGTTTCCTCTGTCGCCCGAGCAGCTGGGCTCAGTCCCTGGCAGCAGAGCTGCCTCTTGGGTTTTCTTGTCAAAAGAAGAAACTTGCCTCTAGTCGTCTCTTCACCTACCTGCCTCAGCCACTGTGTGCATTACTCGTAGCTGTGCTGTAACTAAACCAGTCAGCTCTTGCTGGAAGTGTAGAGAAATTGGGTGAGGAAATCCATGGGATACTCAGGAATTTCTGAATGGGGCATTTTAGTAAAAAAAATTAAATGTTTCTATGAGATTTGACTCATATTTGATGATTGACTTTTGACATATGTTTCTCTAGCAATTTGTAACTGACACTTCATCAGGATATGCTTGTCAGTTTTACTTATTTTTTTCAAGACAAAAATTTATTTTCACATAGAATTCTTATACATTTTCCTGAAAAAAAAAAATATGATCAACCTATTCCTTGGACAATCAAGGCCAGGCAATTGCATCAATTATCATTGTTTATTCACTACAAGCCCTCTGGCAATTCTGTTTGGAATTATTTATGCCAAGCTTCTAATACCATTTGTGTCTGGATTTTGTTTGGTTTTCTCTTCCATCTATTTGAGACCCATGAAGAGCTTACATAACTGTTAGAAAAAGAGCAAGGCCAGGCTGGGATGTGAGTGGGTGAACATTCGAGGCACCCTGCATGGTTGCTTCAGTTGCCTTCTTATTTGGGCTCTGAGCTCATCACTCTCAGCAAGGCGTCTTTCACCCCTGGACAGAGCCACCCGTGAATCTTTAACCAGCATCCCTCTCTCTATGAATCCCACTCAGACTGCAGTTCAGAAAAACATGATCAAAGCCACATTTGGGTGCCTGTGGTGAGCCAACTACAGTCCTAGCCCATCACAGACACTCCCCACTTCCGCCCAGCCAGATGTGCAGCTTACTGGCCAACCAACCAAACTATTCTTTCTGCCTCCAAGCAGCTGCCAGTTTTTGTTTGGACTCAGTGACGCTTTTGTTCAGCTCAGTCAAGAGTAAACCTCAGTGGTTTCAGCATTGAACTTTCCAACTGGGTTTCTGTTTATCATTCCTTGATACTTCATCTCATAATAATGAAAGGCAAAAAAAAAATTACTTTATCTTTTGGTGCCAACTGGTTTCAATATAATTGTATCAAATTCCCACTGATCTTATTTCCCTTAAGTAACTGCCTCAGATTTGTTCTTTGATCTCATACCTGTTCTCCCAGTGGGAGCATCACCTCTTCTGTTTGCAGAGGAAAACACAGATTCCTTGGGTTCCAAAGAAGTTGTTCACAAAAACCCTGCTTATTCACAAGCTGAAATTCATGTCTTACCTGAGCTCATTTTCAACCCTGAAACCTTTCCTTCGAGCCAGCTCCATGAGGAAGTTTCTGCGGGTGGTTCCCATTTTCTTCTCCAAAATGAAGAGGACCAAATTTTGAAACTTGATGTCATGAGGAGGGGAGGCCATTGAGGCACCCACCTGCCTGGGTCTCTTCTTCCGAGGGCCTGAGGAGGCTGTGCACAGCGGATCCATGGGAAGACGTTGATGCTGCCTCTGGCTGTGCCATCAAGTGGTATCTCCAGAAGAGAGGGAGAGCTTGCCCCTCCTTCACGAGGAGCCCTGATGTCATCTCACCATCCCACCCAGCCCTGCCCTGCTCATAGCTTCCTGCCCAAGATCCAGGGGGAACTGCTATCTCTGTTCATCTGTCCAGTCTGGGGATCATAAT
Source organism: Bison bison bison (assembly GCF_000754665.1). Taxonomy (NCBI): domain Eukaryota; kingdom Metazoa; phylum Chordata; class Mammalia; order Artiodactyla; family Bovidae; genus Bison; species Bison bison. Next base: position 1,132,561 of record NW_011493551.1, on the reverse strand, counting down.
GGGAATGGTAAATTAACTTTGGCTTTCCTATGCATAATCTCATCAGACCCTAAGAATAACTTTGTGAGGAAGGTAGGGAAGCATCATTCTTCCCATGTTATTAATTAATTAATCAATTTACTGGTTACAAATTTCTTTAGACCCCTCTTGTCTTTATTTTTGATGCTTTTTTAAATCTCCTGAATAGTTTGCATTCTCTGCTCTCACTGCAATACATTGGATTTCTATAGCTTGCATGGGTGTTATTCGTTGTGTGTGGTTGTTTTGATTTTACATAAATGGCAATGTTATATTTCCCACCCTGCTGATTACTTTTTTTTTTTTTTTTACTCAGAACTCTGCTTTCAGATCCATTCACTCTGCTCTGTGTTCTAATCTGTTGCCTCTGATTGTTTCATTGTATTTCATGGTGGGCATTTTAGCTATGCTGGTGCATTTATAAGTGATAAAACAAAGGCTCAGTGTACTAAATATCATAGAACAAGAGGCAGAACAAGATCTTGACTTAAGTCTTCAGGTTCCAAATGATATATATCTCAGGTTTTTCAGTAGACTGAGGTTGTCTGTTCAGGAGATTGAGTAATCTGTTACATAAGCCTAAAATCAATGGGATGAAATGGGATGGTCTTTAGGTGAGAATTACTTCCATAAAGAGACATTTTCACAACTTTATGGGAAAATAAAATTAGTGTCTTTCATCAATACACTTCATGGATCTCATTTTCTGAGCACCTACAAGCTTAGCTGATTGAATCCCACAGCAACACTGTCTAGCATCCCCACTGGGTTTAACAACTTGCTAAGGGTCACAGAACTAGTCAACAGGAAATTATTGAATTTAATCTCATTATAAAACCTGGGCTTTAACTACCAAGAAGCCATCCTCTACACATGTCTCCCCCATTGGCAAATCTAAACTCTGCTCACGCTTGCTCCTTGGAAGAAAAGCTATGACAAACCTAGACAGTGTATTAAAAAACAGAGACATTACTTTGCCGAAAAAGGTCCGTATAGTCAAAGCTATGGTTTTTCGGGTAGTCATGTATGGATGTGAGAGCTGGACCATAAAGAAGCCTGAGTGCTGAACAATTGATGTTTTCAAATTGTGGTGTTGGAAAAGAGTCCCTTGGACAGCAAAGAGATCATACCAGTCTATCCTAAAGGAAACCAATCCTGAATATTCATTGAAGGACTGAAGTTAAAGCTGAAGCTCCAATACTTTGGCTACCTGATGCAAAGAGCAGACTCACTGGAAAAGACCCTGATGCTGGGAAAGATTGAATGCAGGAGGAGAAGGGGACGACAGAGGACCAGATGGTTGGATGGTATCACTGACTCAATGAACATGAGTTTGAGCAAGCTCCGGGAATAGGTAAAGGACAGAGAAGCCTGGCATGCTGCAGTCCATGGGGTCCCAAAGAGTCGTACACGACTGAGCGACTGAACAACCACAAGATTCACTCTGCCATGTTTGAGACTGTTGCTATCTTCAAGTACATGAGCTCCTCATCATAATACCAGGGAAAAGGGATGTAACATCTTCCTTCAAACATCTGCAAAACTGCGTTGCTTAAGAGAGAAAGATAAAAAATCTTCAGGTTGAATTTGCAGAGTAATAGCTTTTAACTCTCTGCAAGTAAGAACTTTTTATTTACTGCTGCTGCTGCTAAGTCACTTCAGTCATGTCCGACTCTGTGCGACCTCATAGATGGCAGCCCACCAGGCTCCATCGTCCCTGGGATTCTCCAGGCAAGAACACTGGAGTGGGTTGCCATTTCCCTCTCCAATGCAGGAAAGTGAAAAGTGAAAGTGAAGCCACTTAGTCATGTTCGACCCTCAGCGACCCCATGGACTGCAGCCTACCAGGCTCCTCTGTCCATAGGATTTTCCAGGGCTGGCTAAAAATAGAGAGGCCACATTGCACAGTGAAATATTACTAGTCATGAAATTTGTTTCAGTAGAGTCTAGACAAGCACTTGTTGAAATGTTACAGTAGGGATTCGTGCATCTGGTAAAACCATCACTTCAGTTCTGCTGTTCCAGTGTGCTGTGACTGCTCAACCGAGGATGAGAGTCCACTGTGGTCCTCACTGGTGGGTGTTTGGTCACTGAAGTGCTGAACGCTTCACGTGAGAATGCCAACTTCCCCCAAGGCCTGGCATAAGCAAAAGATTCTGGCAAGAGTCTGGGACTGATATGTTCACCCCCAGGAGATGGTGAAAGGAGGAACCAGTATGTCATCTAAATGGTAAAGGGGATGGAGAAGTATAGAGACATGACTCTGACCTCGGGCTGCCAATACAAATCTCATCATCTCCATTGCTTTGAAGCTGTGACCTTGAGGATGGTGTTTCACTTCTCTAAGCCTCAGATTTTCCAATCCATAAAATAAAGAGTAACTGAGATAACCACAGAACAGCTGAGTGAAGTGCTTGGCACAGTGGAAGCACTTTAAATAAAGGTCAGTTGATAGTGATTTGATGTTTTGTTTTTAGGGAAGTGCCAGTTTGATCTGAAATCAGAACTATATGTTTTATAAAGCTATTAAATCATCAAAATATTATTTGAACCAATGTCTTGTTTAATTTGCTTTGAATCACTAGTATGCTGAAGACATAAGACACGCAGATTCGATCCCTGAGTTAGAAAGATCCCCTGGAGGAGGTCATGGCAATCCACTCCAGTATTTTTGCCTGGAAATCCCATAGACAGAGGAGCCAGGTGGCCTATAGTCTATAGGATCGCAAAGAGTCAGACACTACTGAAGTGACTTAGCATGCATCAAAAATTAAAAATATGATGATGCTTATCTAGTCAGTCTCTCAGCCAAGAAACCTATCTTTCTATGATCTGCTCTATGAGGTTGGGGATGGGACTGTCAGATCAGATCAGATCAGATCAGTTGCTCAGTTGTGTCCGACCTGCAA
>NW_011493551.1:1129227-1129534 GCF_000754665.1 Bison bison bison | reverse complement strand
AATCCCAGGGCTGATCTCCTTCAGAATGCACTGGTTGGATCTCCTTGCAGTCCAAGGGACTCTCAAGACTCTTCTTCAGTACCACAGCTCAAAAGCATCAATTCTTCGGCACTCAGCCTTCTTCACAGTCCAACTCTCACATCCATACATGACCACAGGAAAAACCATAGCCTTGACTAGACGGACCTTTGTTGGCAAAGTAAAGTCTCTGCTTTAGAATATGCTATCTAGGTTGGTCATAACTTTCCTTCCAAGGAGTAAGCGTCTTTTAATTTCATGGCTTCAGTCACCATCTGCAGTGATTTTG
>NW_011493551.1:1117097-1128986 GCF_000754665.1 Bison bison bison | reverse complement strand
TTTAATTTCCTGGCTTCAGTCACCATCTGCAGTGATTTTGGAGCCCAGAAAAATAAAGTCTGACACTGTTTCCACTGTTTCCCCATCTATTTCCCCTGAAGTGATGGGACCGGATGCCATGATCTTCGTTTTCTGAATGTTGAGCTTTAAGCCAACTTTTTCACTCTCCACTTTCACTTTCATCAAGAGGCTTTCGAGCTCCTCTTCACTTTCTGCCATAAGGGTGATGTCATCTGCATATCTGAGGTTATTGATATTTCTCCCGGCAATCTTGATGCCAGCTTGTGTTTCTTCCAGTCCAGCGTTTCTCATGATGTACTCTGCATATAAGTTAAACAGGGTGACAATATACAGCCTTGACGTACTCCTCTTCCTATCTGGAACCAGTCTGTTGTCCCATGTCCAGTTCAAACTGTTGCTTCCCGACCTGCATACAAATTTCTCAAGAGGCAGATCAGGTGGTCTGGTATTCCCATCTCTTTCAGAACTTTCCACAGACTGTACAAGCTCTTAATCTATCAGTTGGCTAATGTTGGGACCTGCCAGTAGGGGGCACTAGAGAGAGAAAGGCTGGAAGGCTGGAGTGAGAAGCACTAGACCCTTTTGATTTGCTTGTTGATACTTTCAGAGTCTTCTCAGTGACGGGTCTTCATTCTGGCATCTCCAGCATTTTTTTTTAACCTCTCTCTTTTCTTTTTTTTGCATAACCAGACAAAGCTTCAACATACCTTTCAGGGGCACCAACACTAGCCAGGAACATCTACTTCTCAGAGGTCTGAATTCCAGCTCTGCAAGGATTTTCCTATGAATTCTCACAGCATCACCAGCAACAAGCAGCTCCCTCTTCTCATAGATCTATGTTCCAGCACCATGGGAATCTCCTGCTCCAAACTTGCAGATTTCAACTATATCCACTCTGTCCCTGTGTTCTTACAGCCCTAGGGGTGGGACACACTTCCTATTGTTACTCTCTCTGAGTTATCTCAATGTTCTCATTTTGCTTTGGAGCCCTCTGATGCCTGTTAAACCAATCCCCTGTATTAAATTCTCTCTGTCGAAATAACTGGCACGCTTTCCTTTTTCCTAATTGAACCCTGACTGATAAATATATTGTCCAATGAAAGTGAGGGTGTAGGAAATGGGGACTGACCTACACTGCTGGAGGCATACTCATTTCTCTAAGGGTAAATTTGTCTCATAAAAGATACACATATTACGGCTGGTTATAACCCCTTGGCTAGAATCAGTCACATTGTTCCACTAACTTCAGCAGGGCTTGGAAATGCAGGGAAGTACATAGGATTTATGGGGAGTGTTCCTGTTCCTGCCATGTCCAGGATCAAGCTAAGTGCTGGCTGATGAGTGTGGAGACTGTCAGTCAAGGAGATATGACTGCATCTGCACCAAGCCTGGGGCAGAGACTAGGGAGGACAGGAGCCCGTAATTCCTGGAGGAGAAGCTCTTGGGACCACACGGTGCAGTGGTCAGGCCATTCCCAACCTTGCTAGAATTTCAAATCATGAGTTTGGCTTGGAATAAAACACAAGAATATGTGATCCCTCTGAAATAACTTCATACCAATTGCTCCTTCTTTAAAGCATCACATAGAGGTGAAATGTCCAAGAGCTATCCTGAGTTTAGGTCAGGGGTCTCCCTGCTCTCACAGTCTTCTGTGCTTCCTTGCCCGGAAGAGCACATTATTCTATGCTGCTGCTGCTGCTGCTAAGTCGCTTCAGTCGTGTCTGACTCTGTGCGACCCCATAGACAGCAGCCCACCAGGCTCCCCCATCCCTGAGATTCTCCAGGCAAGAACACTGGAGTAGGTTGCCATTTCCTTCTCCAATGCAGGAAAGTGAAAAGTGAAAGTGAAGTCGCTCAGTCGTGTCTGACTCTTCACGACCCCATGGACTGCAGCCCACCAGGCTCCTCCATCCATGGGATTTTCCAGGCAAGAGTACTGGAGTGAGGTGCCATTGCCTTCTCCGTATTCTATGCTAAAATACACTAACCCCTTCTGCGTTCCTTCCACTGGACTGTAAGTCCTGCTTACAGGAATCATGTAAGTTGTATTGTTAACAACATCTGAATCCCCAGCATCTAACACAGCTCCTTGTACAGTAGGCACCAGTATAAACTATAAATCAAATCTAAATTGGTGTTTTTAACTTTTTATGCTGTTTGGGTAACTATGATATAATCTTACATATGTATGCATATAAAGATTGAAGGCAGGAGGAGAAGAGGTTGACAAAGGTTGAGATAGTTGGATGGCATCACTGACTCAATGCACATGAGTTTGAGCAAACTCAGGGAGATAGTGAAGGACAGGAAAGCCTGGCGTGCTGCAGTCCATGGGGTGGCAAAGAGTCAGACACGACTTAGTGACTGAAAAACAGCAACAATCTTCTATCTCTGCCCTTCTCATGCTACAAATTCCCACCTAAATGTGAGCAAGTACAACACAATTGTAAAGGAGCCAGACTACCTGAATTCAACACTCAGACATTTATGAGCTGTGTGGCTGTGGGTAAGTTGTAACACCTCTCTGTGCAATTCCCTCATGTGTACAATGGAGGTTATAATGATTTCTATCTTATAGGTGGTTATAAGGAAGAGTCCTGGTAGGCAGCAAGTGATAAAAAGCGTTCATTGTTCACTGTAATAGCTCAGCTTTCTCGCCCTCTGTCCTCCTCTGTCCCCTTGTGGTATTCCCACATACTGAGAAGTATTTCTACCGGAGAACTTCTCACTGGACTTTTGATTTCCCTAGATTCTACAAAAGTGGTGTGAGGCCCAGTTAGAACCAGGATCAATGAGACTGGAAGGGTGTCCTGCCATGATTCCCAACATGGGTGCTGGGCGACACTAGTTCTATGAAGTGTTCCATGCAAAACAAAAAGTTCTGTGATGTCTTAAGGGAAACCAGACAAACTTTATGTGTGTTAGCGCACCAAAGACTTCGCGAAGCCTTGCAGTAAAGAAACCTGTTTAGTTTTGGTTTGTCCAGTGTATTCCCGACTTGCTTGTTTGGTTTGCTTGTTTTCTAGAACACCCTGTTGAACACCGCAGGTGCTGACAGCTACATACACACTGTCTCAGGGCTTGGAGTTAGGTCTGGCAACCACCGGCCACTCACCACACTCACCAGGTATGTGGTGTTGGGCAAGTCACTTAACCTGTGGGCGCCTCAGCTTCCAATCAGTAAAATGGCGATCATGGTGCTGACTTCATGGCATCGTAAGTGATGAAGAAGATAACACGAACATAGCCACTGGCTTCCTGTGGGTGCTTGGTCCCTGTTCTACCTTAACCTTCGTCCTGCCAGTCCTGTGTGCCAGGGACACGACCTGCGGTCCTATGTGCTGGGGACACGACCTGTGGTCCTGGCTTGGGTGGACGATGGCCGCTGTGAGGAAGCAGAGAGTATTCCTAGCCATTGGCTACCACTCCTCGGCCCCTATGCAGTTGTTGCTCTTCTTCATTTAACCTTGATTTGTTTTTCCATCTGGGGTAATCCTTGGTATCTGCATGATTGATCTTAGAGACCTTTATTGAGTGTGAGTTTCTGGCACAGAAAAGAAGGGAGAGGGTTTCAGTTTCTCCCTGGTTGGCTGGAGAAGTGGGCTTCTTCTAGCAAAAAACAAAACAAAAAAAACATTATTTTTATCCCGAAAAGTCGTGTTGTTCTAACGTTTCTGTGCATTAGAAGAAGTCAGTTTGAGACAGAAAACTTCTGCTTCCGGCAGTTTTATTTTCTTTTATATAAAAAATCTGGTATCATGTACTCACTTCAAGCTGTTGATCTGGGAACTCTGCCATCCCCAAATGTGTGGGCAGGGTTTTGTTTTGGTTTGGTTTCTTACCAAGCACCAGTTTCCTCTGCTGCCTGAACAGCTGTGTTTGGTTCTTGGCAGTGAGTGTTTTCTGGAGCTTCGAACTGCCTCCTTGGGAAAACTCGTAGAGTTTCTTGAGTGGTAAAAATCTTGGAAAATTTGCTTCTTGCTGCTGAGAAGCAATCTGTAGCGATGTATCCTTCATGCCAATAAACACAAGAAAATCCTATATTTTAGTTAGAACTTGAGATTTCCCCTTTGTCCACAGGGTGAGAAATGATGGCAAGAATAAGGAAATCAATGGAAACAGCAGCTTATTTGTGACTTCTGGTCTTCATTCAAAAATATTTACTAAACTCTATGACGCAAATGAACCTAACTACAAAACAAAAACGGATTCACAGACATGGAGAACAGACTGATGGTTGCCAAGAGGACAGGGGAGGGATGGAGTAGGAGGTTGGGATTAGCAGATGTAAGCTTTTATATATAGAATGGATACACAACAAGATCCTTCTGTAAAGCACAGGGAACCATATTCAATATCCAGTGATAAACCATAATGGGAAAGAATATTTAAAAAGAATGTATCCATCTATGTATTTCTGAATCCCCTTGGTGTACAGCAGAAATCAACACAATATTTTAAGTCAACCATACTTCGATTTAAAAAAAAATCTATATATTTATTAAACTGCAGCTGACCACAAAATAGCGGGAGAAAGCATGGGTGTTGAGCCTGGAGGTAAGAAAGTACAGGTATTTGTCTTAAAGAAGAGTTTGAAGAGGAGAGTTGGGATTTTATTTGCAAAGAATTGCTCAAAAGTGTTTGAGCAAAGGCAGAAGGTGATGAAAGGGAGCCTCAGGAAAATCAACCAGTCAGGCATGAATGGGAAGAACTGGAGAGAGAGAGAGAGAAGGGAAGACATTAGGAGACAGTTGGAATAGTCTAGGCATGACGTACTCAAAGGTTGACCTGGGACAGCTGGAGGGAATTGAACAGTTTGAAGTGACAGAGGCAGGTCCTGGGGGCTGTGCTGTGGCCGTGGGTGGGACAGAACTGGGTCAGCAAGGGCGGCTGGATGCCTGAGGCGAGTCCTCCTGTGCTGCCAGAATGAGGGGCACTTCCTCCAGCTCATTCCTCGCCCTTGAATGTCCAGCCCATTTAGGCTCCTCTTATAGGTCTTACTCAAAATGCCTAAAACAGAACTCCTTACTTCCCAAACGTCTCCTTCACCTCTCTCCCCAGACCCTTTGACTCCTTCTCACTTGTTGGTGTTTCTGAGGTAACTAGTAACACCTCTGTTCCCCCTGGATTGCAAACCAGAAATAAGCACAGGAGTCAGATAGGTGCCCGGGAACATGAGCATGTTTAACAGTCAGCTCCCAAAGTTCCAGAATGTTTAACATTTAGATCTTGTTAACTGGCACTAGCCGGCTCCAGTACACCACTGTGACCTGAATCACTAGATCAGCTTTGTTTCTAGTAAACTGGAGAAGCTGACTTGACTTTCAGCTTCAGGACATGAATAATTTAATTGAGAGGTTGATGACAGAATCATACGGCGATGATGGCAAAGCAGTTGTGGTCATCTGTGAAGATGTTAGGCTCTAGGAAGTACGTTATCATTTAGCCTCATGATCACTCTTCAGAGCACCCAGAAGGATGTTTTAACTTACCTCTCTTATAGCCTCCTGCTGGAGGAATTCAGGGCAGAGAGGGGTTGGGGAGAGGCAAGGATGATTCTCACAGAGAAGGGAGCCTGTCCAGGGCCGGGAGGCATGCTCTAGGTCTCAGAGAGCGCTGAAAGCCTGAGTTGGCATTGGGAAGCCATGGAGACCTTCTGAGCAGAGAAGTGTCAAAAACAATTCAGCCTAGTAGTGATGTGTGTTATAGTCTAGAAAGGGGGCACCTCAGAGATGTGGAGACAGAGAAGAGAGCATTGGTGGGAGCCTTAACTGGAGTTATTCATTCATTTGTTCATTCATTCATTCACAAGTATTTGTTGTGTGGTTACTATGTTATAGGCACTATCCTATACAATAAGAATACAGAATGAACAGTAAGAAATTAACACAACATTTTAAAGCGATTATACTCCAGTAAAAAATAAATAAAATAAAGATGTACAGATGCTAGAAGAGAAAAAAAAAGAATACAGAGTGAATAATACAGACTATCCTTGCCCTCATGGAATTTACATTCTATTCAGTGGAGAAAAAAATCAATAAATACAGTTAATATGCTTTAACCTCTGAGCCAGCAGGGAAGCCCCCAGTAAAAGAACTAGAGTAGGCTAGATGGTGGTAAGTACTAGGGAAAGAATAAGGAAGATAGGGTGGCATGGGGATGGCATCTTAACTAAGGCGATCAGAAGGCCTCACTGAGGAGGGGACGTTTGAGCAAAGACTTGAAAGAAGCTAATGACAGCAGGAATGGAGACGGGGGATAAATGTGGCAGACCATGGGGGCAAATTTGAAAGAAACAACTTTAAAAAGACAATCTCACAATCATTTAGACAAGGATTTGGAAAACATTAGGATCATAACCCTAATTGTAAAATATAGAATTCAACCAAATTTGGAATGTGTTTGACCTTTATGGTTTGAAAAGAGTTGGTTGAAGTTTCAGTTAACTGTTACTAGATTGTATGGGGCAAATGTTACATTGCAAGAATATCAATATTTGTAAATCTAAGGATCTGAGATGGACTTAGGTCAGAGTGAAATGAACAGCAAACCAAGGCTGATGATAATAATAATATGCTTTGAATTCCTGGTTGCTCCTAGTCCCTTAGGAATGGGCCTTCCCTGCTCCTGCTATAAACATTTATCATGAAGGTCATGACCCCACCCCTGCAGTGGGTGCTGTGGTGTACCGCCTAGAGCCCCCACTTCAGGACCCACGCACCCGTTTCCTCTGCTGCTGGGAGTGCTGCTGGCGCATGGCTTACTGCCAAAGGGAGCCACCTGGCTTGAGGTCAGGACCCTCTCTGGGGACAGCTGCATCCAATTCCTGGTGGGGGAGGGTTATGAAGGCGAGGCCATCTTGTTTCAAGGGGTGACAATTCTGAAGGGCCCCCCAACTCCAGAGCATCCTATAGGATTGGCTGAGGCCTGTCTTGTGACTGTGTTGTGGCTCAACTGTTCCCTCTGCCTAGGTCACTCCCTTCATTCCCCACAAGGTGTGGATCCCAAGAGCATCCTTAATAGACTGCCTGTACACAAATCCCACTCCAGGGCCAGCTTCCTGAGAATTTGCCCAAAGAATACCCCTTTGTTACTTAGCCTATTTTGATTGCCTTCTGATCCTCACTACCTTTCTTTATGCAAAGAAGCTCGGCCTGTCTTCCTACCCAGGTCATAACCTCCTTGAAAGCAAGGAGACTGTCTCTGATCTCTTCGTGTACCCTCCAGAGTCCTTGTACATACATGATGGTCCCTAACTACAGGTGCAAGGACCCATTTCTGCTTTCGTCCAGGAGACCAATGAGAACCATGTGCATGGCACACCCCTGGTGCATAGCAGCAGAGAGCTCAGGCCCACAGATGTTTTTGCCAAACCATTTCTCTAAAGCTGGTTTTGCTGGGGATGCAGCCAAAACCCTCTCTCATTCCCTGCCAGGAAGTGAAAGTCTTTTATCACCACCTGGGAGGAAAAAGGGGTTCAACCGCTCAGGCCCAGTAGAAAAAAAAAAAAAAATCTCTCATTGGTGAATATGGCCTGAAACTCAGTTCTTGATACAACTTTGAGAAGTTTCTTTTGAATGCATGCCTCTCAAAGGGAATCATTGAGAGGGTGAGAAGCAGGGTCTCACTTAAAACATATAGCCTTTTTTTCATAAAGGTTTGTGAGCAATTGTTTACTTTCTGCTCAGGCACTCAGTCATGTCCGACTCTTTGTAGCCCCCTGGATTGTAGCCATCCAGGCTCCTTCTGTCCAGGGAGTTTTCCTGGCAAGTACGCTGGAGCGATGGCTTCCTCACTGGCTCAGTGATAAAGAACACACCCTGTTCCCTCAATGCAGGAAACATAAGAGATGTGGGTTCAATCCCTGGGTCGGGAAGATCCCCTGGAGGAGGTCATGACAACCCATTCCAGTATCCTCTCCCCTGGAGAATCCTCATGGGCATAGGAACCTGGCAGGCTACAGTCCATGGGGTCACAGAGTCGGACACAATTGAAGCAACTCAGCACGCAGCACACACAGGCTGGAGTGGGTTGCCATTTTCTACTCCAGGGAATCTTCCTGACCCAGAGATCAAACCCACGTCTCTTGTATCTCCGGCATTGTCAGGAAGATTCTTTACCATTAGCGCCACCTGGGAAGCCCTTACTTTCTAAACATAATCTCCCCAAATTCATATGCCATGTTTTAAAATAGTGGACACAATAGCTTAGCTTGTAGTTCTGTGCTAAATTGTATGATTAAATTTAATCAAAGTGTTTTAACTTGTAGAAGCTATATGCTATTCTGGTACAAAGAGGCTAACTCCTTTCAGAAGTTTTCTGAGGTAGTAGGTTACTTAGCCTCAGAGAAAATAAACCCATGCTCTACTAGTAAGTGTGAGTTTTATTAGAAAAGGTAGGAGAGAGCACAGAAGAAAGAGCTTTGGTGGAAGGAAGAAGTTTGCTTCAGAGAGCTTTAGGGGAGGACACGGGGAGAGAAGAAGGGGAAGTCCCAGGAAAATCAAAGCTGAGACTGGCAACTCAGAGATGAAAACTCAGTAAATTCTAGATGTTAGAGTCTCCTGGGGCTTGTGGGTGTTTTAGTCAGCTTAGGCTGCTGTAACAAAAATAATAGATGGAGAGGCTTAAACAACAGAAATATATTTCTCACAATTCTGGAGACTGAGAAGTCCAAGATCAAGGTGCTGACCAATGTGGTTTCTGATGAAGGCCTTCGTCTTGGTTTGCAGACTGCCACCTTCTTGGTGTATCCTCACGTGGCAGAAAGTGATCATGTCTTTTGTGTCTCTTCTTTTTTTAATTTTTAATTTTTTGGCTATACCACACAGCTCGTGGGATTTCAGTTTTCTGACCAGAGACTGAACGTGGGCCCTTGCAGTAAAAGTCCTGAATCCTAACTATTAGGCCACCAAGGAACTGCCTGTATCTCTTACTCAATCAGTAAGTCTTGTCAAACTCTTTGTGACCCCATCCACTGCAGCATACCAGGCTTTCCTATCCCTCACTATTTCCCGAAGTTTGCTCAAACTCATGTCCGTTGAGTCAGTGATGCCATCCAACCATCTCATCCTCTGCTACCCCCTTCTCCTCCTGTCCTCAATCTTTCCCAGCATCAGGGTCTTTTCCAATGAATCTGCTCCACTACCTGAGCTTTTATAAAATATCAGAGGTCCGGCTCTCAGATATCAGACTAATGGAATCTGAATCTCAGAAGGTGGGGGTGGGACTTTGGTCATTTGTGTTTTATAAGCTCCATAATTATCTTCCTGTGCTGCGAAGTTTGAGAAACAGCTTAGAATTTCATGTGTACAGCTGTTATTGCTAACTGTATTTTATTCTCCTTTATATATAGCTAAATATATAGAGAGACATAGACGCCTTCTCTACTGCTTTTTGATATTTGGATTTGCTAAATCAAACCACTCCTTTTAATAAGTGGAACATTTTCCTCAGTATTCTGGGCAACTCAAACCTGTACCAGGCAACACCTATCAGATGGCATCAAGCAGAGCATAGGGAAAAGGCATTGCCCACTCTGAGTACCAGCTCCCTCCATCACCACTCCATGAGAAGATGTCATAAGGACACATGATCACATGTTCCTCCCATGTACCCACGTGCTATCTTGGGGGTGTCATGTTTCCTGGAATTTTCCAAGCATGGGACAAGTTTAAATTCTTGGATTGGACCAAAACGACCAGAGGGAACTAAACTTTAGTTCTTTCCCCATATTCCAACAAGAAGAAAGAAAATCAGCTCTTCTGTAGACAAAATAACAAAACTCACATTTGCTCTGCTCATATGTGAGTGATTTGTACCCTGACACATGAGCTTATAAATCCATGTGCATATGCCTATGTCTATATCTATGTACATGCATATGTATATGTATATATCTGTCTCTGTAGACAGAGAACTGAGAAGTTCAGGCCAGCAGTAGGCAGCACCTGGCATGGTGCAGGATTCTGGTTGCAGAGAAGAAATATCAGCCTCTTTGAGGCAAATCTTGACATATGCATATGGGAAGTGGCTGCAAAACGAAACTCATCAGTGGTGCCATTGACAATCCAGTCTGCCAGGGAACTGCTCCCATCGTTCAGTGAGCAGGCCAGATACAGGGTGGCTTCACTCCCAGTGATGCTGCTGCCCCACTCACGGAAGTTCTTGTTGTCACCATTTGGTGTCACTATTTTCTCTCTTAAAATGTCTCTAGGTTGTAAAGCAAAGTTCCTGCGGGAGAAAGTCTGGAGCATTCAATTGTAAATAAATTAATTTCAAGTTTTAAAAATATTCTTTTAGCAGTTTCTCAATCTTGGAAGCCCAGAAGGTAGCTGCGGAGCTTGTGAAAAAGCACACAGATGCCCAGCCTCACCCTCACCTTCTGAGATTCAGATGCCATTGGTCTGAGGTTTGACTGTGTGGATCACCACAAACTGTGGAAAATTCTGAAAGATATGGGAATACCAGACCACCTGACCTGCCTCTTGAGAAATCTCAGGAAGCAATTAGTTAGAACTGGACATGGAACAATAGACTGGTTCCAAATAGGAAAAGGAGTACGTCAAGGCTGTATATTGTCACTCTGTTTATTTAACTTATATGCAGAGTACATCATGAGAAACGCTGGGCTGGATGAAGCACAAGCTGGAATCAAGATTTCCAGGAGAAATATCAATAACCTCAGATATGCAGATGACACCACCCTTATGGCAGAAAGCAAAGAAGAACTAAAGAGCCTCTTGACGAAAGTGAAAGAAGAGAGTGAAAAAGTTGGCTTAAAGCTCAACATTCAGAAAAGTAAGATCATGGCATCCGGTCCCATCACTTCATGGCAAATAGACGGGGAAACAATGGAAATGGTGAGAGACTTTGTTTTTTGGGGCTCCAAAATCACTGCAGATGGTGACTGCAGCCATGAAATTAAGAGACTCTTACTCCTTGGGAGAAAAGTTATGACCAACCTAGACAGAATATTAAAAAGCAGAGACATTACTTTGCCAACAAAGGTCCGTCTAGTCAAGGCTATGGTTTTTCCAGCAGTTGTGTATGGATGTGACAGTTGGACTATAAAGAAAGCTGAGAGCCAAAGAACTGATGCTTTTGAACTGTGGTGTTGGAGAAGACTCTTGAGAGTTCCTTGGACTGCAGGGAGATCCAACCAGTTCATCCTAAAGGAATTCAGTCCTGAATGTTCATTGGAAGGACTGATGTTGGAGATGAAACTCCAATACTTTGGCCACCTAATGCGAAGAACTGACTCATTTGAAAAGACCCTGATGCTGGGAAAGATTGAAGACAGGAGGAGAAGGGGATGACAAAGGAAGAGATGGTTGGATGGCATCATCAACTCAACACACATGAGTTTGAGTAAACTCTGGGAGTTGTTGATGGACAGAGAGGCCTGGCATGCTGCAGTCCATGGGGTTGCAAAGAGTCGGACACCACTGAGCGACTGAACTGAACTGAACTGAAGCGGAGTCTGGTTCCTGATATTTTAGAAGCACAGGTAGTTCTATTGTGTAGCCAGTGTTGTGAACCAAAGTCTTAAGTAGAGAACAAATATTTATGTAACAATGTATGCATGTAACATGCAAACAGTGGTTTATGGTTTTGCTTTCATTTTTTTACCCATTGTTGTGGGCTCAGTGTTTCTCTCAATGAAATTCACTCCTTCATTTTCTGCTTTATAATTTTTTTCTCTTTGTGCAGAAAAAGGATAGCACCTTCTTTATCTACAAAAAACAATGTAGGATTCAGTTCAGTTCAGTCGCTCAGTCACGTCCAACTCTTTGCGACCCCATGAATCGCAGCACGCCAGGCCTCCCTGTCCATCACCAACTCCCGGAGTTCACTCAAATTCACGTC
>NW_011493551.1:1114955-1116986 GCF_000754665.1 Bison bison bison | reverse complement strand
GTGATGCCATCCAGCCATCTCATCCTCTGTCGTCCCCTTCTCCTCCTGTCCACAATCCCTCCCAGCATCAGAGTCTTTTCCAATGAGTCAACTCTTCTCATGAGGTGGCCAAAGTACTGGAGTTTCAGCTTTAGCATCATTCCTTCCAAAGAACACCCAGGGCTGATCTCCTTTAGAATGGACTGGTTGGATCTCCTTGCAGTCCAAGGGACTCTCAAGAGTCTTATCCAACACCACAGTTCAAAAGCATCAATTCTTCGGTGCTCAGCTTTCTTCACAGTCCAACTCTCACATCCATACATGACCACTGGAAAAACCATAGCCTTGACTAGACGGACCTTTGTTGGCAAAATAATGTCTCTGCTTTTCAATATGCTATCTAGGTTGGTCATAACTTTCCTTCCAAGGAGTAAGCGTCTTTTAATTTCATTACATCATTCATTTATTTGACAAACAGAAGTTGAAGATCAGCATGTATAACACAGGTTCCTCCTCTTAGAGAACTTTTCTTTCCGACCCAGGGATTGAACCCAGGTCCCCCATACCGCAGGTAGACTCTTTACTGTCTGAGCCACCAGGGAAGCCTTTGAGGTTCCAGTTGTCAGCATAAACTGGGCAGAGGCCATAAGGAAAGAGGCTGGCCCTGGGTTTGAGTCTGGCTTTGTCATTTAGCAACTTTTGTCCTTGGGTAAGAAACTTAACCTCTCTGAGCCAGTATCCTCACACATAAAACATGCATAATAAATATTCAGTTTACCCTGAAAATTAAAGGGGTTAACTTGCACTAATGGGTGCATATTGAATGTCTGTTTAATATGTAGGTAAGGGTTACTCTGGCCTCATGGTCCTCCAGTTCTGAGGCTGTGCAATAGTGTGGGGTTTGAAGCCTAGTCTAGGTTCCATCACTTACACCCGATGACAGGTAAATGGCTGAAATCCTCCATGTGTGAATTTAAATCGTTATATATATTGCCCATCTACAAATTGCTCTCCATGAGGGTGTACTACGTTATGCTCAGATTATACATCATTTTCTCACACTCAACACAGTGCATTATCAAATATTATTATTTGGGATCTTTGACAATCTGACACGTGGAAAGGGATCTCAGTGGTGTTTGCTTTTGCATTTTCTTTAATATAAGTGAGTTTATCCCTCTTTTTCATCTGTTTTTATAAACTATCCATCTATATATTTGTCTATTTTTCTATTGCATGTGTTGGGTTTTTCTTACTGATTTGTGAGATTTGTTTACCTATTACAAAATAAGACCTTTCTGATTTGGTTAATGGTGATTTTTTTTCAAACATACAGATTTTTTAACATAGTCAGTGTCTCAATCTTATCTTTTATGACTTCCATGTTTTGTTTCTTTATTTTATTTTTTTAATATAAATTTATTTATTTTAATTGGACGCTAATTACTTTACAATATTGTATTGGTTTTGCCATACATCAACATGAATCTGCCACGGGTGTAGATGTGTTCCCCATCCTGAACCCCTCTCCCACCTCCCTCCCCATACCATCCCTCTAGGTCATCCCAGTGCACCAGCCCCGAGCATCCTGTATCATGCATCGAACCTGGACTGTTGATTTGTTTCACATTTGATATTATACATGTTTCAATGCCATTCCCCCAAATCATCCCACCCTCGCCCTCTCCAACAGAGTCCATAAGACTGTTCTATACTTCAATGTCTCTTTTGCTGTCTCGTACACAGGGTTAGTGTTACCATCTTTCTAAATTCCATATATATGCGTTAGTATACTGTATTGGTGTTTTTCTTTCTGGCTTACTTCACTCTGTATAATAGGCTCCAGTTTCATCCACCTCATTAGAACTGATTCAAATGTATTCTTTTTAATGGCTGAGTAATACTCCATTGTGTATATGTACCAGAGCTTTCTTATCCATTCATCTGCTGATGGACATCTAGGTTGCTTCCATGTCCTGGCTATTATAAACAGTGCTGCGATGAACATTGGGGTACACGTGTCTCTTTCAATTCTGGTTTCCTCAGTGTGTA
>NW_011493551.1:1095818-1114855 GCF_000754665.1 Bison bison bison | reverse complement strand
AGGTTGCTTCCATGTCCTGGCTATTATAAACAGTGCTGCGATGAACATTGGGGTACACGTGTCTCTTTCAATTCTGGTTTCCTCAGTGTGTATGCCCAGCAGTGGGATTGCTGGATCATAAGGCAGTTCTATTTCCAGTTTTTTAAGGAATCTCCACACTGTTCTCCATAGTGGCTGTACTAGTTTGCATTCCCACCAACAGTGTAAGAGGGTTCCCTTTTCTCCACACGCTCTTCAGCATTTATTGCTTGTAGACTTTTGGATTGCAGCCATTCTGACCAGTGTGAGATGGTACCTCATTGTGGTTTTGATTTGCATTTCTCTGATAATGAGTGATGTTGAGCATCTTTTCATGTGTTTGTTAGCCATCTGTATGTCTTCTTTGGAGAAATGTCTGTTTAGTTCTTTGGCCCATTTTTTGATTGGGTCGTTTATTTTTCTGGAATTGAGCTGCAGGAGTTGCTTGTATATTTTTGAGATTAGTTGTTTGTCAGTTGCTTCATTTGCTATTATTTTCTCCCATTCTGAAGGCTGTCTTTTCACCTTGCTTATAGTTTCCTTTGTTGTGCAGAAGCTTTTAAGCTTAATTAGGTCCCATTTGTTTATTTTTGCTTTTATTTCCAATATTCTGGGAGGTGGGTCATAGAGGATCCTGCTGTGATTTATATTTCTTATTTAGAAAGCCCCTTTACCATGCTGAGATTATAAAAGAGGGGGAAAAAATCTCATGTTCTCTTTTAGTTTTCTTCTGGTTTTATTTTTATGTTTAAATCTTTAATCTACTTGGGACTTATTTTTGTGTACAAAGTGAGGTGTTGGATCCAAGTTTCTTCTCCTCCAAGAAGCTTTGAGTTGTCCTAGATCCTTTTATTAAATAAGCCATATTTTCTCCACAGATTCGAAACCTACTTAGGTTTTGAAAGAAGGTCAGTGGCTTCTAAATTTGGCAGCAGGAGGAGATCCAAGCAGCAGAACCTCAGACTAGGCTCTTAGTTTTTTCTGAATTGTGTCTCTCTTCATTTGGAAAAAGAAGAAATAAATGTGCATTGATCTGAAATTTTAGTTCAACAAATAGCTGTGTGGGAGAATGGAAAGAACATGAGCTCAGGAACCTGACTTCATTTCTCCTGTTGAGTAATTGTGGGCAAGTCACCTCACTGTTCCATGCCTCAGTTTCCTCCTCTGTAAAACAGACCTAATAATATCTTCTATGCTGTACTGTATTGTGAAGTTGAAGTGCGTTCATATACGTGAAAGAGCTTTACAAATTATGAAGGGCAGTAGATATCTTAGTTGTTCTTTGAACTTTTACAAGTTGGTACAGCATTACTGCTTGACTTAGGCAACAAAATTCTAGATTTTTCAATGTATCCACTTTCTTGAAATCCTTCCACCTTCTTTGGAGATGCTTAACTTCTTTCTCCTTGCTGGTGAACATTCTGGGTTTGCTAGTTTTGTTTATTTGTGTGTTTTCTGACAGCATCTGTGTTGGGGGAGATAGTGAGAGGAAGAGTAGGGAAGTCTAGGAAGTTAGAATCACCCATTTGGTGTTGAGGAAGAGGGAAGTGAATCTGCATGGGAGAGTGATTTGGTGGAGGGATAGAAAACAGGGAGAATCACAGTGACAATGAATCGGTTTACCTGCCATCTTAGAATTATTTCCTAGAAAATGTGAAAATGTTCTGCTTCATAATTTAATTTACAAGAGGGCAGAACAGCATAAAATGGAAGAGTCAGATAGTGCAGTAGTTGAATCAAAATCCCTTCTCTTTTTGCAGGCCCAGTTTTCTCATCTTTGAAATGGCAATACTTACATATGCATTCCTCATGCTTGTGTGAGACTAAATCAGGGATTGAAGCAGGCAGTCAAAGAAAAAGCATAAATCTCATACTAATGACCCTTGTGAAAAGAAGCAGAATCCCGTCTGCACCCAGTCTTGCTGGAGTCCAGGCAATTACCCTTGCCCATCCTGCAGACAAATACCTCTCTCCACTTTGAAGCCAGTGGCAAACTGGATGGAGGAAGGTGCCTCTGATATCTCACCAAATTTACAGGAAAGGACATAGGATGATGACTCCATCACCACAAGGGGAAGGTAGAACTTTCAGGAGGAGAAGGGGTGGGGCCACTAAATGTGTGCCCCTAAGTTGCTTCAGTCGTGTCTGACTCTTTGCAACCCTAAAGACCATAGCCCACCAGGCTCCTCTGTTCGTGGGATTCTCCAGGCGAGAATACTGGAGTGGGTTGCCATGCCTTCCTCTAGGGGATCTTCCCAACCCAGAGATCAAACCTGCATCTCTTATGTCTCCTGCATTGGCAGGGAGGTTCTTTACCACTAGGGCCACCTGGGAAGCCCGGGGCCACCAGATGGGAATTTAAAAGAGAGGTGTCCTTGGGGCCAGTAGGAGAAGGCCCAGCAGAGAATCCAATCACCATTTGTGTTGCAGCTGTGGGACACTTAATGAAGAAAAACGTGACTGTGACTTAATTGGCTGGAGCCAGAGAAATCTGTTCAAAATTTTCTCTGCTATAAAGTCAGTTTTAGCAACCATTCTATAGATATGTTAGATGATAGCTAAGGTTGATCATGGCTCTCAATACTCAGAGCCCTTCAACATACATTATTGCAAATGCTTCTAGCCTCAGGGAAAGGTGAACTCAAAACTCCTTTTCCACATTTAGCACATTTTATCAAGTTCTAAAACTTTGAAAACAGGTCACCAAAAAACTCATCAGCTGGCCCAGATGTTACAAATTACAATAACAATTAACAAATTACAATATTTTCTCTGTGTCAGTTGTTATGAATAAGTGAATTGTAAGGAAGTAAATTGGAAACCACCAAAGGGTGTCTGCACTTTTTTGTAAGGTCACATTACTAAATTTTCAATGTAAATTTTCTGGTTAATTCTATACCAGCCTAGAGAAATGTGCATGTGTCTATGTGTGTGGGCTGTCATTAATAAACCTCCCCCCCGCCCTAGCAGGGCCAGCTCCATGGGCACGTGGCCTGTGTGGTCACATAGGGTCCTGACACTCAGAAGAACCCCAGGGTTGGTTCAGGGCTCTGCTGTCACAATCCTGAAATTCTTCACTTGTTAACAAGAGGTCTCACATTTCCATTTTGCACTGGATCCCAGAAAATAGTAGCCAGTCCTGTCCTGTTCACTGTGAAATATTGGACTTTGTTCAAATGGCCAAACAAGTTTGTGTGTGTGTGTTTAATTTCCTAGTTATCAGTATCTATTTTTTTAAATGCCTACTCTTCATAAGATATGTATAAAATCATATGCTAATGCTTACAGGGAAAAATGCTTCATCACACCAATGTACACGCAAATGGTATGAATTTTGAATAAACAACAATAGATAAAAGGTTTTGAAAGAAAAAAATGTAGTTGAATTAATTTCTTTGGTTCAGGAGGATTAATTCTAAACACATCATCTCCTATCATTAGTGGAAGTGAAAGAGAAAGAGAGACTGAATAGAGAAGATCAGTCAAGGGTCTAGAAAAGAAACAGAGAGGAATTAGGGTGAGAGAAAGAAATGAATCAGGTACTGAGCCCTATAGTCTTCTTTCCATGGAAAAAAGCATTTCGCATAGTTTACCCCTTCCTAACACGTGCATTATCTGATGATATTTTTTGACTTAACAGGGAGACAGATTGTATGCTCTCTTTACTGTGTGGTTTTTAAATTTTTCTGTGTCTGGCTTGCTTCAAAGTGGACTAGAAACCTCATCTTGGCGATCTCCTTGGGTGACTGGACTCAAAGTAAAACCAAGCTGTTCAGGTGGCTTTGATCTCTTAACTCTCCCTGTGCTTGGAGACACTTTACTCTTTTGCCCGAACCTGAAATAATAAGGTTTACACATAAGTTAACCTCTTCTCTTATACTGTGCAAATATATATCTTTACCCCCCTGAATTTTCAGCACTGCTCTTTTCGTTTTTCAGCCCCAGGCATGTCTTTCATCAAATTAAATGGATATGTGTTAGCTAAAAAATGATTCTGTTGCTTTAAGAGGGGAAAAAAAAAAAGTTACACTTGGTCAGTCTGAAAATGTAACACCTGGCACCCATATTTAGAAATTTTTAAACACACACACACACCAGCCTCTAGCACTGAAGTGTGCAAAACATTACAGGAAGCTCATTGCTTAAAAGCAGTGTGAGTTCAACAATTTATTTGTAAGTCTGTTGTTTGGAACGCGAAAGCACTGTTCCCCGTAGAAGCAAAGCTATAAATGGTGCTTTGGTCCCCAGGCTCAAAAAGACTGTTGGAAAAAAGGCTGCTCTGGTGATGAAAATAGAAAACGACTCTCTGCAATATAGTAACTGAGCCAAAAAGAAAAACTAACAAAGTAAGAACTTGTTTGCTTTGAATGCTTGTGCTTGAAGAGGACTGGGTTTCATCTGAGGAGGCAGTACTATAGACCTAACGGGATTCCAGGGTGATCAGGGGTCATTTCCATAACCCAGGCTCTTTGAAAGTTCAGTTTAAAGCCTTGGTGTTCTCTGTCCCCCGCACAAGAAGGACTGGAAACCACAGCGTTTTGCTGCAACTTCCATGGTTGGGTTCTGTTTTGGTCACAGAATAGAATGGAGAGCAAGAGAGGAAGGAAATTTTCCTGAGATGTCTGAAGTATTGGAGAAAAAGAGAGAAGGGGTAAATAAAGCTCTTTGACCTTGTGGTACCACAACTCCCACTGTTCCTTTGGTATAGAAAGTTCCCTTTGTGCCTCTCCTGCCGCACAGGGAACTTCCTACTTGTATGTAAAATGCCAGCTCATAGGTCCTTTTCTCTGGGGAACTGTCCCCATTTTTCTCACTTCCCCACTAGCTCTCAGCACAGCTTATAAATATCTCTAAGAAATCATACTTCACCTCTCTGTGTAATTATGTATTTGTATGTCTCCTTCACTTGACCAGGACCCATCACAGGAAGAAATCATTTAAATTGATTTTTTTAAGTCTCAGGACCCCACACAACACGAGAATGTGCATTTCATTTATCTAAGTAGGAAGCAAGCTGTGAGCAGAAGGAAACAAGACTAGGGGAGATAGTGGGGACATCATTCTGCCAAAGGGGAATATTGGAGACTGTGGGGAACAGGTTTCAGGTCAGAGCCTCCCTGTCTCCCACCGTTTACTCTGTTGGTCCAGAACCACTTGCTTCTTGCTCAAGATGAATGCGGAAAAGACACCTTGAGGTGGGTTAGGTGAGATGGAGATTGCATGGAAGCCACTGCTTTACGTGCTATGGTGATAATATTTTGAAGTTTCTCTAATAGCCAAACTCCCTTCTTCCAGGGAAAGCTTCTGATTTTCATGTGGGGATCAACCACATGATAGCCTCTGACTCAGGCTATAGGGCACAGGATAGCCTCTGACTGAGGTCCAGGATGGAGCACAGGTTACCACTCTCCCTCTGACTTTGGAGTTTGGTTCAGGGAAGAGATGTGACCAAAATATCCAATCAGGGTAGATCTCACTTTTGAAGGTGCTGTCACGATTCTGTTGTACTTGAGCCTGAGGGTCTGTGAGGCTGAAGTAGAACAGTGGTATCCTGGCGAATGTTTAATAATTGGCTCTCAAAAAAAAAAAAAAAAAACACACAAAAACCCCATCTGTAACTTGAGATATTTGCCAATTCCTATGCTATAAACATTTCCACCATAGCTGATTTCAAGCTCCAACCTCATATTGCTGTGATGGTAAGGTAGAATCACCATCACAGGGTCCTTCCACCACAGTCAGAGATACAATGGATTTAAATAACCTCAAGAGCACAGATAAAAACAAAATGTAATAAAATAACTAGGAAATATGGGTTTTGAGTATCTATTACCTTTGTTTAATTACAACTTAATTGTATACTTAAATAATTTATTTCTTTCAAACAATGACTGTTAACAACAGGCTCACAAAGTGCCTAGAGTTTTAACAGTTGTTTCTCAAAAGCTGATATGAACTCGATCCAGCAACCCACTGAGTCCCAGCCATCCAACTTGTAAGGAATTAACCAGGAGGCCCAGGGTGTGTAAAACAGTCCTAACCTTAATGTTCACTATATAACTCTGTAACCTGTTCAGCCCAGGAAAGTTCTGCCATTCATGGCTTTAATCGAGTGATTGATTAATGTGATTCCATTTTTTCCTTTATTACCATATTGCTTATGTGTCCTTCTTTGCTTTTCTTTGTGATTGAGCTAGAGTTTGCAGTATATACGTACAGCTAATAAAATTCCACTTTGAAAAACACTATGCCACTTCACAAGTAGTGTCAGTACATTATAATAAAATAATTCTAATTTATTTCCTCTCATCCCTTGTATTATTGCTGTCATTCATTTCACTTATATATAAGTATGTATAACCATATTCATTGAAAAAGACCCTGATTCTGGGAAAGATTGAAGGCAGGAGAAGAAGGTGACAAGATAAGATGGTAGGATGGCATCACTGATTCAATGGACATGAACTTGGGCAAACTCCGGGAGGTGGTGAGGGACAGGGAAGCCTGGTGTGCTGTAGTTCCTGGGGTTGCAAAGAATTGGACATGACTTGGCCACTGAACAACAACAAAGCATATACATAAAATGTATACTTAAACACACATACATTGTTGATATTATTTGGAATAAACTGTTATCTGTTAGACCAATTAAGAATAAGAAAAATAAAAGTTTTAATTTCACCTTTACCTATTCCTTCTTCAGTTCTCTTCCTTACTTTATGTAAAATGATTTTGACCAATATTATTTTCCTTCTCTCTAGAGAACTTATTTGGGTTCCCCTGGTGGCTCAGTGGTAAAGAAACTGCCTGTCAGTGCAAGAGACACAGGTTCGATCCCTGGGTGGGAAAGATCCCCTGGAGAAGGAAATAGCAACCCACTCCAGTATTCTGGCCTGGGAAATCCCATGGACAGAGGAGCCTGCTGCTGCTGCTGCTGCTAAGTCGCTTTAGTCGTGTCCGACTCTGTGTGACCCCATAGACGGCAGCCCACCAGGCTCCCCTGTCCCTGGGATTCTCCAGGCAAGAACACTGGAGTGGGTTGCCATTTTCTTCTTCAATGCATGAAAGTGAAAAGTGAAGGTGAAGTCACTCAGTCATGTCTGACTCCCAGCGACCCCATGGACTGCAGCCTACCAGGCTCCTCCATCCATGGGATTTTCCAGGCAAGAGTACTGGAGTGGGGTGCCATTGCCTTCTCCCAGAGGAGCCTGGTAGGTTACAGTCCATGGGGTCGCAAAAGAACTGGACACAACTTATCAACTAAAGAACAACAAAAAACTTATTTCAACTGTTCTTGCAAGGCAATTCTAATGGCAACAAATTCTCACTGCATGTGCTACAACTTTTTTAGTTATCCCATAATCCTTGAGTACTCTGTTCTGGTTTGGGTTTCTTTTTCCCCCTAATCTTTGTCCTCTCGGCTTTTCAGATTTGAGGATTCTATTGAAATCTACTCTAGCTTTGAGATTCTTTCCCGAGCCGAGTTCAGTCTACAAATAAGTCCATCAAAAGCATTCTTTATTTCTGTCACAGTGTTTTTTAATGTCTTACATTTGTTTTTGATTCTTTCTTAGGACTTCTATCTCTCTGTTTACATTGCCTACCTGATTTTGCATGCTGGTTCCTTTATCCATTTGAGCCGTTAACATGTTAATTATAGATGTTTTAATTTCTAGTCTGATAATTCCAACATCTCTGCCATGTCTGGCTATAATGTTTGCTATGTCTCTTCAGATTGTGGGGTTTTGCCTTTTGGTATGCCTTGTAATTTATTTTTTTAACAGCTAGACATGATGTATGAGATAAAAGGAACTGCTGTAAATAGGCCTTTAGTTCCATAGTAGTGAGGTATGGGGGAGGGGGAACATTCTGTGGTCCTAGGATCAGGTCTCAGCAGTTCAATGAACCTATTCCTCCGGACCATGAACTTCACAAACGCTTCTCTTTTTTATTCGTCCCCCTTAGGTGGAACAGCATGACTCAAGTGAGCTGGAATTGGGTACTTCCCTTTCCCAGGTCAGTTAGGCTCTGATAATACACCAGCAGGTTAGGCTGTGGTTAACTAGTTTCCACTGGGGGCGGGGCTTGTTACTAATGGAGTGCTCTGATTTATTTCAAAATGTTTTCTTTTCTCCACCCTGACCGGAAGCTCAAGGGGATTTTTCTCTGCTGTTTACTGTGGGAACTTGGTCAAACTCCTAAACGTAAATCTCACAATATTGTTGGGGTCTCCTTAGGCCTGGGTCCTGCTGCAGTTTTTAACTCTCAAGAGTTGTCCCCACTGAGCCTCCAGCAACTCATCAATCACAGTTCAGGCTTTCCTACACCCTCACTTGTTCCTACAGTGAACTTGCTGGTTTTGCCAGCAAGTTTCTGCTCTAGTAAGCCCTGAAGGCCTGTACTCACTTGTCTGCCTCTCCAACCTTGGGGGCAGTAGTTTGCACAGTATCCTTCCTCTCTTTCAGAACAAAGAATTGTTGATTTCTTTCAGTCTGTTCAGTTTTTCACTGTTGTTAGGATGGAGTGACAACTGGCAAACTCCTTACATATGAAACCAGCAATGTCAATGATTATTTATTAGTCTTCATTGAATTTGTTACAATATTGTTTCTGTTCAGTGTTTTGGTGTTTTGGCCTTGGGGCATGTGGGATCTTAGCTCCCCAACCAGGGAACGAACCCACACCCCCTACATTGGAAGGTGCCAGCATGCTTAGCCGTATCCAACTCTTTGTGGTCTTATAAATGTAGCCCGCCAGGCTCCTCTGTCCATGCAATTCTCCAGGCAAGAGTATTGAAGTGGGTTCCACATCTCCCGCAGCGGGAGGCACATTCTTTACCACTTGAGCCACCTGGGAAGCCCTGCATTGGAAACTGAGGTCATAACCACTGGATCACCAGAGAAGCCCCAATGTCAATAAGTTTTAACATCAATTCAGTTCCTGAATTGGAATAGTAGTTGCATCTCACATAATTTTTACTTTATTTGCACATATCTTTTAATAACTGTCAGGCTTAATTCAGAAAGCATTTATTATATACAAATAATAGTGTCTTTTTGTGCTTGCTCTAGAGAAAGACCAAAAAAATAGAATACAGTCCTTTCACAGGAATGTTCATAATCTCATCAAGATAATAGGATACACACTTAGGAAAATAATATATTAGAAAGTTGGCATATGGCTAAAAGTAAAGACTGTGGTCCAAGAACCAAGAGCTTGAGGAGGTCAGAGTAGCAGCCCAGGTGGATCAGAAGACAGGACAAGCTTCCAGGAAGAATGTACCTTGAAGGTGAGTGGGACTTGGACAGGCCACAGGAAGTTAGAAAATGGTCAAAATTGGGGCCATAAAACGGAGATGGAAAGACTGTGCCCGGGAACTTCTGAGTAGCATTCTCTTTTTGATGGAGACGGCATTAATGAGGAGGCCTGGGGCACCAGGCAGTTCCAGCATTCCTGATGGCTCTGTAGAGGGGCTTGAGGTTGCCAAACATTTGGAGTCCTGCCGTTTTTTAAACTCTTACATGAAAATGTCAAATGTATAGAAAAGCTGAAAGAATAGTACTATAAATTTCTGTATACCTGCCACTAGCTTGTCATTGCTAAAATTTTTTTTTCTGAATAATTTGAAAGTAAGCTGCAGACATTAAACCTCCCCAAAGTGTCCTTATAAGCCTTATAAGGATCTTTCTATACTACCTCAATACCATAACCATTCTTAAGAATGTTAACAATTCTAGTATCATCTAGTTGCCAGACGGTATTAAAATGTTCCCGATGGTCCCCAAATATCTTCTAGAGTTCACTTCTTTCCACCAGCATCCTATTTGGGTTCATGCATTGCACTTGGCTGTTATGACTCTTGAGTGAACATCTCCACTATGTCTCTTTTTATCTTTTTTTTTTGAACCCAGGTGGTTATCTTGTAGAATTCCCCACATCTGGATTTTTAAAAATTGTATTCTTTCCTCTTCGTGCTGCCCAATTTGTTTCTCTACCACCTTTACTGCCTGTAAACTGGGCAAAACTTCATATTTTGGTTTATCTGGGAATGTCCTGCCTGTCTGTACACGTAGTCCTGGTGTAATTGTTAAATGAGTCATCTTTCACTCTCAAAAGTACCTTAGTTTGGATGATTAATTTTATGTTCACTTTCTGGAAACGGGAAGTTAGGTCTAAAAATTGATTCGATTGGAATCAAATATTTGTGGCAGCAGTGCTTCTTAGTGAAATGCATTTAGTTTTGCATCACGTTAGGAAGAAGTGTGGATCATAGTGAGTTTGATCACTCAAAGCAATGACAGCTAGATTTCATCTCTGCAAACATTGGTTTTTCCCTTCACAATTAGTTAGCAGCCCTTGAGAGGAGCCTTTACACCTTGAGAATATCCTTTTACTTAACATTTCACCTACCAGTTTTAGCATTAACCAATGATCCTCACCTTAATCAATTATTTATTTGCAGTTGCAAAATGATGACTTTTCTTATTCTGTAATTCTTTCTACATTTACTAGCTAGCATTCTTAGAAAATCAAGGAAGATTTTCAATTCCTCTTTTAAAAGATACTTCATTCCTTTTTAATTTATTAAAATTAAGTAAGTAAGGAGTTGATGGACTAGTTATTTTTAATTGTGGCAAATGGCTTTGGGTTTTGGTTTTATTATTGTAGGCCAGTGAATTTTAATTTGTTCAACATTTTAAAATAAATTACAGTTGGAAGGAATGATGCTAAAGCTGAAACTCCAGTACTTTGGCCACCTCATGAGAAGAGTTGACTCATTGGAAAAGACTCTGATGCTGGGAGGGATTGGGGGCAGGAGGAGAAGGGGACGACAGAGGATGAGATGGCTGGATGGCATCACTGACTCGATGGACATGAGTCTGAGTGAACTCCGGGAGATGGTGATGGACAGGGAGGCCTGGCGTGCTGTGATTCATGGGGTCGCAAAGAGTCGGACACGACTGAGCGACTGAACTGAACTGAATAGTCATTATTCATTTCTGTTGCTCAAATCGCCTTCTTCAAAGATCTGCTCCCGTGTCTTTGATGCCCTCCCCACCCATTCACTATCCTGAGTGTGTCTGTGTTTTTTGGCACAAAATGTTCCATGTTCATCTTCTATTGTCTGCCTTCCAGACCTGAAATCAACCCTTCCTTCTAGCCTCTAGCTCCTGCCAGTGGGGATTCTGCCTGTTTCTTGATAAAATTATAATTGAGCAACTTTTCATGTGTTTAAAATCCGGAATGTCATTGCTTTCAGGTCCTTTCAATATTTTATACTAGGAAATCATCAGTTCAGATTGATACTTCTAATTAAATTTAACATTACCAAGTTTTTCTTTGATTTTATGTTTGTATTTCTCCCCTCATACTAAGAACATTTGTTTCTACTAATATTAATGTATTTATTAGCTTTATCTACATTATATAAAAACACTTCAAAAATTATAATACACACTTTATTACTGAAAATATGAAGTACAGTTTGAGATTTCTTTTTAACATTTTCATTTTTAGAATATATTTCACTGAGGATACACAGAGGATTACATTCAAAAGTCAAAATAATTCTCTTTTCCAGGGTATGTTACTATTTACTTTCATTTGTTTCTATTTATTTTTATTCTAAAGTTTGCCTTTTTAAATTTTTTGTGCTAATTTTGTTTCTAATGTATGTCAAACCATTATCTAGCTTAAAAGTCAAAACTGAAAAGATAGATCCAGAGAATCAAGCTGTATCACTTCTGCTCTATTTCCAGTTCCCTTCTGCCTCCTATAGGTGATTATTTGTATTAGTTTATGATTTATCCTTCTAATGTTTGTGGCTCAGACAGTAAAGCTTCTGCCTGCAATGCAGGAGACCTAGGTTTGATCCCTGGGTCAGGAAGATCCCCTGGAAAAGGAAATGGCAACCTACTCCAGCACTCTTGCCTGCAAAATTCCATGGACGTAGGAGCCTGGTGGGCTACAGTCCATGGGGTTGTAAAGAGTAGGACACAACTGAGCAACTTCACTTTCTTTCTTCTTTCTTTCAAAGATAAGTGTGTGTGTTTCCTGTATCTTCTTTTTTTTAAAAAAGAAGGAGCTTATACTGTCCTGACCTTATCTATTCCACTTATCATAGTCCAGCGGTCACACCATTTTTATGGCTTCACAGAACTCTGCTGTAAGGATGAACTAAAATTGATTTAACCAGTCCCCCACTCTAAAGCATTTAGGCTTTTCTGATTTTGGTTGCTGCAAATAAAACTAAAATAAATAATTCTGTGTAGATGTTGCACACATGTGTATGTGAACGTGTACCTTCAGGAGAGGGTCCTCAAATTGAGATTGCTGGGTTACAAGGTCAATGCATCTATTTTAAAGTTAGATATCCCCAGTACCCCTCCATGAAGATTGTAACATGTTATTAGCAAAGAGCACCTGTTTCCTAAGAATCTCCTATCATCAGACTTTCAGACTTTTAAAATCTGATATGTAAACATCTATATGGTCTGGTTATAAACTTCCTCTTAATAGGAGATGGATTAAGCATCTTTTCATCTATCTAAAGGCTTTTCAAGGTCTTGGGTTTTGCCCACTTTTTTTCCATCTCAATTTTTAGTAAGTCTTTATCTACTAGGGAGATTAATCTTTTATCTGTGACCCATGAGGCAATTCTTTATTCCCAATTTGTCCTTTGTCTTTTGATATTGTTGATAATACTTTCTTCCCACATGAAAATGTTCTTTATGCTTTTCTAGTTAAATTTATTAATCCTTCTCTGATTGCTTCTGGATTTTAAGTCATAGATATGGTTATAAAAAAAAATTTAACAGTGTCTTCTTTTGGTACAGGTATGGCTTTATTTTTATAGTTAGATTTCTGATCCATTGGGAGTTTTTCAAATGGTTTGAGGTATAAATCTAAGTTTTATCTTTTTCCTAAGTAGCTTTGCAATTGCCCTGCTTATTAAAAAGTCTAGCTTTCTCTTATTAGGTATGCCACATTCATAACAATTAATCTCCTTACATTTTTCTTATTTGTGTCTACACTTTCTCTTTAGTTCCAGTGGTCATGCAGAAATACCATGCCATTTTTATTAGAGAGGCTTCATAGCATGCTTTAGGCTTCCCAGGTAGCTCTAGTGGTAAAGAATCTGCCTGCTAATGCAGGAAATGCAAGAGACTTGGGTTTGATCCCTGGGTAGGAAAGATCCCATGGTGGAGGGCATGGCAACCCACTCCAGTATTCTTGCCTGGAGAATCCCATGGACAGAGGAGCCTGGTGGGCTACAGTCCATGGGGTCACAAAAGAGTTGGACATGACTGAAAATACCCTGAAGCTGGGAAAAATTGAAGGCAGGAGGAGAAGGGGACGACAGAGAATGAGATGGTTGGAGGGCATCACCAACTCGATGGACATGAGTTTGAGTAAGCTTTGGGAGTTGACGATGGATAGGGAAGCCTGGACTGCTGCAGTCCATGGGGTCTCAGTCGACATAACTGAGTGACTGAACTGACTGACTGACTGAAGCAACTTAGCATACACGCACGCATGCATAGCGTGTTTTCAATCTGAAAAGTCTGTCTCCTTCCACTCCCTTGATCTTCTTTGTCAGAGATGTCTTGGCAATTTTTGCTTGTTTTTATAGACAGAAGAACTGTAGAGTCTATTTGCCTCTGGCATGGTCGGAGAAGAGGATCTTGCTATTTTTCTCGGCATCACATTAAACTTATACATTAAATTGGACCTAATGGCATTCATGACGTTGAGTCATTCTATGCGAGAACATAAACTGTCTCCCCATTTGCTCAAGTCTGCTTTTATTGGGGGCCCTCTGAATCTAGATAGTCTGTTTGGGTAGGAAGATTAGGAGACTAGTCAAGCTTCAGATAAAAGGTAATAGAAAATTCTAATCAATAGTTCCCACATCTGTTATCAAGGACTTCTCCTGGCGTCCAGGACCTCAACCCCTGCAGGCTCTGAGCCTTATCTTGGCTTTCTACTTCTCTGATGCACCCATTCCTTGGACAAATCCTCTCCACCCTTGCCTGCTCTCTGGCTTCTTCATGGCTCTGACTAACAGGGAAGACCTGACCTCTTGACTGTCTAGGACCCCACGTATCTGCCTCCCACCTTGCCTTTGGATGGCAGTTTCTGGCTGGTGGCTGGTCCATGTGACTGATGAGGAGAATGGATGTTTGAGAACCAGTCTGCCCAAAAGGATGGTCATGTGCAGGGAATTAGTCAGGAATAAGATGGATCCCCAAGGTGAGACTCAGTGACAAGGCATGAATGACATTCATACTTGGTTCTAAAACAAAGGAAAACTCTCTGAAATCCTTTTTTAAGAGTCAGCAGTTGGAAACATAGCCTGGAATGAGAGTGAGTGTGCATCTTGCCACAGAGAAGAAGTAGGAGGCTGAGCAGTGATCCAGGTGAGGATGTAGGTCGGAGTGAGAGCAGGGTGAAGGTGGAAAGATTACAAAGGAGAGTCCTGTTGTCAGACTGGCTCTGTGGGCTGAAGGCAAGGGAGCACGTGAAGGTGAGACACGGGCAAGGAGTTGTCTGTCCTAACAACAGGCTATTGTAATGCTCTAACTGACCGAGGACTAGGACTGATTACTGGACTGTTTTCTTCTAAGTTGTTCCCCTCATAAAACAGATACTGCACTCCAGGCAATTTGATATACAGAATATTGAGTTTAAGACATCCCTGGTGGTCCAGGGGTAAAAAATCTGCCTGCCAGTGCAGGGGACATGGGTTCTATCCCTGGTCTGGGAGGATTCCACATGCCGGGAGGCAACTAAGCTTGTGTGCCACAACTATTGAAGCCCGAGCTCTACAGCTCGTGCTCTGCAAGAAGAGAAGCCACTGCAATGAGAAGCCCGTGCAAGAAACTAGAGTCTAGCCACAACTAGAGAAAGCCCATACACAGCAACGAAGACCCAGCACAGGCAAAACTAAAACAAATAAATAAATATTTGAAAAGAATATTTAGTTTATTGGACAGATAAAATAAGGAACTGATTTGTCTCTCAAAAGAGAAGCCCCGAGCTTCAAAGAGCCTTTGCCCATTTGTTCAAGTCACAGATGTGCTCTCTCCTTCCCTCTTCCTCCCTTCCTGCCCCTTCCCCACAAAGGAGAGCAGATAGACCATGAGCAGCATCTGCCTCACTTCCTATTTTCTCTTGGCCTTTACCTGGCCTCTTCTGTTATTTTTTGCCGGTGGTTTACCCAGGCTCCCTAACTTCCTCCCAGATCTTCCTCCATCTGGGCCCTTAACTGGCGCTGGCCAACTAACGAGGCATGGGCCTGACCAACGGCAAACTCCTGCCACTTCAGGCTGCAGGTGTCAGAAAGCCACCAGGGCCACTGTTCCTATATGACAGCCTCCCCAACCCCACCCCAAGAAAGGGGGCCAGCACAGGGGAAAGAAAGTGAATGGTTTGGGGCTTAAAAGGCCCTGGCTCATGGATCATGAAGACTGAGTGGCCTTAGGTAAGTGCTGTCACCTATCTGAGGCTCAGACTTCACATCATGAATCACAGTAGTACCCCTTTCATAGAGTTGTTGTGGGGCTAATCTTCATGGGAATAGTTATGATTAGAACCAAAGAGCCACACTGCATATATCAATGCCACACCTTGCCTACTTCCTTTGGCAATTTGCCTAAACCAGCCCTGGCAGGGGAAAAGCCATCAGCAGGTGGGTGGCAGACCAGAAGAAGTGAACCGTGACTGACCTTCCAGTTTCAGTGAAGACTTGGACTACTTCCAAGGCTCTGTCAACTGCCACAACCAACTAGCCTCACTTTGGGAAGCAACCTAGCATAGTGCATCAAAGGCAGCTCTTCTGGAAGCTATGAAAGTATTTCCACTGATGGAAACCAATTTCTGTACACATTGGCCCATGTCCAAATGCCAAGTCAGAAGGAGTCTGAATCCTCCTTGAATACCCTTTCTCATCCACTAAAAATGGAAGTTGAGGTTGAGGAGATTACATGATTCCCCTGAGGTCATGGTTAAGGTGATACCTCGATGTCAGGGCAGGGCCTTCTGCTGAATCACAGATCTCTCTTGTGATGGCAAAACTCTGTGATTGTCAGATTAGACTATGGAAACAAGCCCAGGTTTGAATCCCAGCACTGAAGAATGGTGGTACTTTGGGTCAGTTACTTAACCTCTCTATGAATCAGTTTCTTCACATGTAAAATGAATGGTGTCATAGTACAGGGACATAAAAAACATCCGAGAAGCATGCTGTGAGTTGTCATCAATGGATACATGGAAAATTTGTTGTTCAGTCTCTCAGTTGTGTCCTACTCTTTGTGACCCCATGGACTGCAGCACGCCAGGCTTCCTTGTCCTTCACCATCTCCGGGAGCTTGCTCAAACTCATGTCCATTGAGTCAATGATGCCACCCAACCATCTTATCCTCTATCACCCCCTTCTCCTTCTTCCTTCAACCTTTCTCAGCATCAGGGTCTTTTCCAATGAGTTGGCTCTTCTCAATAGGTGGCCAAAATATTGGAACTTCAGCTTCAGCATCAGTCCTTCCAATGAATATTCATGGTTCTTTCTTTTAGGATTGACTGATTTGATCTCTATGCCATCCAAGGGACTCTCAAGAGACTTCTCCAGCACCACAATTTGAAAGCATTAATTATTTGATGCTCAGCCTTTTTTATTGCCCAGCTCTCATATCCATACATAACTACTGGAAAAACCATAACTTTGACTATATGGACCTTTGTAGGCATGGAAAGGAGCCCAAGAGAAACCAGTGCTGGTCGATCTCATCCCCAAACTCCAGTATTAATATCTTCTTGTTCTCAAACCTCACCATCTCACAGGGCTAACTGAGACTTGGGGAGGGGGGTGTTTGTCTTGGCTTTGCCCCATAGCTCTAGAGCAGATGTTAATTTACATATTTTTGTTAAATATTTAATACCTACAACAAGTACCTATAGACCCACCATGCAACTTAAGAAATAGAACACTACCATTGCCTTTGAAATCCTGTGTATCCCTTCACTCCGATTCTACTCCTGGTAACCATTCACCTGAATTTTACATTTATCATTCCTTCCCTTGGTTTGACCATTTATGTCCTAAGTAATAAATTAGTTTTACATGTCTTTAACCTTGCTCCTTGGAAGATAAGCTATGAGCAACCTAGACAGCATATTTAAAAGCTGAGACATTACTCTGCCAACAAAGGTCCGTCTAGTCAAAGTTATGGTTTTTCCAGTAGTCATGTATGGATGTGAGAGTTGGACTATAAAGAAAGCTGAGCACTGAAGAATGCTTGCTTTTGAACTGCAGTGGGATGGCATCTCTGACTCAATGAACATGAGTTTGAGCAAGCTCTGGGAATTGGTGATGGACAGGGAAGCCTGGTGTGCTGCAGTCCCAGGGGTCGCAAAGAGTCAGACACAATTGAGTGACTTAACTGAACTGAATTGAACCTTAATATACTCAGTGGGTAAAGAACCGCCTGCAATGTAGAAGACATAGGTGACGTAGTTTCAATCCCTGGGTTGGGAAGATCCTCTGGAGTAGGAAATGACAACCCACTCAAGTATTCTTGCCTGGAAAATTCCATGTTTGGAGGAGCCTGGGGGGCTACAGCCCATGGAGTTGCAAAGAGTCAGATATGACCAAGCTCAAACACAAACAGACCTTAACATAACTGGAATCATGGTGTATGATCTTCTTTAACTTGCCTTTATTGCTCAGGTTATTTTTGTTATTTGTCCATGCTGATCAATTTTAGTTCACTCATTTTCACCACTGAATTGCATGAATATGCCACAATTAATTTATTCATTTTCTTGTTGATGGGCAATTGAGTTGTTCCTAGTGTTGCTTCATTTTCCATTAGAAAGGGTGTTTCAGTGACAATTCTTGCATATGACCTTGGCGTACATGGTATACTTTGAGTGTTCTGACACAGTGCTATGTCATGACCTCCTGCTGGTCATTGGTATGTATCCCATCAAATGTATTAGCTGATACTAAGCTATTTCCAAAGTGATCGTACCTAGTTATATTTTTATCCACAATGTATAGGAGTTCCAAATTTTCTTTAAGGTTGGTACTATCCATTTTCATCTATTAATAGTAATTAATTAATTTTCATGTTCACTGTGCTGTGTAGATCGAGACTGAATGTTTATCATGCTTTGTCGATCTCCACGTGCTATGGAAAGAAACCATGTCATGTGGTCTCATTCTGTTCACAAGTTACCAGCTAAGATCTGGTGTCTTCCATTTCCATGCTTGCATTGACATTCATGGGAAGCAGTTCTGCCAGTTTGGAACATCATGGTTCACGCTACATACCACATGGGATAAAATGTCCAGTCTGGAAAAGCAGACTCTCATTTTTATCATGTCAGACTAGACACAGTAAAAAGAAGAAAGACAAGTGGCTGTAAAAAGAAAAAGCAGAAGTGTAACTCTTGCCCTTGGTCTTCTTCTCTGGGGAAATAAGTTGCCAGCCCAGGTGCTGAACAGAGTTGTTGGTTGAGAGCAAAGCAGCCCATGGAGTGCACTTTACAGTAACAGAGAAGGAACAAGACGATTACCATCCCATTCAGTGGAGCTCATTTTCCCTGATCCTGATGACATTCTACGTGCCTTCACCCTCCTGGTCTACTGGTTCCTTTCAGTTAAGAACTGTGAGGAGAGGAGGGACGAAGATCCAGAACTCCTCTGAGATACACTGCAAGAAAACTGAGCTGCATTTGGGGGGAAATAAACAATTGGATGAGTCAAGCATTTATATTTTTCTCATGAAAGATGATGTGCTTTCTTACTAGCCTGGCGAATTCCATAGTTTGGCTGGGCAGAAGGGCCCCACCCTTCAATAGCCCTGAGGACTCTGCTCCTGACCATCGGGTTGAGCTAGAAATCCAGAGGCAGTACATGAATGCGAACAATCAAGATTTACCTGGAGAAATACAGAACCTCTGTGTGGACAAAGAAGCAGCACAGGAGGAAAGGGATCCATCTACCACGTCCATTTCCC